>NW_026777437.1:0-600000 GCF_028023285.1 Balaenoptera ricei | reverse complement strand
ATCATTTTGATGACAGGGGTCATGGAACATTCTGATAACAAGTTTCATCAAGCATTTTGATGACAGGGGTCATGGAGCATTGTCTTGACACGGGCATGGAGCATTGTAAAGATAGGATATCTGGAGCATTGTGACGAAAAGGGGATGGAGCATTTTGATGACAGGGTCCAAGGAGAATTGTGCTGACAATGACATGGAGCATTGTGATGAAAAGGGTACTGGAGCACTCTGAGGAAAGGAATCATGGATCATTGTGATGCCAGGGGTCATGGAGCTTTGTGATGACACGGGTCATGGAGCATTGTGATGACACGGTCAAGGAACATTGTGATGACAAGAAATCTGGAGCATTGTGATGAAAGGGCATGGAGCATTGTGATGAAAGGTGACAAGTAGCATTGTGATGATATGGGCAGAGAACTTTGTGATGACAGGGGTCATGGAGCATTGTGATGAAAAGTGTCATGGAACATTGTACTGACAGGGATCATGGAGCTTTTTGGTAAGGGAGCCCTTGGAGATTGGTGGTGGCAGGCGTCATGGGGCATTGTGATGACAGCGGTCTTGGAGCATTGTGATGAAAGGGGTCATGGAGCACTGTGATTACAGGGGCCATGGAGCATTGTGAATACAAAGGCTATGGAGCATTGAGATGACAGGGTTCATGGCGCATTGTGATGAAAGTGATCATGGATCATTGTGATGACAAGTGTCCTGAAACCTTGTGATGACACGGTTCATGGAGCATTGCTATGACAAGGACCATGGCGAATTGTGATGACATCTGAAATGGGGCATTGTGATGACAGTGGTCATGTAGAATTGTGATGAAAGGTATCAAGGAGCACTCTGATGACAGGGGCCATGGAACATTGTGATGACAAAGGCCATGGAGCATTGTGATGACAAGTGTCATGGGACATTTTGATGACATTGGCATGGAACATTATGATGACAAGAGTTCTGGAGAATTTTGATGACAAGGGCATGGAGCATTGTGATGACAGGGCCCGTGGAGCATTGTGACGAAGAGGGCAGGGAACATTGGGATGACTGGGTTCATGGAGCCTTGTGATGAAAGGGGCCATGGAGCACTGAGATGACAGGCGTCTTGAGGTATGGTGATGACAGTGGTCATGGAGCATTGTGATGAAAGAGATCATGGAGTAATATGATAAGAGGGGACATGGAGCATTGTGATGACAGGTGTATTGGAGCATTGTGATGAAAATATTAATGGATCATTGTGATGACATGTGTCCTGGAACACTGTGATGACACGGTTCATCGAGTATTGTGATGACAAGGGTCATAGCGAATTGTGATAACAGGTGTCATGGGGCATTGTGATGACATTGATCATCTAGGAATTGTGATGAAAGGTATCATGGAGCACTGTGATGACTGGTGGCGTGAAGCATTGTTATGAAAATTGTCCTGGATTATTGTGATGACAGCAGTCATGGAGAATTGGGATGACAGGGATTATGCAGCATTGTTTGACATGGGTATGGTCCATTGTGATGACAATGGTCATGGAGCAATGTGATGAAAGTTTTCATGGAATATCGTGATGAAAAGTGCCTGGGAGCATTGTGACGATAAAGGCTATGGAGCATTGTGATGACAAGTGTCATGGAGCATTGTAATGAAAGCTTTCATTGTGCACTGTGATGACAAGGGGGATGGAGTATTGTGATGAAACTGGTCTTGGAACATTGTGATAACAAAAGCCATGGAGCATTGTGATGACAGGCATCATGGAGAATTGTGAAGAAAGGGGCCATGGGGAATTGTAATGACAATAGAGAAATGTGATGAAAATGGTCAGCGAGCATAGTGATTAAAGTGGTCATTGAGAATTGTGATGAAAAGTGACATAGAGCATTGTGATGACAAAGGTCATGGAGAACTGTGATGACCAGGGTCATGTAGCGTTGTGATGACACGTTCATGGAACATTGTGATGACAAGAATTCTGGAGCATTGTGATGACAAGGGCCATGGAGCATTGTGATTCCACGGTCATGGAACATTGTGATGACAAAATTCTGGAGCTTTGTGAAGAAAAAGGCATGGAGCATTGTGATTATAGGGGACATGGAGCATTTTGATGACATGGGCAGGGAACACTGTGATGACAGGTGTTATGGAGCAATGGGATGACAAGTGTCATGGAGCACTGTGATGAGAGGGGCCTTGGAGAATTGTGATGACAGGCGTCATGAGGCATTGAGATGGCAGTGGTCATGGAGCATTATGATGAAAGGTGTTATGGAGCACTGTGATTACAGGGGCCATGGAGCATTGTGAATACAAAGGCCATGGAGCATTGAGATGACAGTGGTCATGGAGCATTGTGATGAAAGTGGTAATGGATCATTGTGATGACAAGTGTCCTGGGACCCTGTGATGACATGGTTCATGGAGCATTGTGATGACAATGGTCATGGCGAATTGTGATGACAATGTCATGGGGCATTGTGATGGCAGTGGTCATCTAGAAATGTGATTAAAGTTATTATGGAGCACAGTAATGAGAGGGGCCATGGAGCATTGTGATGACAAGTCTCATGGAGCATTGTGATGACAGGTGTCATGGAGCATCGTGATGACAAATGCCATTGAGAATTGTGATCAGAGGTGACATTGGGCATTGTGATGAAAGGGGTCATGGAGTACTGGGAGTACAGGGGCCATGGAGCCTTGTGATAACAAGTGACATGGAGAATAGTGATGACAGGCATCATAGAGCATTGTGATGACAAGTGCCATTTAGCATTTTGATGACAGGGGTCATCAGGCATTGTGTTGACGGGGGTCACGGAGCATTGTGATGACAAAGGCCATAGAGCATTGTGATGAGAGGGGTCATGGAGCATTGTGATGACATAGGCCATGGAGCATTGTGAGGACAAGATTCATGGAGCATTGTGATGACACGGGCATGAAGCATGGTGATGACAACAGACCTGGAGCATTGTGATGACAAGGGCATGGAGCATTGTGATTACAGGAGACTTGGGTCATTGTGATGAAATTGGCAGGGATCATTGTGATTAGAGGGATCATGGAGCATTGTGATGACAAGTGTCATGCAATATTGTGCTGACACAGATTATGGGGCATTTTGATGAGAGTGGCCTTGGAGCACAGTGATGAGAGACGTCATGGGGCATTATGGTGACAGTGGTCAAGGAGCATTGTGATGAAAGTGTTCATGGAGCAACGCGATTATCGGGACAATGGAGCATTGTGAATACAAAGGCCATGGAACATTGAGATAACAGAGTTCATGGAGCATTGTGATGACAAGGGTCTTGGGAGCTACTGATGACACGTTTCATACAGCATTGAGATGACAAGGGCCAAGGCGAATTGTGATGACACGTGTCATGGGGCATTGTGATGACATTGGTCATCTTGCATTGTGATGAGAGTGGTCATGTAGAATTTTGATTAAAGGTATCATGGAGCACTGTGATGACAAAGGCCAAGGAACATTGTGATGACAAGAGTATGGAGCATTGTGATTACAGGGACCATGGAGCATTGTGATGACAACGGCATGGAGCACTGTGATGACATTGGTCATTGAGCATTGTGATTACAAAGACCATGAGGCATTGTGATGACAGGGGCCATGGAACATTGTGATGACAAAGGCCATTGAGCATTGTGATGACAAGTGTCATGGGGCATTTTGATGACATTGGCATGGAGCATTATGATGACAAGAGTTCTGGAGCATTTTGATGACCAGGGCATGGAGCATTGTGATGAAAGTTGTCCTGGAGCATTGTGATGACAGCGGTCACAGAGGATTGGGATGAAATGTATCATGCAGCATTGCGATGACAACGGTCAGGGATCATTTTGATGACAGGGGTCATGGAACATTCTGATAACAAGGTTCATCAAGCATTTTGATGACAGGGGTCATGGAGCATTGTGTTGACACGGGCATGGAGCATTGTAATGATAGGATATCTGGAGCATTGTGATGAAAAGGGGATGGAGCATTTTGATGACAGTGTCCAAGTAGCATTGTGCTGACAATGGCATGGAGCATTGTGATGAAAAGGGTACTGGAGCACTCTGAGGAAAGGAATCATGGATCATTGTGATGCCAGGGGTCATGGAGCTTTGTGATGACACGGGTCATGGAGCATTGTGATGACACGGTCAAGGAACATTGTGATGACAAGAAATCTGGAGCATTGTGATGAAAGGGCATGGAGCATTGTGATGAAAGGTGACAAGTAGCATTGTGATGATATGGGCAGAGAACTTTGTGATGACAGGGGTCATGGAGCATTATGATGAAAAGTGTCATGGAACATTGTACTGACAGGGATCATGGAGCTTTTTGGTAAGGGAGCCCTTGGAGATTGGTGGTGGCAGGCGTCATGGGGTATTGTGATGACAGCGGTCTTGGAGCATTGTGATGAAAGGGGTCATGGAGCACTGTGATTACAGGGGCCATGGAGCATTGTGAATACAAAGGCTATGGGGCATTGAGATGACAGGGTTCATGGAGCATTGTGATGAAAGTGATCATGGATCATTGTGATGACAAGTGTCCTGAAACCTTGTGATGACACGGTTCATGGAGCATTGTTATGACAAGGACCATGGCGAATTGTGATGACATCTGAAATGGGGCATTGTGATGACAGTGGTCACGTAGAATTGTGATGAAAGGTATCAAGGAGCACTGTGATGACAGGGGCCATGGAACATTGTGATGACAAAGGCCATGGAGCATTGTGATGACAAGTGTCATGGGACATTTTGATGACATTGGCATGGAACATTATGATGACAAGAGTTCTGGAGAATTTTGATGACAAGGGCATGGAGCATTGTGATGACAGGGCCCATGGAGCATTGTGACGAAGAGGGCAGGGAACATTGGGATGACTGGGTTCATGGAGCCTTGTGATGAAAGGGGCCATGGAGCACTGACATGACAGGCGTCTTGAGGTATGGTGATGACAGTGGTCATGGAGCATTGTGATGAAAGAGATCATGGAGCAATATGATAAGAGGGGACATGGAGCATTGTGATGACAGGTGTATTGGAGCATTGTGATGAAAATATTAATGGATCATTGTGATGACATGTGTCCTGGAACACTGTGATGACATGGTTCATCGAGTATTGTGATGACAAGGGTCATAGCGAATTGTGATAACAGGTGTCATGGGGCATTGTGATGACATTGATCATCTAGGAATTGTGATGGAAGGTATCATGGAGCCCTGTGATGACTGGGGGCATGAAGCATTGTTATGAAAATTGTCCTGGATTATTGTGATGACAGCAGTCATGGAGAATTGGGATGACAGGGATTATGCAGCATTGTGTTGACATGGGTATGGACTATTGTGATGACAATGGTCATGGAGCAATGTGATGAAAGTTTTCATGGAATATCGTGATGAAAAGTGCCTGGGAGCATTGTGACGATAAAGGCCATGGAGCATTGTGATGACAAGTGTCATGGAGCATTGTAATGAAAGCATTCATTGTGCACTGTGATGACAAGGGGGATGGAGTATTGTGATGAAACTGGTCCTGGAACATTGTGATAACAAAAGCCATGGAGCATTGTGATGACAGGCATCATGGAGAATTGTGAAGAAAGGGGCCATGGGGAATTGTAATGACAATAGAGAAATGTGATGAAAATGGTCAGCGAGCATAGTGATTAAAGTGGTCATTGAGAATTGTGATGAAAAGTGACATAGAGCATTGTAATGACAAAGGTCATGGAGAACTGTGATGACCAGGGTCATGTAGCATTGTGATGACACGTTCATGGGACATTGTGATGACAAGAATTCTGGAGCATTGTGATGACAAGGGCCATGGAGCATTGGGATGCCACGGTCATGGAACATTGTGATGACAAAATTCTGGAGCTTTGTGAGGAAAAAGGCATTGAGCATTGTGATTATAGGGGACATGGAGCATTTTGATGACATGGGCAGGGAACACTGTGATGACACGGTTCATCGAGTATTGTGATGACAAGGGTCATAGCGAATTGTGATAACAGGTGTCATGGGGCATTGTGATGACATTGGTCATCTTGCATTGTGATGAGAGTGGTCATGTAGAATTTTGATTAAAGGTATCATGGAGCACTGTGATGACAAAGGCCAAGGAACATTGTGATGACAAGTGTCATTCAGCAATATGATGACAGGGGAATGGAGCATTATGATGACAAGTGTTCTGGAGCATTGTGATGACAAGGGTATGGAGCATTGTGATTGCAGGGACCATGGAGCATTGTGATGACAACGGCATGGAGCACTGTGATGACATTGGTCATTGAGCATTGTGATTACAAAGACCATGAGGCATTGTGATAACAATGGTCATCAAGCATTGTGATGACAGGGGTCATAGAGCATTGTGATGAGAAAGACCATGGAGCATGGTGATGACAGAGGGCATGGAACATTGTGATGACCAGGCCATGTACCATTGTGATGATAAGGGCAGGGAACCTTGTGGTGACCGGTGTCATGGAGCATTTTGATGACAACTTTCATGGAACGTTGTGATGACAGGGGTCATGGAGCATTGTGATGAAAGTTGTCCTGGAGCATTGTGATGACAGCGGTCACAGAGAATTGGGATGAAAGGTATCATGCAGCATTGCGATGACAACGGTCAGGGATCATTTTGATGACAGGGGTCATGGAACATTCTGATAACAAGTTTCATCAAGCATTTTGATGACAGGGGTCATGGAGCATTGTGTTGACACGGGCATGGAGCATTGTAAAGATAGGATATCTGGAGCATTGTGACGAAAAGGGGATGGAGCATTTTGATGACAGGGTCCAAGGAGAATTGTGCTGACAATGGCATGGAGCATTGTGATGAAAAGGGTACTGGAGCACTCTGAGGAAAGGAATCATGGATCATTGTGATGCCAGGGGTCATGGAGCTTTGTGATGACACGGGTCATGGAGCATTGTGATGACACGGTCAAGGAACATTGTGATGACAAGAAATCTGGAGCATTGTGATGAAAGGGCATGGAGCATTGTGATGAAAGGTGACAAGTAGCATTGTGATGATATGGGCAGAGAACTTTGTGATGACAGGGGTCATGGAGCATTGTGATGAAAAGTGTCATGGAACATTGTACTGAAAGGGATCATGGAGCTTTTTGGTAAGGGAGCCCTTGGAGATTGGTGGTGGCAGGCGTCATGGGGCATTGTGATGACAGCGGTCTTGGAGCATTGTGATGAAAGGGGTCATGGAGCACTGTGATTACAGGGGCCATGGAGCATTGTGAATACAAAGGCTATGGCGCATTGAGATGGCAGGGTTCATGGAGCATTGTGATGAAAGTGATCATGGATCATTGTGATGACAAGTGTCCTGAAACCTTGTGATGACACGGTTCATGGAGCATTGTTATGACAAGGACCATGGCGAATTGTGATGACATCTGAAATGGGGCATTGCGATGACAGTGGTCACGTAGAATTGTGATGAAAGGTATCAAGGAGCACTGTGATGACAGGGGCCATGGAACATTGTGATGACAAAGGCCATGGAGCATTGTGATGACAAGTGTCATGGGACATTTTGATGACATTGGCATGGAACATTATGATGACAAGAGTTCTGGAGAATTTTGATGACAAGGGCATGGAGCATTGTGATGACAGGGCCCATGGAGCATTGTGACGAAGAGGGCAGGGAACATTGGGATGACTGGGTTCATGGAGCCTTGTGATGAAAGGGGCCATGGAGCACTGAGATGACAGGCGTCTTGAGGTATGGTGATGACAGTGGTCATGGAGCATTGTGATGAAAGAGATCATGGAGCAATATGATAAGAGGGGACATGGAGCATTGTGATGACAGGTGTATTGGAGCATTGTGATGAAAATATTAATGGATCATTGTGATGACATGTGTCCTGGAACACTGTGATGACACGGTTCATCGAGTATTGTGATGACAAGGGTCATAGCGAATTGTGATAACAGGTGTCATGGGGCATTGTGATGACATTGATCATCTAGGAATTGTGATGGAAGGTATCATGGAGCACTGTGATGACTGGGGGCATGAAGCATTGTTATGAAAATTGTCCTGGATTATTGTGATGACAGCAGTCATGGAGAATTGGGATGACAGGGATTATGCAGCATTGTGTTGACATGGGTATGGACTATTGTGATGACAATGGTCATGGAGCAATGTGATGAAAGTTTTCATGGAATATCGTGATGAAAAGTGCCTGGGAGCATTGTGACGATAAAGGCCATGGAGCATTGTGATGACAAGTGTCATGGAGCATTGTAATGAAAGCATTCATTGTGCACTGTGATGACAAGGGGGATGGAGTATTGTGATGAAACTGGTCCTGGAACATTGTGATAACAAAAGCCATGGAGCATTGTGATGATAGGCATCATGGAGAATTGTGAAGAAAGGGGCCATGGGGAATTGTAATGACAATAGAGAAATGTGATGAAAATGGTCAGCGAGCATAGTGATTAAAGTGGTCATTGAGAATTGTGATGAAAAGTGACATAGAGCATTGTGATGACAAAGGTCATGGAGAACTGTGATGACCAGGGTCATGTAGCATTGTGATGACACGTTCATGGAACATTGTGATGACAAGAATTCTGGAGCATTGTGATGACAAGGGCCATGGAGCATTGGGATGCCACGGTCATGGAACATTGTGATGACAAAATTCTGGAGCTTTGTGAGGAAAAAGGCATGGAGCATTGTGATTATAGGGGACATGGAGCATTTTGATGACATGGGCAGGGAACACTGTGATGACACGGTTCATCAAGTATTGTGATGACAAGGGTCATAGCGAATTGTGATAACAGGTGTCATGGGGCATTGTGATGACATTGGTCATCTTGCATTGTGATGAGAGTGGTCATGTAGAATTTTGATTAAAGGTATCATGGAGCACTGTGATGACAAAGGCCAAGGAACATTGTGATGACTAGTGTCATTCAGCAATATGATGACACGGGAATGGAGCATTATGATGACAAGTGTTCTGGAGCATTGTGATGACAAGGGTATGGAGCATTGTGATTGCAGGGACCATGGAGCATTGTGATGACAATGGCATGGAGCACTGTGATGACATTGGTCATTGAGCATTGTGATTACAAAGACCATGAGGCATTGTGATGACAATTGTCATCAAGCATTGTGATGACAGGGGTCATAGAGCATTGTGATGAGAAAGACCATGGAGCATGGTGATGACAGAGGGCATGGAACATTGTGATGACCAGGCCATGTACCATTGTGATGACAAGGGCAGGGAAACTTGTGGTGACCGGTGTCATGGAGCATTTTGATGACAACTTTCATGGAACGTTGTGATGACAGGGGTCATGGAGCATTGTGATGAAAGTTGTCCTGGAGCATTGTGATGACAGCGGTCACAGAGAATTGGGATGAAAGGTACCATGCAGCATTGCGATGACAACGGTCAGGGATCATTTTGATGACAGGGGTCATGGAACATTCTGATAACAAGTTTCATCAAGCATTTTGATGACAGGGGTCATGGAGCATTGTCTTGACACGGGCATGGAGCATTGTAAAGATAGGATATCTGGAGCATTGTGACGAAAAGGGGATGGAGCATTTTGATGACAGGGTCCAAGGAGAATTGTGCTGACAATGACATGGAGCATTGTGATGAAAAGGGTACTGGAGCACTCTGAGGAAAGGAATCATGGATCATTGTGATGCCAGGGGTCATGGAGCTTTGTGATGACACGGGTCATGGAGCATTGTGATGACACGGTCAAGGAACATTGTGATGACAAGAAATCTGGAGCATTGTGATGAAAGGGCATGGTGCATTGTGATGAAAGGTGACAAGTAGCATTGTGATGATATGGGCAGAGAACTTTGTGATGACAGGGGTCATGGAGCATTGTGATGAAAAGTGTCATGGAACATTGTACTGACAGGGATCATGGAGCTTTTTGGTAAGGGAGCCCTTGGAGATTGGTGGTGGCAGGCGTCATGGGGCATTGTGATGACAGCGGTCTTGGAGCATTGTGATGAAAGGGGTCATGGAGCACTGTGATTACAGGGGCCATGGAGCATTGTGAATACAAAGGCTATGGAGCATTGAGATGACAGGGTTCATGGCGCATTGTGATGAAAGTGATCATGGATCATTGTGATGACAAGTGTCCTGAAACCTTGTGATGACACGGTTCATGGAGCATTGCTATGACAAGGACCATGGCGAATTGTGATGACATCTGAAATGGGGCATTGTGATGACAGTGGTCATGTAGAATTGTGATGAAAGGTATCAAGGAGCACTCTGATGACAGGGGCCATGGAACATTGTGATGACAAAGGCCATGGAGCATTGTGATGACAAGTGTCATGGGACATTTTGATGACATTGGCATGGAACATTATGATGACAAGAGTTCTGGAGAATTTTGATGACAAGGGCATGGAGCATTGTGATGACAGGGCCCGTGGAGCATTGTGACGAAGAGGGCAGGGAACATTGGGATGACTGGGTTCATGGAGCCTTGTGATGAAAGGGGCCATGGAGCACTGAGATGACAGGCGTCTTGAGGTATGGTGATGACAGTGGTCATGGAGCATTGTGATGAAAGAGATCATGGAGTAATATGATAAGAGGGGACATGGAGCATTGTGATGACAGGTGTATTGGAGCATTGTGATGAAAATATTAATGGATCATTGTGATGACATGTGTCCTGGAACACTGTGATGACACGGTTCATCGAGTATTGTGATGACAAGGGTCATAGCGAATTGTGATAACAGGTGTCATGGGGCATTGTGATGACATTGATCATGTAGGAATTGTGATGAAAGGTATCATGGAGCACTGTGATGACTGGTGGCGTGAAGCATTGTTATGAAAATTGTCCTGGATTATTGTGATGACAGCAGTCATGGAGAATTGGGATGACAGGGATTATGCAGCATTGTTTGACATGGGTATGGTCCATTGTGATGACAATGGTCATGGAGCAATGTGATGAAAGTTTTCATGGAATATCGTGATGAAAAGTGCCTGGGAGCATTGTGACGATAAAGGCTATGGAGCATTGTGATGACAAGTGTCATGGAGCATTGTAATGAAAGCTTTCATTGTGCACTGTGATGACAAGGGGGATGGAGTATTGTGATGAAACTGGTCCTGGAACATTGTGATAACAAAAGCCATGGAGCATTGTGATGACAGGCATCATGGAGAATTGTGAAGAAAGGGGCCATGGGGAATTGTAATGACAATAGAGAAATGTGATGAAAATGGTCAGCGAGCATAGTGATTAAAGTGGTCATTGAGAATTGTGATGAAAAGTGACATAGAGCATTGTGATGACAAAGGTCATGGAGAACTGTGATGACCAGGGTCATGTAGCGTTGTGATGACACGTTCATGGAACATTGTGATGACAAGAATTCTGGAGCATTGTGATGACAAGGGCCATGGAGCATTGTGATGCCACGGTCATGGAACATTGTGATGACAAAATTCTGGAGCTTTGTGAGGAAAAAGGCATGGAGCATTGTGATTATAGGGGACATGGAGCATTTTGATGACATGGGCAGGGAACACTGTGATGACAGGTGTTATGGAGCAATGGGATGACAAGTGTCATGGAGCACTGTGATGAGAGGGGCCTTGGAGAATTGTGATGACAGGCGTCATGAGGCATTGAGATGGCAGTGGTCATGGAGCATTATGATGAAAGGTGTTATGGAGCACTGTGATTACAGGGGCCATGGAGCATTGTGAATACAAAGGCCATGGAGCATTGAGATGACAGTGGTCATGGAGCATTGTGATGAAAGTGGTAATGGATCATTGTGAGGACAAGTGTCCTGGGACCCTGTGATGACATGGTTCATGGAGCATTGTGATGACAATGGTCATGGGGAATTGTGATGACAATGTCATGGGGCATTGTGATGGCAGTGGTCATCTAGAAATGTGATTAAAGTTATTATGGAGCACAGGAATGAGAGGGGCCATGGAGCATTGTGATGACAAGTCTCATGGAGCATTGTGATGACAGGTGTCATGGAGCATCGTGATGACAAATGCCATTGAGAATTGTGATCAGAGGTGACATTGGGCATTGTGATGAAAGGGGTCATGGAGTACTGGGAGTACAGGGGCCATGGAGCCTTATGATAACAAGTGACATGGAGAATAGTGATGACAGGCATCATAGAGCATTGTGATGACAAGTGCCATTTAGCATTTTGATGACAGGGGTCATCAGGCACTGTGTTGACGGGGGTCACGGAGCATTGTGATGACAAAGGCCATAGATCATTGTGATGAGAGGGGTCATGGAGCATTGTGATGACATGGGCCATGGAGCATTGTGAAGACAAGATTCATGGAGCATTGTGATGACACGGGTATGAAGCATGGTGATGACAACAGACCTGGAGCATTGTGATGACCAGGGCATGGAGCATTGTGATTACAGGAGACTTGGGTCATTGTGATGAAATTGGCAGGGATCATTGTGATTAGAGGGATCATGGAGCATTGTGATGACAAGTGTCATGCAATATTGTGCTGACACAGATCATGGAGCATTTTGATGAGAGTGGCCTTGGAGCACAGTGATGAGAGACGTCATGGGGCATTATGGTGACAGTGGTCAAGGAGCATTGTGATGAAAGTGTTCATGGAGCAACGCGATTATCGGGACAATGGAGCATTGTGAATACAAAGGCCATGGAACATTGAGATAACAGAGTTCATGGAGCATTGTGATGACAAGGGTCTTGGGAGCTACTGATGACACGTTTCATACAGCATTGAGATGACAAGGGTCAAGGCGAATTGTGATGACACGTGTCATGGGGCATTGTGATGACATTGGTCATCTTGCATTGTGATGAGAGTGGTCATGTAGAATTTTGATAAAAGGTATCATGGAGCACTGTGATGACAAAGGCCAAGGAACATTGTGATGACAAGTGTCATTCAGCAATGTGATGACACGGGAATGGAGCATTATGATGACAAGTGTTCTGGAGCATTGTGATGACAAGGGTATGGAGCATTGTGATTACAGGGACCATGGAGCATTGTGATGACAACGGCATGGAGCACTGTGATGACATTGGTCATTGAGCATTGTGATTACAAAGACCATGAGGCATTGTGATGACAGGGGCCTTGGAGCATTGTGATGACAATGGTCATCAAGCATTGTGATGACAGGGGTCATAGAGCATTGTGATGAGAAAGACCATGGAGCATGGTGATGACAGAGGCCATGGAACATTGTGATGACCAGGCCATGTACCATTGTGATGACAAGGGCAGGGAACCTTGTGGTGACCGGGGTCATGGAGCATTTTGATGAAAACTTTCATGGAATGTTGTGGTGACAGGGGTCATGGAGCATTGTGATGAAAGTTGTCCTGGAGCATTGTGATGACAGCGGTCACAGAGAATTGGGATGAAAGGTATCATGCAGCATTGTGATGACAACGGTCATGGATCATTTGGATGACAGGGGTCATGGAACATTCTGATAACAAGGTTCATAAAGCATTTTGATGACAGGGGTCATGGAGCATTGTGTTGACACGAGCATGGAGCATTGTAATGATAGGATATCTGGAGCATTGTGATGAAAAGGGGATGGAGCATTTTGATGACAGGGTCCAAGGAGAATTGTGCTGACAATGGCATGGAGCATTGTGATGAAAAGGGTACTGGAGCACTGTGAGGAAAGGAATCATGGATCATTGTGATGCCAGGGGTCATGGAGCTTTGTGATGACACGGGTCATGGAGCATTGTGATGACACGGTCAAGGAGCATTGCGATGACAAGAATTCTGGAGCATTGTGATGAAAGGGCATGGTGCATTGTGATGAAAGGTGACAAGGAGCATTGTGACGATATGGGCAGAGAACTTTTTGATGACAGGGGTCATGGAGCATTGTGATGAAAAGTGTCATGGAACATTGTACTGACAGGGATCATGGAGCTTTTTGGTAAGAGAGGTCTTGGAGATTTGTGAAGGCAGGCGTCATGGGGCATTGTGATGACAGCGGTCTTGGAGCATTGGGATGAAAGGGGTCATGGAGCTCTGTGATTACAGGGGCCATGGAGCATTGTGAATACAAAGGCCATGGAGCATTGAGATGACAGGGTTCATGGAGCATTGTGATGAAAGTGATCATGGATCATTGTGATGACAAGTGTCCTGGAACCTTGTGATGACACAGTTCATGGAGCATTGTGATGACAAGGACCATGGCGAATTGTGGTATCATCTGTCATGGGGCATTGTGATGACAGTGGTCATGTAGAATTGTATTGAAATGTAACATGGAGCACTCTGATGACAGGGGCCATGGAACATTGTGATGACAAAGGCCATGGAGCATTGTGATGACAAGTGTCATGGGGCATTTTGATGACATTGGCATGGAGCATTATGATGACAAGAGTTCTGGAGCATTTTGATGACCAGGGCATGGAGCATTGTGATGAAAGTTGTCCTGGAGCATTGTGATGACAGCGGTCACAGAGGATTGGGAAGAAAGGTATCATGCAGCATTGCGATGACAACGGTCAGGGATCATTTTGATGACAGGGGTCATGGAACATTCTGATAACAAGTTTCATCAAGCATTTTGATGACAGGGGTCATGGAGCATTGTGTTGACACGGGCATGGAGCATTGTAATGATAGGATATCTGGAGCATTGTGATGAAAAGGGGATGGAGCATTTTGATGACAGTGTCCAAGTAGCATTGTGCTGACAATGGCATGGAGCATTGTGATGAAAAGGGTACTGGAGCACTGTGAGGAAAGGAATCATGGATCATTGTGATGCCAGGGGTCATGGAGCTTTGTGATGACACGGGTCATGGAGCATTGTGATGACACGGTCAAGGAACATTGTGATGACAAGAAATCTGGAGCATTGTGATGAAAGGGCAGGGAGCATTGTGATGAAAGGTGACAAGTAGCATTGTGATGATATGGGCAGAGAACTTTGTGATGACAGGGGTCATGGAGCATTGTGATGAAAAGTGTCATGGAACATTGTACTGACAGGGATCATGGAGCTTTTTGGTAAGGGAGCCATTGGAGATTGGTGGTGGCAGGCGTCATGGGGCATTGTGATGACAGCGGTCTTGGAGCATTGTGATGAAAGGGGTCATGGAGCACTGTGATTACAGGGGCCATGGAGCATTGTGAATACAAAGGCTATGGAGCATTGAGATGACAGGTTTCATGGAGCATTGTGATGAAAGTGATCATGGATCATTGTGCTGACAAGTGTCCTGAAACCTTGTGATGACACGGTTCATGGAGCATTGTTATGACAAGGACCATGGCGAATTGTGATGACATCTGAAATGGGGCATTGTGATGACAGTGGTCATGTAGAATTGTGATGAAAGGTATCAAGGAGCACTGTGATGACAGGGGCCATGGAACATTGTGATGACAAAGGCCATGGAGCATTGTGATGACAAGTGTCATGGGACATTTTGATGACATTGGCATGGAACATTATGATGACAAGAGTTCTGGAGAATTTTGATGACAAGGGCATGGAGCATTGTGATGACAGGGCCCATGGAGCATTGTGACGAAGAGGGCAGGGAACATTGTGATGACTGGGTTCATGGAGCCTTGTGATGAAAGGGGCCATGGAGCACTGAGATGACAGGCGTCTTGAGGTATGGTGATGACAGTGGTCATGGAGCATTGTGATGAAAGAGATCATGGAGCAATATGATAAGAGGGGACATGGAGCATTGTGATGACAGGTGTATTGGAGCATTGTGATGAAAATATTAATGGATCATTGTGATGACATGTGTCCTGGAACACTGTGATGACACGGTTCATCGAGTATTGTGATGACAAGGGTCATAGCGAATTGTGATAACAGGTGTCATGGGGCATTGTGATGACATTGATCATCTAGGAATTGTGATGAAAGGTATCATGGAGCACTGTGATGACTGGGGGCATGAAGCATTGTTATGAAAATTGTCCTGGATTATTGTGATGACAGCAGTCATGGAGAATTGGGATGACAGGGATTATGCAGCATTGTGTTGACATGGGTATGGACTATTGTGATGACAATGGTCATGGAGCAATGTGATGAAAGTTTTCATGGAATATCGTGATGAAAAGTGCCTGGGAGCATTGTGACGATAAAGGCCATGGAGCATTGTGATGACAAGTGTCATGGAGCATTGTAATGAAAGCTTTCATTGTGCACTGTGATGACAAGGGGGATGGAGTATTGTGATGAAACTGGTCCTGGAACATTGTGATAACAAAAGCCATGGAGCATTGTGATGACAGGCATCATGGAGAATTGTGAAGAAAGGGGCCATGGGGAATTGTAATGACAATAGAGAAATGTGATGAAAATGGTCAGCGAGCATAGTGATTAAAGTGGTCATTGAGAATTGTGATGAAAAGTGACATAGAGCATTGTGATGGCAAAGGTCATGGAGAACTGTGATGACCAGGGTCATGTAGCATTGTGATGACACGTTCATGGAACATTGTGATGACAAGAATTCTGAAGCATTGTGATGACAAGGGCCATGGAGCATTGTGATTCCACGGTCATGGAACATTGTGATGACAAAATTCTGGAGCTTTGTGAAGAAAAAGGCATGGAGCATTGTGATTATAGGGGACATGGAGCATTTTGATGACATGGGCAGGGAACACTGTGATGACAGGTGTTATGGAGCAATGGGATGACAAGTGTCATGGAGCACTGTGATGAGAGGGGCCTTGGAGAATTGTGATGACAGGCGTCATGAGGCATTGAGATGGCAGTGGTCATGGAGCATTATGATGAAAGGTGTTATGGAGCACTGTGATTACAGGGGCCATGGAGCATTGTGAATACAAAGGCCATGGAGCATTGAGATGACAGTGGTCATGGAGCATTGTGATGAAAGTGGTAATGGATCATTGTGATGACAAGTGTCCTGGGACCCTGTGATGACATGGTTCATGGAGCATTGTGATGACAATGGTCATGGCGAATTGTGATGACAATGTCATGGGGCATTGTGATGGCAGTGGTCATCTAGAAATGTGATTAAAGTTATTATGGAGCACAGGAATGAGAGGGGCCATGGAGCATTGTGATGACAAGTCTCATGGAGCATTGTGATGACAGGTGTCATGGAGCATCGTGATGACAAATGCCATTGAGAATTGTGATCAGAGGTGACATTGGGCATTGTGATGAAAGGGGTCATGGAGTACTGGGAGTACAGGGGCCATGGAGCCTTGTGATAACAAGTGACATGGAGAATAGTGATGACAGGCATCATAGAGCATTGTGATGACAAGTGCCATTTAGCATTTTGATGACAGGGGTCATCAGGCATTGTGTTGACGGGGGTCACGGAGCATTGTGATGACAAAGGCCATAGAGCATTGTGATGAGAGGGGTCATGGAGCATTGTGATGACATAGGCCATGGAGCATTGTGAGGACAAGATTCATGGAGCATTGTGATGACACGGGCATGAAGCATGGTGATGACAACAGACCTGGAGCATTGTGATGACAAGGGCATGGAGCATTGTGATTACAGGAGACTTGGGTCATTGTGATGAAATTGGCAGGGATCATTGTGATTAGAGGGATCATGGAGCATTGTGATGACAAGTGTCATGCAATATTGTGCTGACACAGATTATGGGGCATTTTGATGAGAGTGGCCTTGGAGCACAGTGATGAGAGACGTCATGGGGCATTATGGTGACAGTGGTCAAGGAGCATTGTGATGAAAGTGTTCATGGAGCAACGCGATTATCGGGACAATGGAGCATTGTGAATACAAAGGCCATGGAACATTGAGATAACAGAGTTCATGGAGCATTGTGATGACAAGGGTCTTGGGAGCTACTGATGACACGTTTCATACAGCATTGAGATGACAAGGGCCAAGGCGAATTGTGATGACACGTGTCATGGGGCATTGTGATGACATTGGTCATCTTGCATTGTGATGAGAGTGGTCATGTAGAATTTTGATTAAAGGTATCATGGAGCACTGTGATGACAAAGGCCAAGGAACATTGTGATGACAAGAGTATGGAGCATTGTGATTACAGGGACCATGGAGCATTGTGATGACAACGGCATGGAGCACTGTGATGACATTGGTCATTGAGCATTGTGATTACAAAGACCATGAGGCATTGTGATGACAGGGGCCATGGAACATTGTGATGACAAAGGCCATTGAGCATTGAGATGACAAGTGTCATGGGGCATTTTGATGACATTGGCATGGAGCATTATGATGACAAGAGTTCTGGAGCATTTTGATGACCAGGGCATGGAGCATTGTGATGAAAGTTGTCCTGGAGCATTGTGATGACAGCGGTCACAGAGGATTGGGATGAAAGGTATCATGCAGCATTGCGATGACAACGGTCAGGGATCATTTTGATGACAGGGGTCATGGAACATTCTGATAACAAGTTTCATCAAGCATTTTGATGACAGGGGTCATGGAGCATTGTGTGGACACGGGCATGGAGCATTGTAATGATAGGATATCTGGAGCATTGTGATGAAAAGGGGATGGAGCATTTTCATGACAGTGTCCAAGTAGCATTGTGCTGACAATGGCATGGAGCATTGTGATGAAAAGGGTACTGGAGCACTGTGAGGAAAGGAATCATGGATCATTGTGATGCCAGGGGTCATGGAGCTTTGTGATGACACGGGTCATGGAGCATTGTGATGACACGGTCAAGGAACATTGTGATGACAAGAAATCTGGAGCATTGTGATGAAAGGGCATGGAGCATTGTGATGAAATGTGACAAGCAGCATTGTGATGATATGGGCAGAGAACTTTGTGATGACAGGGGTCATGGAGCATTGTGATGAAAAGTGTCATGGAACATTGTACTGACAGGGATCATGGAGCTTTTTGGTAAGGGAGCCATTGGAGATTGGTGGTGGCAGGCGTCATGGGGCATTGTGATGACAGCGGTCTTGGAGCATTGTGATGAAAGGGGTCATGGAGCACTGTGATTACAGGGGCCATGGAGCATTGTGAATACAAAGGCTATGGAGCATTGAGATGACAGGGTTCATGGAGCATTGTGATGAAAGTGATCATGGATCATTGTGATGACAAGTGTCCTGAAACCTTGTGATGACACGGTTCATGGAGCATTGTTATGACAAGGACCATGGCGAATTGTGATGACATCTGAAATGGGGCATTGTGATGACAGTGGTCATGTAGAATTGTGATGAAAGGTATCAAGGAGCACTGTGATGACAGGGGCCATGGAACATTGTGATGACAAAGGCCATGGAGCATTGTGATGACAAGTGTCATGGGACATTTTGATGACATTGGCATGGAACATTATGATGACAAGAGTTCTGGAGAATTTTGATGACAAGGGCATGGAGCATTGTGATGACAGGGCCCATGGAGCATTGTGACGAAGAGGGCAGGGAACATTGTGATGACTGGGTTCATGGAGCCTTGTGATGAAAGGGGCCATGGAGCATTTTGATGACAGGCGTCTTGAGGTATGGTGATGACAGTGGTCATGGAGCATTGTGATGAAAGAGATCATGGAGCAATATGATAAGAGGGGACATGGAGCATTGTGATGACAGGTGTATTGGAGCATTGTGATGAAAATATTAATGGATCATTGTGATGACATGTGTCCTGGAACACTGTGATGACACGGTTCATCGAGTATTGTGATGACAAGGGTCATAGCGAATTGTGATAACAGGTGTCATGGGGCATTGTGATGACATTGATCATCTAGGAATTGTGATGAAAGGTATCATGGAGCACTGTGATGACTGGGGGCATGAAGCATTGTTATGAAAATTGTCCTGGATTATTGTGATGACAGCAGTCATGGAGAATTGGGATGACAGGGATTATGCAGCATTGTGTTGACATGGGTATGGACTATTGTGATGACAATGGTCATGGAGCAATGTGATGAAAGTTTTCATGGAATATCGTGATGAAAAGTGCCTGGGAGCATTGTGACGATAAAGGCCATGGAGCATTGTGATGACAAGTGTCATGGAGCATTGTAATGAAAGCTTTCATTGTGCACTGTGATGACAAGGGGGATGGAGTATTGTGATGAAACTGGTCCTGGAACATTGTGATAACAAAAGCCATGGAGCATTGTGATGACAGGCATCATGGAGAATTGTGAAGAAAGGGGCCATGGGGAATTGTAATGACAATAGAGAAATGTGATGAAAATGGTCAGCGAGCATAGTGATTAAAGTGGTCATTGAGAATTGTGATGAAAAGTGACATAGAGCATTGTGATGGCAAAGGTCATGGAGAACTGTGATGACCAGGGTCATGTAGCATTGTCATGACACGTTCATGGAACATTGTGATGACAAGAATTCTGAAGCATTGTGATGACAAGGGCCATGGAGCATTGTGATTCCACGGTCATGGAACATTGTGATGACAAAATTCTGGAGCTTTGTGAAGAAAAAGGCATGGAGCATTGTGATTATAGGGGACATGGAGCATTTTGATGACATGGGCAGGGAACACTGTGATGACAGGTGTTATGGAGCAATGGGATGACAAGTGTCATGGAGCACTGTGATGAGAGGGGCCTTGGAGAATTGTGATGACAGGCGTCATGAGGCATTGAGATGGCAGTGGTCATGGAGCATTATGATGAAAGGTGTTATGGAGCACTGTGATTACAGGGGCCATGGAGCATTGTGAATACAAAGGCCATGGAGCATTGAGATGACAGTGGTCATGGAGCATTGTGATGAAAGTGGTAATGGATCATTGTGATGACAAGTGTCCTGGGACCCTGTGATGACATGGTTCATGGAGCATTGTGATGACAATGGTCATGGCGAATTGTGATGACAATGTCATGGGGCATTGTGATGGCAGTGGTCATCTAGAAATGTGATTAAAGTTATTATGGAGCACAGGAATGAGAGGGGCCATGGAGCATTGTGATGACAAGTCTCATGGAGCATTGTGATGACAGGTGTCATGGAGCATCGTGATGACAAATGCCATTGAGAATTGTGATCAGAGGTGACATTGGGCATTGTGATGAAAGGGGTCATGGAGTACTGGGAGTACAGGGGCCATGGAGCCTTGTGATAACAAGTGACATGGAGAATAGTGATGACAGGCATCATAGAGCATTGTGATGACAAGTGCCATTTAGCATTTTGATGACAGGGGTCATCAGGCATTGTGTTGACGGGGGTCACGGAGCATTGTGATGACAAAGGCCATAGAGCATTGTGATGAGAGGGGTCATGGAGCATTGTGATGACATAGGCCATGGAGCATTGTGAGGACAAGATTCATGGAGCATTGTGATGACACGGGCATGAAGCATGGTGATGACAACAGACCTGGAGCATTGTGATGACAAGGGCATGGAGCATTGTGATTACAGGAGACTTGGGTCATTGTGATGAAATTGGCAGGGATCATTGTGATTAGAGGGATCATGGAGCATTGTGATGACAAGTGTCATGCAATATTGTGCTGACACAGATTATGGGGCATTTTGATGAGAGTGGCCTTGGAGCACAGTGATGAGAGACGTCATGGGGCATTATGGTGACAGTGGTCAAGGAGCATTGTGATGAAAGTGTTCATGGAGCAACGCGATTATCGGGACAATGGAGCATTGTGAATACAAAGGCCATGGAACATTGAGATAACAGAGTTCATGGAGCATTGTGATGACAAGGGTCTTGGGAGCTACTGATGACACGTTTCATACAGCATTGAGATGACAAGGGCCAAGGCGAATTGTGATGACACGTGTCATGGGGCATTGTGATGACATTGGTCATCTTGCATTGTGATGAGAGTGGTCATGTAGAATTTTGATTAAAGGTATCATGGAGCACTGTGATGACAAAGGCCAAGGAACATTGTGATGACAAGAGTATGGAGCATTGTGATTACAGGGACCATGGAGCATTGTGATGACAACGGCATGGAGCACTGTGATGACATTGGTCATTGAGCATTGTGATTACAAAGACCATGAGGCATTGTGATGACAGGGGCCATGGAACATTGTGATGACAAAGGCCATTGAGCATTGTGATGACAAGTGTCATGGGGCATTTTGATGACATTGGCATGGAGCATTATGATGACAAGAGTTCTGGAGCATTTTGATGACCAGGGCATGGAGCATTGTGATGACAGCGGTCACAGAGGATTGGGATGAAAGGTATCATGCAGCATTGCGATGACAACGGTCAGGGATCATTTTGATGACAGGGGTCATGGAACATTCTGATAACAAGTTTCATCAAGCATTTTGATGACAGGGGTCATGGAGCATTGTGTGGACACGGGCATGGAGCATTGTAATGATAGGATATCTGGAGCATTGTGATGAAAAGGGGATGGAGCATTTTCATGACAGTGTCCAAGTAGCATTGTGCTGACAATGGCATGGAGCATTGTGATGAAAAGGGTACTGGAGCACTGTGAGGAAAGGAATCATGGATCATTGTGATGCCAGGGGTCATGGAGCTTTGTGATGACACGGGTCATGGAGCATTGTGATGACACGGTCAAGGAACATTGTGATGACAAGAAATCTGGAGCATTGTGATGAAAGGGCATGGAGCATTGTGATGAAATGTGACAAGTAGCATTGTGATGATATGGGCAGAGAACTTTGTGATGACAGGGGTCATGGAGCATTGTGATGAAAAGTGTCATGGAACATTGTACTGACAGGGATCATGGAGCTTTTTGGTAAGGGAGCCATTGGAGATTGGTGGTGGCAGGCGTCATGGGGCATTGTGATGACAGCGGTCTTGGAGCATTGTGATGAAAGGGGTCATGGAGCACTGTGATTACAGGGGCCATGGAGCATTGTGAATACAAAGGCTATGGAGCATTGAGATGACAGGGTTCATGGAGCATTGTGATGAAAGTGATCATGGATCATTGTGATGACAAGTGTCCTGAAACCTTGTGATGACACGGTTCATGGAGCATTGTTATGACAAGGACCATGGCGAATTGTGATGACATCTGAAATGGGGCATTGTGATGACAGTGGTCATGTAGAATTGTGATGAAAGGTATCAAGGAGCACTGTGATGACAGGGGCCATGGAACATTGTGATGACAAAGGCCATGGAGCATTGTGATGACAAGTGTCATGGGACATTTTGATGACATTGGCATGGAACATTATGATGACAAGAGTTCTGGAGAATTTTGATGACAAGGGCATGGAGCATTGTGATGACAGGGCCCATGGAGCATTGTGACGAAGAGGGCAGGGAACATTGTGATGACTGGGTTCATGGAGCCTTGTGATGAAAGGGGCCATGGAGCATTGTGATGACAGGCGTCTTGAGGTATGGTGATGACAGTGGTCATGGAGCATTGTGATGAAAGAGATCATGGAGCAATATGATAAGAGGGGACATGGAGCATTGTGATGACAGGTGTATTGGAGCATTGTGATGAAAATATTAATGGATCATTGTGATGACATGTGTCCTGGAACACTGTGATGACACGGTTCATCGAGTATTGTGATGACAAGGGTCATAGCGAATTGTGATAACAGGTGTCATGGGGCATTGTGATGACATTGATCATCTAGGAATTGTGATGAAAGGTATCATGGAGCACTGTGATGACTGGGGGCATGAAGCATTGTTATGAAAATTGTCCTGGATTATTGTGATGACAGCAGTCATGGAGAATTGGGATGACAGGGATTATGCAGCATTGTGTTGACATGGGTATGGACTATTGTGATGACAATGGTCATGGAGCAATGTGATGAAAGTTTTCATGGAATATCGTGATGAAAAGTGCCTGGGAGCATTGTGACGATAAAGGCCATGGAGCATTGTGATGACAAGTGTCATGGAGCATTGTAATGAAAGCTTTCATTGTGCACTGTGATGACAAGGGGGATGGAGTATTGTGATGAAACAGGTCCTGGAGCATTGTGATAACAAAAGCCATGGAGCATTGTGATGACAGGCATCATGGAGAATTGTGAAGAAAGGGGCCAGGGGGAATTGTCATGACAATAGAGAAATGTGATGAAAATGGTCAGCGAGCATAGTGATTAAAGTGGTCATTGAGAATTGTGATGAAAAGTGACATAGAGCATTGTGATGACAAAGGTCATGGAGAACTGTGATGACCAGGGTCATGTAGCATTGTGATGACACGTTCATGGAACATTGTGATGACAAGAATTCTGAAGCATTGTGATGACAAGGGCCATGGAGCATTGTGATGCCATGGTCATGGAACATTGTGATGACAAAATTCTGGAGCTTTGTGAGGAAAAAGGCATGGAGCATTGTGATTATAAGGGACATGGAGCATTTTGATGACATGGGCAGGGAACACTGTGATGACAGGTGTTATGGAGCAATGGGCTGACAAGTGTCATGGAGCACTGTGATGAGAGGGGCCTTGGAGAATTGTGATGACAGGCCTCATGAGGCATTGAGATGGCAGTGGTCATGGAGCATTATGATGAAAGGTGTTATGGAGCACTGTGATTACAGGGGCCATGGAGCATTGTGAATACAAAGGCCATGGAGCATTGAGATGACAGGGTTCATGGAGCATTGTGATGAAAGTGATCATGGATCATTGTGATGACAAGTGTCCTGAAACCTTGTGATGACACGGTTCATGGAGCATTGTTATGACAAGGACCATGGCGAATTGTGATGACATCTGAAATGGGGCATTGTCATGACAGTGGTAATGTAGAATTGTGATGAAAGGTATCAAGGAGCACTGTGTTGACAGGGGCCATGGAACATTGTGATGACAAAGGCCATGGAGCATTGTGATGACAAGTGTCATGGGACATTTTGATGACATTGGCATGGAACATTATGATGACAAGAGTTCTGGAGAATTTTGATGACAAGGGCATGGAGCATTGTGATGACAGGGCCCATGGAGCATTGTGACGAAGAGGGCAGGGAACATTGTGATGACTGGGTTCATGGAGCCTTGTGATGAAAGGGGCCATGGAGCACTGAGATGACAGGCGTCTTGAGGTATGGTGATGACAGTGGTCATGGAGCATTGTGATGAAAGAGATCATGGAGCAATATGATAAGAGGGGACATGGAGCATTGTGATGACAGGTGTATTGGAGCATTGTGATGAAAATATTAATGGATCATTGTGATGACATGTGTCCTGGAACACTGTGATGACACGGTTCATCGAGTATTGTGATGACAAGGGTCATAGCGAATTGTGATAACAGGTGTCATGGGGCATTGTGATGACATTGGTCATCTTGCATTGTGATGAGAGTGGTCATGTAGAATTTTGATTAAAGGTATCATGGAGCACTGTGATGACAAAGGCCAAGGAACATTGTGATGACAAGTGTCATTCAGCAATGTGATGACACGGGAATGGAGCATTATGATGACAAGTGTTCTGGAGCATTGTGATGACAAGGGTATGGAGCATTGTGATTACAGGGACCATGGAGCATTGTGATGACAACGGCATGGAGCACTGTGATGACATTGGTCATTGAGCATTGTGATTACAAAGACCATGAGGCATTGTGATGACAGGGGCCTTGGAGCATTGTGATGACAATGGTCATCAAGCATTGTGATGACAGGGGTCATAGAGCATTGTGATGAGAAAGACCATGGAGCATGGTGATGACAGAGGCCATGGAACATTGTGATGACCAGGCCATGTACCATTGTGATGACAAGGGCAGGGAACCTTGTGGTGACCGGGGTCATGGAGCATTTTGATGACAACTTTCATGGAACGTTGTGATGACAGGGGTCATGGAGCATTGTGATGAAAGTTGTCCTGGAGCATTGTGATGACAGCGGTCACAGAGAATTGGGATGAAAGGTATCATGCAGCATTGTGATGACAACGGTCATGGATCATTTTGATGACAGGGGTCATGGAACATTCTGATAACAAGGTTCATAAAGCATTTTGATGACAGGGGTCATGGAGCATTGTGTTGACACGAGCATGGAGCATTGTAATGATAGGATATCTGGAGCATTGTGATGAAAAGGGGATGGAGCATTTTGATGACAGGGTCCAAGGATAATTGTGCTGACAATGGCATGGAGCATTGTGATGAAAAGGGTACTGGAGCACTGTGAGGAAAGGAATCATGGATCATTGTGATGACAGGGGTCATGGAGTTTTGAGATGACAAGGGTCATGGAGCATTATGGTGACACGGTCAAGGAACATTGCGATGACAAGAATTCTGGAGCATTGTGATGAAAGGGCATTGTGCATTGTGATGAAAGGTGACAAGGAGCATTGTGACGATATGGGCAGAGAACATTTTGATGACAGGGGTCATGGAGCATTGTGATAAAAAGTGTCATGGAACATTGTACTGACAGGGATCATGGAGCATTTTGGTAAGAGGTCTTGGAGATTTGTGAAGGCAGGCGTCATGGGGCATTGTGATGACAGCGGTCTTGGAGCATTGGGATGAAAAGGGTCATGGAGCTCTGTGATTACAGGGGCCATGGAGCATTGTGAATACAAAGGCCATGGAGCATTGAGATGACAGGGTTCATGGAGCATTGTGATGAATGTGATCATGGGTCATTGTGAAGACAAGTGTCCTGAAACCTTGTGATGACACAGTTCATGGAGCATTGTGATGACAAGGACCATGGCGAATTGTGGTATCATCTGTCATGGGGCATCGTGATGACAGTGGTCATGTAGAATTGTATTGAAAGGTAACATGGAGCACTCTGATGACAGGGGCCATGGAACATTGTGATGACAAAGGCCATGGAGCATTGTGATGACAAGTGTCATGGGGCATTTTGATGACATTGGCATGGAGCATTATGATGACAAGAGTTCTGGAGCATTTTGATGACCAGGGCATGGAGCATTGTGATGAAAGTTGTCCTGGAGCATTGTGATGACAGCGGTCACAGAGGATTGGTATGAAAGGTATCATGCATCATTGCGATGACAATGGTCAGGGATTATTTTGATGACAGGGGTCATGGAACATTCTGATAACAAGTTTCATCAAGCATTTTGATGACAGGGGTCATGGAGCATTGTGTGGACACGGGCATGGAGCATTGTAATGATAGGATATCTGGAGCATTGTGATGAAAAGGGGATGGAGCATTTTGATGACAGTGTCCAAGTAGCATTGTGCTGACAATGGCATGGAGCATTGTGATGAAAAGGGTACTGGAGCACTGTGAGGAAAGGAATCATGGATCATTGTGATGCCAGGGGTCATGGAGCTTTGTGATGACACGGGTCATGGAGCATTGTGATGACACGGTCAAGGAGCATTGCGATGACAAGAATTCTGGAGCATTGTGATGAAAGGGCATGGTGCATTGTGATGAAAGGTGACAAGTAGCATTGTGATGATATGGGCAGAGAACTTTGTGATGACAGGGGTCATGGAGCATTGTGATGAAAAGTGTCATGGAACATTGTACTGACAGGGATCATGGAGCTTTTTGGTAAGGGAGCCATTGGAGATTGGTGGTGGCAGGCGTCATGGGGCATTGTGATGACAGCGGTCTTGGAGCATTGTGATGAAAGGGGTCATGGAGCACTGTGATTACAGGGGCCATGGAGCATTGTGAATACAAAGGCTATGGAGCATTGAGATGACAGGGTTCATGGAGCATTGTGATGAAAGTGATCATGGATCATTGTGATGACAAGTGTCCTGAAACCTTGTGATGACACGGTTCATGGAGCATTGTTATGACAAGGACCATGGCGAATTGTGATGACATCTGAAATGGGGCATTGTGATGACAGTGGTCATGTAGAATTGTGATGAAAGGTATCAAGGAGCACTGTGATGACAGGGGCCATGGAACATTGTGATGACAAAGGCCATGGAGCATTGTGATGACAAGTGTCATGGGACATTTTGATGACATTGGCATGGAACATTATGATGACAAGAGTTCTGGAGAATTTTGATGACAAGGGCATGGAGCATTGTGATGACAGGGCCCATGGAGCATTGTGACGAAGAGGGCAGGGAACATTGTGATGACTGGGTTCATGGAGCCTTGTGATGAAAGGGGCCATGGAGCATTGTGATGACAGGCGTCTTGAGGTATGGTGATGACAGTGGTCATGGAGCATTGTGATGAAAGAGATCATGGAGCAATATGATAAGAGGGGACATGGAGCATTGTGATGACAGGTGTATTGGAGCATTGTGATGAAAATATTAATGGATCATTGTGATGACATGTGTCCTGGAACACTGTGATGACACGGTTCATCGAGTATTGTGATGACAAGGGTCATAGCGAATTGTGATAACAGGTGTCATGGGGCATTGTGATGACATTGATCATCTAGGAATTGTGATGAAAGGTATCATGGAGCACTGTGATGACTGGGGGCATGAAGCATTGTTATGAAAATTGTCCTGGATTATTGTGATGACAGCAGTCATGGAGAATTGGGATGACAGGGATTATGCAGCATTGTGTTGACATGGGTATGGACTATTGTGATGACAATGGTCATGGAGCAATGTGATGAAAGTTTTCATGGAATATCGTGATGAAAAGTGCCTGGGAGCATTGTGACGATAAAGGCCATGGAGCATTGTGATGACAAGTGTCATGGAGCATTGTAATGAAAGCTTTCATTGTGCACTGTGATGACAAGGGGGATGGAGTATTGTGATGAAACAGGTCCTGGAGCATTGTGATAACAAAAGCCATGGAGCATTGTGATGACAGGCATCATGGAGAATTGTGAAGAAAGGGGCCAGGGGGAATTGTCATGACAATAGAGAAATGTGATGAAAATGGTCAGCGAGCATAGTGATTAAAGTGGTCATTGAGAATTGTGATGAAAAGTGACATAGAGCATTGTGATGACAAAGGTCATGGAGAACTGTGATGACCAGGGTCATGTAGCATTGTGATGACACGTTCATGGAACATTGTGATGACAAGAATTCTGAAGCATTGTGATGACAAGGGCCATGGAGCATTGTGATGCCATGGTCATGGAACATTGTGATGACAAAATTCTGGAGCTTTGTGAGGAAAAAGGCATGGAGCATTGTGATTATAGGGGACATGGAGCATTTTGATGACATGGGCAGGGAACACTGTGATGACAGGTGTTATGGAGCAATGGGCTGACAAGTGTCATGGAGCACTGTGATGAGAGGGGCCTTGGAGAATTGTGATGACAGGCCTCATGAGGCATTGAGATGGCAGTGGTCATGGAGCATTATGATGAAAGGTGTTATGGAGCACTGTGATTACAGGGGCCATGGAGCATTGTGAATACAAAGGCCATGGAGCATTGAGATGACAGGGTTCATGGAGCACTGTGATGAAAGTGATCATGGATCATTGTGATGACAAGTGTCCTGAAACCTTGTGATGACACGGTTCATGGAGCATTGTTATGACAAGGACCATGGCGAATTGTGATGACATCTGAAATGGGGCATTGTCATGACAGTGGTAATGTAGAATTGTGATGAAAGGTATCAAGGAGCACTGTGTTGACAGGGGCCATGGAACATTGTGATGACAAAGGCCATGGAGCATTGTGATGACAAGTGTCATGGGACATTTTGATGACATTGGCATGGAACATTATGATGACAAGAGTTCTGGAGAATTTTGATGACAAGGGCATGGAGCATTGTGATGACAGGGCCCATGGAGCATTGTGACGAAGAGGGCAGGGAACATTGTGATGACTGGGTTCATGGAGCCTTGTGATGAAAGGGGCCATGGAGCACTGAGATGACAGGCGTCTTGAGGTATGGTGATGACAGTGGTCATGGAGCATTGTGATGAAAGAGATCATGGAGCAATATGATAAGAGGGGACATGGAGCATTGTGATGACAGGTGTATTGGAGCATTGTGATGAAAATATTAATGGATCATTGTGATGACATGTGTCCTGGAACACTGTGATGACACGGTTCATCGAGTATTGTGATGACAAGGGTCATAGCGAATTGTGATAACAGGTGTCATGGGGCATTGTGATGACATTGGTCATCTTGCATTGTGATGAGAGTGGTCATGTAGAATTTTGATTAAAGGTATCATGGAGCACTGTGATGACAAAGGCCAAGGAACATTGTGATGACAAGTGTCATTCAGCAATGTGATGACACGGGAATGGAGCATTATGATGACAAGTGTTCTGGAGCATTGTGATGACAAGGGTATGGAGCATTGTGATTACAGGGACCATGGAGCATTGTGATGACAACGGCATGGAGCACTGTGATGACATTGGTCATTGAGCATTGTGATTACAAAGACCATGAGGCATTGTGATGACAGGGGCCTTGGAGCATTGTGATGACAATGGTCATCAAGCATTGTGATGACAGGGGTCATAGAGCATTGTGATGAGAAAGACCATGGAGCATGGTGATGACAGAGGCCATGGAACATTGTGATGACCAGGCCATGTACCATTGTGATGACAAGGGCAGGGAACCTTGTGGTGACCGGGGTCATGGAGCATTTTGATGACAACTTTCATGGAACGTTGTGATGACAGGGGTCATGGAGCATTGTGATGAAAGTTGTCCTGGAGCATTGTGATGACAGCGGTCACAGAGAATTGGGATGAAAGGTATCATGCAGCATTGTGATGACAACGGTCATGGATCATTTTGATGACAGGGGTCATGGAACATTCTGATAACAAGGTTCATAAAGCATTTTGATGACAGGGGTCATGGAGCATTGTGTTGACACGAGCATGGAGCATTGTAATGATAGGATATCTGGAGCATTGTGATGAAAAGGGGATGGAGCATTTTGATGACAGGGTCCAAGGAGAATTGTGCTGACAATGGCATGGAGCATTGTGATGAAAAGGGTACTGGAGCACTGTGAGGAAAGGAATCATGGATCATTGTGATGACAGGGGTCATGGAGTTTTGAGATGACAAGGGTCATGGAGCATTATGGTGACACGGTCAAGGAACATTGCGATGACAAGAATTCTGGAGCATTGTGATGAAAGGGCATTGTGCATTGTGATGAAAGGTGACAAGGAGCATTGTGACGATATGGGCAGAGAACATTTTGATGACAGGGGTCATGGAGCATTGTGATGAAAAGTGTCATGGAACATTGTACTGAAAGGGATCATGGAGCTTTTTGGTAAGGGAGCCCTTGGAGATTGGTGGTGGCAGGCGTCATGGGGCATTGTGATGACAGCGGTCTTGGAGCATTGTGATGAAAGGGGTCATGGAGCACTGTGATTACAGGGGCCATGGAGCATTGTGAATACAAAGGCTATGGCGCATTGAGATGGCAGGGTTCATGGAGCATTGTGATGAAAGTGATCATGGATCATTGTGATGACAAGTGTCCTGAAACCTTGTGATGACACGGTTCATGGAGCATTGTTATGACAAGGACCATGGCGAATTGTGATGACATCTGAAATGGGGCATTGCGATGACAGTGGTCACGTAGAATTGTGATGAAAGGTATCAAGGAGCACTGTGATGACAGGGGCCATGGAACATTGTGATGACAAAGGCCATGGAGCATTGTGATGACAAGTGTCATGGGACATTTTGATGACATTGGCATGGAACATTATGATGACAAGAGTTCTGGAGAATTTTGATGACAAGGGCATGGAGCATTGTGATGACAGGGCCCATGGAGCATTGTGACGAAGAGGGCAGGGAACATTGGGATGACTGGGTTCATGGAGCCTTGTGATGAAAGGGGCCATGGAGCACTGAGATGACAGGCGTCTTGAGGTATGGTGATGACAGTGGTCATGGAGCATTGTGATGAAAGAGATCATGGAGCAATATGATAAGAGGGGACATGGAGCATTGTGATGACAGGTGTATTGGAGCATTGTGATGAAAATATTAATGGATCATTGTGATGACATGTGTCCTGGAACACTGTGATGACACGGTTCATCGAGTATTGTGATGACAAGGGTCATAGCGAATTGTGATAACAGGTGTCATGGGGCATTGTGATGACATTGATCATCTAGGAATTGTGATGGAAGGTATCATGGAGCACTGTGATGACTGGGGGCATGAAGCATTGTTATGAAAATTGTCCTGGATTATTGTGATGACAGCAGTCATGGAGAATTGGGATGACAGGGATTATGCAGCATTGTGTTGACATGGGTATGGACTATTGTGATGACAATGGTCATGGAGCAATGTGATGAAAGTTTTCATGGAATATCGTGATGAAAAGTGCCTGGGAGCATTGTGACGATAAAGGCCATGGAGCATTGTGATGACAAGTGTCATGGAGCATTGTAATGAAAGATTTCATTGTGCACTGTGATGACAAGGGGGATGGAGTATTGTGATGAAACTGGTCCTGGAACATTGTGATAACAAAAGCCATGGAGCATTGTGATGATAGGCATCATGGAGAATTGTGAAGAAAGGGGCCATGGGGAATTGTAATGACAATAGAGAAATGTGATGAAAATGGTCAGCGAGCATAGTGATTAAAGTGGTCATTGAGAATTGTGATGAAAAGTGACATAGAGCATTGTGATGACAAAGGTCATGGAGAACTGTGATGACCAGGGTCATGTAGCATTGTGATGACACGTTCATGGAACATTGTGATGACAAGAATTCTGGAGCATTGTGATGACAAGGGCCATGGAGCATTGGGATGCCACGGTCATGGAACATTGTGATGACAAAATTCTGGAGCTTTGTGAGGAAAAAGGCTTGGAGCATTGTGATTATAGGGGACATGGAGCATTTTGATGACATGGGCAGGGAACACTGTGATGACACGGTTCATCAAGTATTGTGATGACAAGGGTCATAGCGAATTGTGATAACAGGTGTCATGGGGCATTGTGATGACATTGGTCATCTTGCATTGTGATGAGAGTGGTCATGTAGAATTTTGATTAAAGGTATCATGGAGCACTGTGATGACAAAGGCCAAGGAACATTGTGATGACTAGTGTCATTCAGCAATATGATGACACGGGAATGGAGCATTATGATGACAAGTGTTCTGGAGCATTGTGATGACAAGGGTATGGAGCATTGTGATTGCAGGGACCATGGAGCATTGTGATGACAATGGCATGGAGCACTGTGATGACATTGGTCATTGAGCATTGTGATTACAAAGACCATGAGGCATTGTGATGACAATTGTCATCAAGCATTGTGATGACAGGGGTCATAGAGCATTGTGATGAGAAAGACCATGGAGCATGGTGATGACAGAGGGCATGGAACATTGTGATGACCAGGCCATGTACCATTGTGATGACAAGGGCAGGGAAACTTGTGGTGACCGGTGTCATGGAGCATTTTGATGACAACTTTCATGGAACGTTGTGATGACAGGGGTCATGGAGCATTGTGATGAAAGTTGTCCTGGAGCATTGTGATGACAGCGGTCACAGAGAATTGGGATGAAAGGTACCATGCAGCATTGCGATGACAACGGTCAGGGATCATTTTGATGACAGGGGTCATGGAACATTCTGATAACAAGTTTCATCAAGCATTTTGATGACAGGGGTCATGGAGCATTGTCTTGACACGGGCATGGAGCATTGTAAAGATAGGATATCTGGAGCATTGTGACGAAAAGGGGATGGAGCATTTTGATGACAGGGTCCAAGGAGAATTGTGCTGACAATGACATGGAGCATTGTGATGAAAAGGGTACTGGAGCACTCTGAGGAAAGGAATCATGGATCATTGTGATGCCAGGGGTCATGGAGCTTTGTGATGACACGGGTCATGGAGCATTGTGATGACACGGTCAAGGAACATTGTGATGACAAGAAATCTGGAGCATTGTGATGAAAGGGCATGGAGCATTGTGATGAAAGGTGACAAGTAGCATTGTGATGATATGGGCAGAGAACTTTGTGATGACAGGGGTCATGGAGCATTGTGATGAAAAGTGTCATGGAACATTGTACTGACAGGGATCATGGAGCTTTTTGGTAAGGGAGCCCTTGGAGATTGGTGGTGGCAGGCGTCATGGGGCATTGTGATGACAGCGGTCTTGGAGCATTGTGATGAAAGGGGTCATGGAGCACTGTGATTACAGGGGCCATGGAGCATTGTGAATACAAAGGCTATGGAGCATTGAGATGACAGGGTTCATGGCGCATTGTGATGAAAGTGATCATGGATCATTGTGATGACAAGTGTCCTGAAACCTTGTGATGACACGGTTCATGGAGCATTGCTATGACAAGGACCATGGCGAATTGTGATGACATCTGAAATGGGGCATTGTGATGACAGTGGTCATGTAGAATTGTGATGAAATGTATCAAGGAGCACTCTGATGACAGGGGCCATGGAACATTGTGATGACAAAGGCCATGGAGCATTGTGATGACAAGTGTCATGGGACATTTTGATGACATTGGCATGGAACATTATGATGACAAGAGTTCTGGAGAATTTTGATGACAAGGGCATGGAGCATTGTGATGACAGGGCCCGTGGAGCATTGTGACGAAGAGGGCAGGGAACATTGGGATGACTGGGTTCATGGAGCCTTGTGATGAAAGGGGCCATGGAGCACTGAGATGACAGGCGTCTTGAGGTATGGTGATGACAGTGGTCATGGAGCATTGTGATGAAAGAGATCATGGAGTAATATGATAAGAGGGGACATGGAGCATTGTGATGACAGGTGTATTGGAGCATTGTGATGAAAATATTAATGGATCATTGTGATGACATGTGTCCTGGAACACTGTGATGACACGGTTCATCGAGTATTGTGATGACAAGGGTCATAGCGAATTGTGATAACAGGTGTCATGGGGCATTGTGATGACATTGATCATCTAGGAATTGTGATGAAAGGTATCATGGAGCACTGTGATGACTGGTGGCGTGAAGCATTGTTATGAAAATTGTCCTGGATTATTGTGATGACAGCAGTCATGGAGAATTGGGATGACAGGGATTATGCAGCATTGTTTGACATGGGTATGGTCCATTGTGATGACAATGGTCATGGAGCAATGTGATGAAAGTTTTCATGGAATATCGTGATGAAAAGTGCCTGGGAGCATTGTGACGATAAAGGCTATGGAGCATTGTGATGACAAGTGTCATGGAGCATTGTAATGAAAGCTTTCATTGTGCACTGTGATGACAAGGGGGATGGAGTATTGTGATGAAACTGGTCCTGGAACATTGTGATAACAAAAGCCATGGAGCATTGTGATGACAGGCATCATGGAGAATTGTGAAGAAAGGGGCCATGGGGAATTGTAATGACAATAGAGAAATGTGATGAAAATGGTCAGCGAGCATAGTGATTAAAGTGGTCATTGAGAATTGTGATGAAAAGTGACATAGAGCATTGTGATGACAAAGGTCATGGAGAACTGTGATGACCAGGGTCATGTAGCGTTGTGATGACACGTTCATGGAACATTGTGATGACAAGAATTCTGGAGCATTGTGATGACAAGGGCCATGGAGCATTGTGATGCCACGGTCATGGAACATTGTGATGACAAAATTCTGGAGCTTTGTGAAGAAAAAGGCATGGAGCATTGTGATTATAGGGGACATGGAGCATTTTGATGACATGGGCAGGGAACACTGTGATGACAGGTGTTATGGAGCAATGGGATGACAAGTGTCATGGAGCACTGTGATGAGAGGGGCCTTGGAGAATTGTGATGACAGGCGTCATGAGGCATTGAGATGGCAGTGGTCATGGAGCATTATGATGAAAGGTGTTATGGAGCACTGTGATTACAGGGGCCATGGAGCATTGTGAATACAAAGGCCATGGAGCATTGAGATGACAGTGGTCATGGAGCATTGTGATGAAAGTGGTAATGGATCATTGTGAGGACAAGTGTCCTGGGACCCTGTGATGACATGGTTCATGGAGCATTGTGATGACAATGGTCATGGCGAATTGTGATGACAATGTCATGGGGCATTGTGATGGCAGTGGTCATCTAGAAATGTGATTAAAGTTATTATGGAGCACAGGAATGAGAGGGGCCATGGAGCATTGTGATGACAAGTCTCATGGAGCATTGTGATGACAGGTGTCATGGAGCATCGTGATGACAAATGCCATTGAGAATTGTGATCAGAGGTGACATTGGGCATTGTGATGAAAGGGGTCATGGAGTACTGGGAGTACAGGGGCCATGGAGCCTTATGATAACAAGTGACATGGAGAATAGTGATGACAGGCATCATAGAGCATTGTGATGACAAGTGCCATTTAGCATTTTGATGACAGGGGTCATCAGGCACTGTGTTGACGGGGGTCACGGAGCATTGTGATGACAAAGGCCATAGATCATTGTGATGAGAGGGGTCATGGAGCATTGTGATGACATGGGCCATGGAGCATTGTGAAGACAAGATTCATGGAGCATTGTGATGACACGGGTATGAAGCATGGTGATGACAACAGACCTGGAGCATTGTGATGACCAGGGCATGGAGCATTGTGATTACAGGAGACTTGGGTCATTGTGATGAAATTGGCAGGGATCATTGTGATTAGAGGGATCATGGAGCATTGTGATGACAAGTGTCATGCAATATTGTGCTGACACAGATCATGGAGCATTTTGATGAGAGTGGCCTTGGAGCACAGTGATGAGAGACGTCATGGGGCATTATGGTGACAGTGGTCAAGGAGCATTGTGATGAAAGTGTTCATGGAGCAACGCGATTATCGGGACAATGGAGCATTGTGAATACAAAGGCCATGGAACATTGAGATAACAGAGTTCATGGAGCATTGTGATGACAAGGGTCTTGGGAGCTACTGATGACACGTTTCATACAGCATTGAGATGACAAGGGTCAAGGCGAATTGTGATGACACGTGTCATGGGGCATTGTGATGACATTGGTCATCTTGCATTGTGATGAGAGTGGTCATGTAGAATTTTGATAAAAGGTATCATGGAGCACTGTGATGACAAAGGCCAAGGAACATTGTGATGACAAGTGTCATTCAGCAATGTGATGACACGGGAATGGAGCATTATGATGACAAGTGTTCTGGAGCATTGTGATGACAAGGGTATGGAGCATTGTGATTACAGGGACCATGGAGCATTGTGATGACAACGGCATGGAGCACTGTGATGACATTGGTCATTGAGCATTGTGATTACAAAGACCATGAGGCATTGTGATGACAGGGGCCTTGGAGCATTGTGATGACAATGGTCATCAAGCATTGTGATGACAGGGGTCATAGAGCATTGTGATGAGAAAGACCATGGAGCATGGTGATGACAGAGGCCATGGAACATTGTGATGACCAGGCCATGTACCATTGTGATGACAAGGGCAGGGAACCTTGTGGTGACCGGGGTCATGGAGCATTTTGATGAAAACTTTCATGGAATGTTGTGGTGACAGGGGTCATGGAGCATTGTGATGAAAGTTGTCCTGGAGCATTGTGATGACAGCGGTCACAGAGAATTGGGATGAAAGGTATCATGCAGCATTGTGATGACAACGGTCATGGATCATTTGGATGACAGGGGTCATGGAACATTCTGATAACAAGGTTCATAAAGCATTTTGATGACAGGGGTCATGGAGCATTGTGTTGACACGAGCATGGAGCATTGTAATGATAGGATATCTGGAGCATTGTGATGAAAAGGGGATGGAGCATTTTGATGACAGGGTCCAAGGAGAATTGTGCTGACAATGGCATGGAGCATTGTGATGAAAAGGGTACTGGAGCACTGTGAGGAAAGGAATCATGGATCATTGTGATGCCAGGGGTCATGGAGCTTTGTGATGACACGGGTCATGGAGCATTGTGATGACACGGTCAAGGAGCATTGCGATGACAAGAATTCTGGAGCATTGTGATGAAAGGGCATGGTGCATTGTGATGAAAGGTGACAAGGAGCATTGTGACGATATGGGCAGAGAACTTTTTGATGACAGGGGTCATGGAGCATTGTGATGAAAAGTGTCATGGAACATTGTACTGACAGGGATCATGGAGCTTTTTGGTAAGAGAGGTCTTGGAGATTTGTGAAGGCAGGCGTCATGGGGCATTGTGATGACAGCGGTCTTGGAGCATTGGGATGAAAGGGGTCATGGAGCTCTGTGATTACAGGGGCCATGGAGCATTGTGAATACAAAGGCCATGGAGCATTGAGATGACAGGGTTCATGGAGCATTGTGATGAAAGTGATCATGGATCATTGTGATGACAAGTGTCCTGGAACCTTGTGATGACACAGTTCATGGAGCATTGTGATGACAAGGACCATGGCGAATTGTGGTATCATCTGTCATGGGGCATTGTGATGACAGTGGTCATGTAGAATTGTATTGAAATGTAACATGGAGCACTCTGATGACAGGGGCCATGGAACATTGTGATGACAAAGGCCATGGAGCATTGTGATGACAAGTGTCATGGGGCATTTTGATGACATTGGCATGGAGCATTATGATGACAAGAGTTCTGGAGCATTTTGATGACCAGGGCATGGAGCATTGTGATGAAAGTTGTCCTGGAGCATTGTGATGACAGCGGTCACAGAGGATTGGGAAGAAAGGTATCATGCAGCATTGCGATGACAACGGTCAGGGATCATTTTGATGACAGGGGTCATGGAACATTCTGATAACAAGTTTCATCAAGCATTTTGATGACAGGGGTCATGGAGCATTGTGTTGACACGGGCATGGAGCATTGTAATGATAGGATATCTGGAGCATTGTGATGAAAAGGGGATGGAGCATTTTGATGACAGTGTCCAAGTAGCATTGTGCTGACAATGGCATGGAGCATTGTGATGAAAAGGGTACTGGAGCACTGTGAGGAAAGGAATCATGGATCATTGTGATGCCAGGGGTCATGGAGCTTTGTGATGACACGGGTCATGGAGCATTGTGATGACACGGTCAAGGAACATTGTGATGACAAGAAATCTGGAGCATTGTGATGAAAGGGCAGGGAGCATTGTGATGAAAGGTGACAAGTAGCATTGTGATGATATGGGCAGAGAACTTTGTGATGACAGGGGTCATGGAGCATTGTGATGAAAAGTGTCATGGAACATTGTACTGACAGGGATCATGGAGCTTTTTGGTAAGGGAGCCATTGGAGATTGGTGGTGGCAGGCGTCATGGGGCATTGTGATGACAGCGGTCTTGGAGCATTGTGATGAAAGGGGTCATGGAGCACTGTGATTACAGGGGCCATGGAGCATTGTGAATACAAAGGCTATGGAGCATTGAGATGACAGGTTTCATGGAGCATTGTGATGAAAGTGATCATGGATCATTGTGCTGACAAGTGTCCTGAAACCTTGTGATGACACGGTTCATGGAGCATTGTTATGACAAGGACCATGGCGAATTGTGATGACATCTGAAATGGGGCATTGTGATGACAGTGGTCATGTAGAATTGTGATGAAAGGTATCAAGGAGCACTGTGATGACAGGGGCCATGGAACATTGTGATGACAAAGGCCATGGAGCATTGTGATGACAAGTGTCATGGGACATTTTGATGACATTGGCATGGAACATTATGATGACAAGAGTTCTGGAGAATTTTGATGACAAGGGCATGGAGCATTGTGATGACAGGGCCCATGGAGCATTGTGACGAAGAGGGCAGGGAACATTGTGATGACTGGGTTCATGGAGCCTTGTGATGAAAGGGGCCATGGAGCACTGAGATGACAGGCGTCTTGAGGTATGGTGATGACAGTGGTCATGGAGCATTGTGATGAAAGAGATCATGGAGCAATATGATAAGAGGGGACATGGAGCATTGTGATGACAGGTGTATTGGAGCATTGTGATGAAAATATTAATGGATCATTGTGATGACATGTGTCCTGGAACACTGTGATGACACGGTTCATCGAGTATTGTGATGACAAGGGTCATAGCGAATTGTGATAACAGGTGTCATGGGGCATTGTGATGACATTGATCATCTAGGAATTGTGATGAAAGGTATCATGGAGCACTGTGATGACTGGGGGCATGAAGCATTGTTATGAAAATTGTCCTGGATTATTGTGATGACAGCAGTCATGGAGAATTGGGATGACAGGGATTATGCAGCATTGTGTTGACATGGGTATGGACTATTGTGATGACAATGGTCATGGAGCAATGTGATGAAAGTTTTCATGGAATATCGTGATGAAAAGTGCCTGGGAGCATTGTGACGATAAAGGCCATGGAGCATTGTGATGACAAGTGTCATGGAGCATTGTAATGAAAGCTTTCATTGTGCACTGTGATGACAAGGGGGATGGAGTATTGTGATGAAACTGGTCCTGGAACATTGTGATAACAAAAGCCATGGAGCATTGTGATGACAGGCATCATGGAGAATTGTGAAGAAAGGGGCCATGGGGAATTGTAATGACAATAGAGAAATGTGATGAAAATGGTCAGCGAGCATAGTGATTAAAGTGGTCATTGAGAATTGTGATGAAAAGTGACATAGAGCATTGTGATGGCAAAGGTCATGGAGAACTGTGATGACCAGGGTCATGTAGCATTGTGATGACACGTTCATGGAACATTGTGATGACAAGAATTCTGAAGCATTGTGATGACAAGGGCCATGGAGCATTGTGATTCCACGGTCATGGAACATTGTGATGACAAAATTCTGGAGCTTTGTGAAGAAAAAGGCATGGAGCATTGTGATTATAGGGGACATGGAGCATTTTGATGACATGGGCAGGGAACACTGTGATGACAGGTGTTATGGAGCAATGGGATGACAAGTGTCATGGAGCACTGTGATGAGAGGGGCCTTGGAGAATTGTGATGACAGGCGTCATGAGGCATTGAGATGGCAGTGGTCATGGAGCATTATGATGAAAGGTGTTATGGAGCACTGTGATTACAGGGGCCATGGAGCATTGTGAATACAAAGGCCATGGAGCATTGAGATGACAGTGGTCATGGAGCATTGTGATGAAAGTGGTAATGGATCATTGTGATGACAAGTGTCCTGGGACCCTGTGATGACATGGTTCATGGAGCATTGTGATGACAATGGTCATGGCGAATTGTGATGACAATGTCATGGGGCATTGTGATGGCAGTGGTCATCTAGAAATGTGATTAAAGTTATTATGGAGCACAGGAATGAGAGGGGCCATGGAGCATTGTGATGACAAGTCTCATGGAGCATTGTGATGACAGGTGTCATGGAGCATCGTGATGACAAATGCCATTGAGAATTGTGATCAGAGGTGACATTGGGCATTGTGATGAAAGGGGTCATGGAGTACTGGGAGTACAGGGGCCATGGAGCCTTGTGATAACAAGTGACATGGAGAATAGTGATGACAGGCATCATAGAGCATTGTGATGACAAGTGCCATTTAGCATTTTGATGACAGGGGTCATCAGGCATTGTGTTGACGGGGGTCACGGAGCATTGTGATGACAAAGGCCATAGAGCATTGTGATGAGAGGGGTCATGGAGCATTGTGATGACATAGGCCATGGAGCATTGTGAGGACAAGATTCATGGAGCATTGTGATGACACGGGCATGAAGCATGGTGATGACAACAGACCTGGAGCATTGTGATGACAAGGGCATGGAGCATTGTGATTACAGGAGACTTGGGTCATTGTGATGAAATTGGCAGGGATCATTGTGATTAGAGGGATCATGGAGCATTGTGATGACAAGTGTCATGCAATATTGTGCTGACACAGATTATGGGCATTTTGATGAGAGTGGCCTTGGAGCACAGTGATGAGAGACGTCATGGGGCATTATGGTGACAGTGGTCAAGGAGCATTGTGATGAAAGTGTTCATGGAGCAACGCGATTATCGGGACAATGGAGCATTGTGAATACAAAGGCCATGGAACATTGAGATAACAGAGTTCATGGAGCATTGTGATGACAAGGGTCTTGGGAGCTACTGATGACACGTTTCATACAGCATTGAGATGACAAGGGCCAAGGCGAATTGTGATGACACGTGTCATGGGGCATTGTGATGACATTGGTCATCTTGCATTGTGATGAGAGTGGTCATGTAGAATTTTGATTAAAGGTATCATGGAGCACTGTGATGACAAAGGCCAAGGAACATTGTGATGACAAGAGTATGGAGCATTGTGATTACAGGGACCATGGAGCATTGTGATGACAACGGCATGGAGCACTGTGATGACATTGGTCATTGAGCATTGTGATTACAAAGACCATGAGGCATTGTGATGACAGGGGCCATGGAACATTGTGATGACAAAGGCCATTGAGCATTGAGATGACAAGTGTCATGGGGCATTTTGATGACATTGGCATGGAGCATTATGATGACAAGAGTTCTGGAGCATTTTGATGACCAGGGCATGGAGCATTGTGATGAAAGTTGTCCTGGAGCATTGTGATGACAGCGGTCACAGAGGATTGGGATGAAAGGTATCATGCAGCATTGCGATGACAACGGTCAGGGATCATTTTGATGACAGGGGTCATGGAACATTCTGATAACAAGTTTCATCAAGCATTTTGATGACAGGGGTCATGGAGCATTGTGTGGACACGGGCATGGAGCATTGTAATGATAGGATATCTGGAGCATTGTGATGAAAAGGGGATGGAGCATTTTCATGACAGTGTCCAAGTAGCATTGTGCTGACAATGGCATGGAGCATTGTGATGAAAAGGGTACTGGAGCACTGTGAGGAAAGGAATCATGGATCATTGTGATGCCAGGGGTCATGGAGCTTTGTGATGACACGGGTCATGGAGCATTGTGATGACACGGTCAAGGAACATTGTGATGACAAGAAATCTGGAGCATTGTGATGAAAGGGCATGGAGCATTGTGATGAAATGTGACAAGCAGCATTGTGATGATATGGGCAGAGAACTTTGTGATGACAGGGGTCATGGAGCATTGTGATGAAAAGTGTCATGGAACATTGTACTGACAGGGATCATGGAGCTTTTTGGTAAGGGAGCCATTGGAGATTGGTGGTGGCAGGCGTCATGGGGCATTGTGATGACAGCGGTCTTGGAGCATTGTGATGAAAGGGGTCATGGAGCACTGTGATTACAGGGGCCATGGAGCATTGTGAATACAAAGGCTATGGAGCATTGAGATGACAGGGTTCATGGAGCATTGTGATGAAAGTGATCATGGATCATTGTGATGACAAGTGTCCTGAAACCTTGTGATGACACGGTTCATGGAGCATTGTTATGACAAGGACCATGGCGAATTGTGATGACATCTGAAATGGGGCATTGTGATGACAGTGGTCATGTAGAATTGTGATGAAAGGTATCAAGGAGCACTGTGATGACAGGGGCCATGGAACATTGTGATGACAAAGGCCATGGAGCATTGTGATGACAAGTGTCATGGGACATTTTGATGACATTGGCATGGAACATTATGATGACAAGAGTTCTGGAGAATTTTGATGACAAGGGCATGGAGCATTGTGATGACAGGGCCCATGGAGCATTGTGACGAAGAGGGCAGGGAACATTGTGATGACTGGGTTCATGGAGCCTTGTGATGAAAGGGGCCATGGAGCATTGTGATGACAGGCGTCTTGAGGTATGGTGATGACAGTGGTCATGGAGCATTGTGATGAAAGAGATCATGGAGCAATATGATAAGAGGGGACATGGAGCATTGTGATGACAGGTGTATTGGAGCATTGTGATGAAAATATTAATGGATCATTGTGATGACATGTGTCCTGGAACACTGTGATGACACGGTTCATCGAGTATTGTGATGACAAGGGTCATAGCGAATTGTGATAACAGGTGTCATGGGGCATTGTGATGACATTGATCATCTAGGAATTGTGATGAAAGGTATCATGGAGCACTGTGATGACTGGGGGCATGAAGCATTGTTATGAAAATTGTCCTGGATTATTGTGATGACAGCAGTCATGGAGAATTGGGATGACAGGGATTATGCAGCATTGTGTTGACATGGGTATGGACTATTGTGATGACAATGGTCATGGAGCAATGTGATGAAAGTTTTCATGGAATATCGTGATGAAAAGTGCCTGGGAGCATTGTGACGATAAAGGCCATGGAGCATTGTGATGACAAGTGTCATGGAGCATTGTAATGAAAGCTTTCATTGTGCACTGTGATGACAAGGGGGATGGAGTATTGTGATGAAACTGGTCCTGGAACATTGTGATAACAAAAGCCATGGAGCATTGTGATGACAGGCATCATGGAGAATTGTGAAGAAAGGGGCCATGGGGAATTGTAATGACAATAGAGAAATGTGATGAAAATGGTCAGCGAGCATAGTGATTAAAGTGGTCATTGAGAATTGTGATGAAAAGTGACATAGAGCATTGTGATGGCAAAGGTCATGGAGAACTGTGATGACCAGGGTCATGTAGCATTGTGATGACACGTTCATGGAACATTGTGATGACAAGAATTCTGAAGCATTGTGATGACAAGGGCCATGGAGCATTGTGATTCCACGGTCATGGAACATTGTGATGACAAAATTCTGGAGCTTTGTGAAGAAAAAGGCATGGAGCATTGTGATTATAGGGGACATGGAGCATTTTGATGACATGGGCAGGGAACACTGTGATGACAGGTGTTATGGAGCAATGGGATGACAAGTGTCATGGAGCACTGTGATGAGAGGGGCCTTGGAGAATTGTGATGACAGGCGTCATGAGGCATTGAGATGGCAGTGGTCATGGAGCATTATGATGAAAGGTGTTATGGAGCACTGTGATTACAGGGGCCATGGAGCATTGTGAATACAAAGGCCATGGAGCATTGAGATGACAGTGGTCATGGAGCATTGTGATGAAAGTGGTAATGGATCATTGTGATGACAAGTGTCCTGGGACCCTGTGATGACATGGTTCATGGAGCATTGTGATGACAATGGTCATGGCGAATTGTGATGACAATGTCATGGGGCATTGTGATGGCAGTGGTCATCTAGAAATGTGATTAAAGTTATTATGGAGCACAGGAATGAGAGGGGCCATGGAGCATTGTGATGACAAGTCTCATGGAGCATTGTGATGACAGGTGTCATGGAGCATCGTGATGACAAATGCCATTGAGAATTGTGATCAGAGGTGACATTGGGCATTGTGATGAAAGGGGTCATGGAGTACTGGGAGTACAGGGGCCATGGAGCCTTGTGATAACAAGTGACATGGAGAATAGTGATGACAGGCATCATAGAGCATTGTGATGACAAGTGCCATTTAGCATTTTGATGACAGGGGTCATCAGGCATTGTGTTGACGGGGGTCACGGAGCATTGTGATGACAAAGGCCATAGAGCATTGTGATGAGAGGGGTCATGGAGCATTGTGATGACATAGGCCATGGAGCATTGTGAGGACAAGATTCATGGAGCATTGTGATGACACGGGCATGAAGCATGGTGATGACAACAGACCTGGAGCATTGTGATGACAAGGGCATGGAGCATTGTGATTACAGGAGACTTGGGTCATTGTGATGAAATTGGCAGGGATCATTGTGATTAGAGGGATCATGGAGCATTGTGATGACAAGTGTCATGCAATATTGTGCTGACACAGATTATGGGGCATTTTGATGAGAGTGGCCTTGGAGCACAGTGATGAGAGACGTCATGGGGCATTATGGTGACAGTGGTCAAGGAGCATTGTGATGAAAGTGTTCATGGAGCAACGCGATTATCGGGACAATGGAGCATTGTGAATACAAAGGCCATGGAACATTGAGATAACAGAGTTCATGGAGCATTGTGATGACAAGGGTCTTGGGAGCTACTGATGACACGTTTCATACAGCATTGAGATGACAAGGGCCAAGGCGAATTGTGATGACACGTGTCATGGGGCATTGTGATGACATTGGTCATCTTGCATTGTGATGAGAGTGGTCATGTAGAATTTTGATTAAAGGTATCATGGAGCACTGTGATGACAAAGGCCAAGGAACATTGTGATGACAAGAGTATGGAGCATTGTGATTACAGGGACCATGGAGCATTGTGATGACAACGGCATGGAGCACTGTGATGACATTGGTCATTGAGCATTGTGATTACAAAGACCATGAGGCATTGTGATGACAGGGGCCATGGAACATTGTGATGACAAAGGCCATTGAGCATTGTGATGACAAGTGTCATGGGGCATTTTGATGACATTGGCATGGAGCATTATGATGACAAGAGTTCTGGAGCATTTTGATGACCAGGGCATGGAGCATTGTGATGAAAGTTGTCCTGGAGCATTGTGATGACAGCGGTCACAGAGGATTGGGATGAAAGGTATAATGCAGCATTGCGATGACAACGGTCAGGGATCATTTTGATGACAGGGGTCATGGAACATTCTGATAACAAGTTTCATCAAGCATTTTGATGACAGGGGTCATGGAGCATTGTGTGGACACGGGCATGGAGCATTGTAATGATAGGATATCTGGAGCATTGTGATGAAAAGGGGATGGAGCATTTTCATGACAGTGTCCAAGTAGCATTGTGCTGACAATGGCATGGAGCATTGTGATGAAAAGGGTACTGGAGCACTGTGAGGAAAGGAATCATGGATCATTGTGATGCCAGGGGTCATGGAGCTTTGTGATGACACGGGTCATGGAGCATTGTGATGACACGGTCAAGGAACATTGTGATGACAAGAAATCTGGAGCATTGTGATGAAAGGGCATGGAGCATTGTGATGAAAGGTGACAAGTAGCATTGTGATGATATGGGCAGAGAACTTTGTGATGACAGGGGTCATGGAGCATTGTGATGAAAAGTGTCATGGAACATTGTACTGACAGGGATCATGGAGCTTTTTGGTAAGGGAGCCATTGGAGATTGGTGGTGGCAGGCGTCATGGGGCATTGTGATGACAGCGGTCTTGGAGCATTGTGATGAAAGGGGTCATGGAGCACTGTGATTACAGGGGCCATGGAGCATTGTGAATACAAAGGCTATGGAGCATTGAGATGACAGGGTTCATGGAGCATTGTGATGAAAGTGATCATGGATCATTGTGATGACAAGTGTCCTGAAACCTTGTGATGACACGGTTCATGGAGCATTGTTATGACAAGGACCATGGCGAATTGTGATGACATCTGAAATGGGGCATTGTGATGACAGTGGTCATGTAGAATTGTGATGAAAGGTATCAAGGAGCACTGTGATGACAGGGGCCATGGAACATTGTGATGACAAAGGCCATGGAGCATTGTGATGACAAGTGTCATGGGACATTTTGATGACATTGGCATGGAACATTATGATGACAAGAGTTCTGGAGAATTTTGATGACAAGGGCATGGAGCATTGTGATGACAGGGCCCATGGAGCATTGTGACGAAGAGGGCAGGGAACATTGTGATGACTGGGTTCATGGAGCCTTGTGATGAAAGGGGCCATGGAGCATTGTGATGACAGGCGTCTTGAGGTATGGTGATGACAGTGGTCATGGAGCATTGTGATGAAAGAGATCATGGAGCAATATGATAAGAGGGGACATGGAGCATTGTGATGACAGGTGTATTGGAGCATTGTGATGAAAATATTAATGGATCATTGTGATGACATGTGTCCTGGAACACTGTGATGACACGGTTCATCGAGTATTGTGATGACAAGGGTCATAGCGAATTGTGATAACAGGTGTCATGGGGCATTGTGATGACATTGATCATCTAGGAATTGTGATGAAAGGTATCATGGAGCACTGTGATGACTGGGGGCATGAAGCATTGTTATGAAAATTGTCCTGGATTATTGTGATGACAGCAGTCATGGAGAATTGGGATGACAGGGATTATGCAGCATTGTGTTGACATGGGTATGGACTATTGTGATGACAATGGTCATGGAGCAATGTGATGAAAGTTTTCATGGAATATCGTGATGAAAAGTGCCTGGGAGCATTGTGACGATAAAGGCCATGGAGCATTGTGATGACAAGTGTCATGGAGCATTGTAATGAAAGCTTTCATTGTGCACTGTGATGACAAGGGGGATGGAGTATTGTGATGAAACAGGTCCTGGAGCATTGTGATAACAAAAGCCATGGAGCATTGTGATGACAGGCATCATGGAGAATTGTGAAGAAAGGGGCCAGGGGGAATTGTCATGACAATAGAGAAATGTGATGAAAATGGTCAGCGAGCATAGTGATTAAAGTGGTCATTGAGAATTGTGATGAAAAGTGACATAGAGCATTGTGATGACAAAGGTCATGGAGAACTGTGATGACCAGGGTCATGTAGCATTGTGATGACACGTTCATGGAACATTGTGATGACAAGAATTCTGAAGCATTGTGATGACAAGGGCCATGGAGCATTGTGATGCCATGGTCATGGAACATTGTGATGACAAAATTCTGGAGCTTTGTGAGGAAAAAGGCATGGAGCATTGTGATTATAAGGGACATGGAGCATTTTGATGACATGGGCAGGGAACACTGTGATGACAGGTGTTATGGAGCAATGGGCTGACAAGTGTCATGGAGCACTGTGATGAGAGGGGCCTTGGAGAATTGTGATGACAGGCCTCATGAGGCATTGAGATGGCAGTGGTCATGGAGCATTATGATGAAAGGTGTTATGGAGCACTGTGATTACAGGGGCCATGGAGCATTGTGAATACAAAGGCCATGGAGCATTGAGATGACAGGGTTCATGGAGCATTGTGATGAAAGTGATCATGGATCATTGTGATGACAAGTGTCCTGAAACCTTGTGATGACACGGTTCATGGAGCATTGTTATGACAAGGACCATGGCGAATTGTGATGACATCTGAAATGGGGCATTGTCATGACAGTGGTAATGTAGAATTGTGATGAAAGGTATCAAGGAGCACTGTGTTGACAGGGGCCATGGAACATTGTGATGACAAAGGCCATGGAGCATTGTGATGACAAGTGTCATGGGACATTTTGATGACATTGGCATGGAACATTATGATGACAAGAGTTCTGGAGAATTTTGATGACAAGGGCATGGAGCATTGTGATGACAGGGCCCATGGAGCATTGTGACGAAGAGGGCAGGGAACATTGTGATGACTGGGTTCATGGAGCCTTGTGATGAAAGGGGCCATGGAGCACTGAGATGACAGGCGTCTTGAGGTATGGTGATGACAGTGGTCATGGAGCATTGTGATGAAAGAGATCATGGAGCAATATGATAAGAGGGGACATGGAGCATTGTGATGACAGGTGTATTGGAGCATTGTGATGAAAATATTAATGGATCATTGTGATGACATGTGTCCTGGAACACTGTGATGACACGGTTCATCGAGTATTGTGATGACAAGGGTCATAGCGAATTGTGATAACAGGTGTCATGGGGCATTGTGATGACATTGGTCATCTTGCATTGTGATGAGAGTGGTCATGTAGAATTTTGATTAAAGGTATCATGGAGCACTGTGATGACAAAGGCCAAGGAACATTGTGATGACAAGTGTCATTCAGCAATGTGATGACACGGGAATGGAGCATTATGATGACAAGTGTTCTGGAGCATTGTGATGACAAGGGTATGGAGCATTGTGATTACAGGGACCATGGAGCATTGTGATGACAACGGCATGGAGCACTGTGATGACATTGGTCATTGAGCATTGTGATTACAAAGACCATGAGGCATTGTGATGACAGGGGCCTTGGAGCATTGTGATGACAATGGTCATCAAGCATTGTGATGACAGGGGTCATAGAGCATTGTGATGAGAAAGACCATGGAGCATGGTGATGACAGAGGCCATGGAACATTGTGATGACCAGGCCATGTACCATTGTGATGACAAGGGCAGGGAACCTTGTGGTGACCGGGGTCATGGAGCATTTTGATGACAACTTTCATGGAACGTTGTGATGACAGGGGTCATGGAGCATTGTGATGAAAGTTGTCCTGGAGCATTGTGATGACAGCGGTCACAGAGAATTGGGATGAAAGGTATCATGCAGCATTGTGATGACAACGGTCATGGATCATTTGGATGACAGGGGTCATGGAACATTCTGATAACAAGGTTCATAAAGCATTTTGATGACAGGGGTCATGGAGCATTGTGTTGACACGAGCATGGAGCATTGTAATGATAGGATATCTGGAGCATTGTGATGAAAAGGGGATGGAGCATTTTGATGACAGGGTCCAAGGATAATTGTGCTGACAATGGCATGGAGCATTGTGATGAAAAGGGTACTGGAGCACTGTGAGGAAAGGAATCATGGATCATTGTGATGACAGGGGTCATGGAGTTTTGAGATGACAAGGGTCATGGAGCATTATGGTGACACGGTCAAGGAACATTGCGATGACAAGAATTCTGGAGCATTGTGATGAAAGGGCATTGTGCATTGTGATGAAAGGTGACAAGGAGCATTGTGACGATATGGGCAGAGAACATTTTGATGACAGGGGTCATGGAGCATTGTGATAAAAAGTGTCATGGAACATTGTACTGACAGGGATCATGGAGCATTTTGGTAAGAGGTCTTGGAGATTTGTGAAGGCAGGCGTCATGGGGCATTGTGATGACAGCGGTCTTGGAGCATTGGGATGAAAGGGGTCATGGAGCTCTGTGATTACAGGGGCCATGGAGCATTGTGAATACAAAGGCCATGGAGCATTGAGATGACAGGGTTCATGGAGCATTGTGATGAATGTGATCATGGGTCATTGTGAAGACAAGTGTCCTGAAACCTTGTGATGACACAGTTCATGGAGCATTGTGATGACAAGGACCATGGCGAATTGTGGTATCATCTGTCATGGGGCATCGTGATGACAGTGGTCATGTAGAATTGTATTGAAAGGTAACATGGAGCACTCTGATGACAGGGGCCATGGAACATTGTGATGACAAAGGCCATGGAGCATTGTGATGACAAGTGTCATGGGGCATTTTGATGACATTGGCATGGAGCATTATGATGACAAGAGTTCTGGAGCATTTTGATGACCAGGGCATGGAGCATTGTGATGAAAGTTGTCCTGGAGCATTGTGATGACAGCGGTCACAGAGGATTGGGATGAAAGGTATCATGCATCATTGCGATGACAATGGTCAGGGATTATTTTGATGACAGGGGTCATGGAACATTCTGATAACAAGTTTCATCAAGCATTTTGATGACAGGGGTCATGGAGCATTGTGTGGACACGGGCATGGAGCATTGTAATGATAGGATATCTGGAGCATTGTGATGAAAAGGGGATGGAGCATTTTGATGACAGTGTCCAAGTAGCATTGTGCTGACAATGGCATGGAGCATTGTGATGAAAAGGGTACTGGAGCACTGTGAGGAAAGGAATCATGGATCATTGTGATGCCAGGGGTCATGGAGCTTTGTGATGACACGGGTCATGGAGCATTGTGATGACACGGTCAAGGAACATTGTGATGACAAGAAATCTGGAGCATTGTGATGAAAGGGCATGGAGCATTGTGATGAAAGGTGACAAGTAGCATTGTGATGATATGGGCAGAGAACTTTGTGATGACAGGGGTCATGGAGCATTGTGATGAAAAGTGTCATGGAACATTGTACTGACAGGGATCATGGAGCTTTTTGGTAAGGGAGCCATTGGAGATTGGTGGTGGCAGGCGTCATGGGGCATTGTGATGACAGCGGTCTTGGAGCATTGTGATGAAAGGGGTCATGGAGCACTGTGATTACAGGGGCCATGGAGCATTGTGAATACAAAGGCTATGGAGCATTGAGATGACAGGGTTCATGGAGCATTGTGATGAAAGTGATCATGGATCATTGTGATGACAAGTGTCCTGAAACCTTGTGATGACACGGTTCATGGAGCATTGTTATGACAAGGACCATGGCGAATTGTGATGACATCTGAAATGGGGCATTGTGATGACAGTGGTCATGTAGAATTGTGATGAAAGGTATCAAGGAGCACTGTGATGACAGGGGCCATGGAACATTGTGATGACAAAGGCCATGGAGCATTGTGATGACAAGTGTCATGGGACATTTTGATGACATTGGCATGGAACATTATGATGACAAGAGTTCTGGAGAATTTTGATGACAAGGGCATGGAGCATTGTGATGACAGGGCCCATGGAGCATTGTGACGAAGAGGGCAGGGAACATTGTGATGACTGGGTTCATGGAGCCTTGTGATGAAAGGGGCCATGGAGCATTGTGATGACAGGCGTCTTGAGGTATGGTGATGACAGTGGTCATGGAGCATTGTGATGAAAGAGATCATGGAGCAATATGATAAGAGGGGACATGGAGCATTGTGATGACAGGTGTATTGGAGCATTGTGATGAAAATATTAATGGATCATTGTGATGACATGTGTCCTGGAACACTGTGATGACACGGTTCATCGAGTATTGTGATGACAAGGGTCATAGCGAATTGTGATAACAGGTGTCATGGGGCATTGTGATGACATTGATCATCTAGGAATTGTGATGAAAGGTATCATGGAGCACTGTGATGACTGGGGGCATGAAGCATTGTTATGAAAATTGTCCTGGATTATTGTGATGACAGCAGTCATGGAGAATTGGGATGACAGGGATTATGCAGCATTGTGTTGACATGGGTATGGACTATTGTGATGACAATGGTCATGGAGCAATGTGATGAAAGTTTTCATGGAATATCGTGATGAAAAGTGCCTGGGAGCATTGTGACGATAAAGGCCATGGAGCATTGTGATGACAAGTGTCATGGAGCATTGTAATGAAAGCTTTCATTGTGCACTGTGATGACAAGGGGGATGGAGTATTGTGATGAAACAGGTCCTGGAGCATTGTGATAACAAAAGCCATGGAGCATTGTGATGACAGGCATCATGGAGAATTGTGAAGAAAGGGGCCAGGGGGAATTGTCATGACAATAGAGAAATGTGATGAAAATGGTCAGCGAGCATAGTGATTAAAGTGGTCATTGAGAATTGTGATGAAAAGTGACATAGAGCATTGTGATGACAAAGGTCATGGAGAACTGTGATGACCAGGGTCATGTAGCATTGTGATGACACGTTCATGGAACATTGTGATGACAAGAATTCTGAAGCATTGTGATGACAAGGGCCATGGAGCATTGTGATGCCATGGTCATGGAACATTGTGATGACAAAATTCTGGAGCTTTGTGAGGAAAAAGGCATGGAGCATTGTGATTATAAGGGACATGGAGCATTTTGATGACATGGGCAGGGAACACTGTGATGACAGGTGTTATGGAGCAATGGGCTGACAAGTGTCATGGAGCACTGTGATGAGAGGGGCCTTGGAGAATTGTGATGACAGGCCTCATGAGGCATTGAGATGGCAGTGGTCATGGAGCATTATGATGAAAGGTGTTATGGAGCACTGTGATTACAGGGGCCATGGAGCATTGTGAATACAAAGGCCATGGAGCATTGAGATGACAGGGTTCATGGAGCACTGTGATGAAAGTGATCATGGATCATTGTGATGACAAGTGTCCTGAAACCTTGTGATGACACGGTTCATGGAGCATTGTTATGACAAGGACCATGGCGAATTGTGATGACATCTGAAATGGGGCATTGTCATGACAGTGGTAATGTAGAATTGTGATGAAAGGTATCAAGGAGCACTGTGTTGACAGGGGCCATGGAACATTGTGATGACAAAGGCCATGGAGCATTGTGATGACAAGTGTCATGGGACATTTTGATGACATTGGCATGGAACATTATGATGACAAGAGTTCTGGAGAATTTTGATGACAAGGGCATGGAGCATTGTGATGACAGGGCCCATGGAGCATTGTGACGAAGAGGGCAGGGAACATTGTGATGACTGGGTTCATGGAGCCTTGTGATGAAAGGGGCCATGGAGCACTGAGATGACAGGCGTCTTGAGGTATGGTGATGACAGTGGTCATGGAGCATTGTGATGAAAGAGATCATGGAGCAATATGATAAGAGGGGACATGGAGCATTGTGATGACAGGTGTATTGGAGCATTGTGATGAAAATATTAATGGATCATTGTGATGACATGTGTCCTGGAACACTGTGATGACACGGTTCATCGAGTATTGTGATGACAAGGGTCATAGCGAATTGTGATAACAGGTGTCATGGGGCATTGTGATGACATTGGTCATCTTGCATTGTGATGAGAGTGGTCATGTAGAATTTTGATTAAAGGTATCATGGAGCACTGTGATGACAAAGGCCAAGGAACATTGTGATGACAAGTGTCATTCAGCAATGTGATGACACGGGAATGGAGCATTATGATGACAAGTGTTCTGGAGCATTGTGATGACAAGGGTATGGAGCATTGTGATTACAGGGACCATGGAGCATTGTGATGACAACGGCATGGAGCACTGTGATGACATTGGTCATTGAGCATTGTGATTACAAAGACCATGAGGCATTGTGATGACAGGGGCCTTGGAGCATTGTGATGACAATGGTCATCAAGCATTGTGATGACAGGGGTCATAGAGCATTGTGATGAGAAAGACCATGGAGCATGGTGATGACAGAGGCCATGGAACATTGTGATGACCAGGCCATGTACCATTGTGATGACAAGGGCAGGGAACCTTGTGGTGACCGGGGTCATGGAGCATTTTGATGACAACTTTCATGGAACGTTGTGATGACAGGGGTCATGGAGCATTGTGATGAAAGTTGTCCTGGAGCATTGTGATGACAGCGGTCACAGAGAATTGGGATGAAAGGTATCATGCAGCATTGTGATGACAACGGTCATGGATCATTTTGATGACAGGGGTCATGGAACATTCTGATAACAAGGTTCATAAAGCATTTTGATGACAGGGGTCATGGAGCATTGTGTTGACACGAGCATGGAGCATTGTAATGATAGGATATCTGGAGCATTGTGATGAAAAGGGGATGGAGCATTTTGATGACAGGGTCCAAGGATAATTGTGCTGACAATGGCATGGAGCATTGTGATGAAAAGGGTACTGGAGCACTGTGAGGAAAGGAATCATGGATCATTGTGATGACAGGGGTCATGGAGTTTTGAGATGACAAGGGTCATGGAGCATTATGGTGACACGGTCAAGGAACATTGCGATGACAAGAATTCTGGAGCATTGTGATGAAAGGGCATTGTGCATTGTGATGAAAGGTGACAAGGAGCATTGTGACGATATGGGCAGAGAACATTTTGATGACAGGGGTCATGGAGCATTGTGATAAAAAGTGTCATGGAACATTGTACTGACAGGGATCATGGAGCATTTTGGTAAGAGGTCTTGGAGATTTGTGAAGGCAGGCGTCATGGGGCATTGTGATGACAGCGGTCTTGGAGCATTGGGATGAAAGGGGTCATGGAGCTCTGTGATTACAGGGGCCATGGAGCATTGTGAATACAAAGGCCATGGAGCATTGAGATGACAGGGTTCATGGAGCATTGTGATGAATGTGATCATGGGTCATTGTGAAGACAAGTGTCCTGAAACCTTGTGATGACACAGTTCATGGAGCATTGTGATGACAAGGACCATGGCGAATTGTGGTATCATCTGTCATGGGGCATCGTGATGACAGTGGTCATGTAGAATTGTATTGAAAGGTAACATGGAGCACTCTGATGACAGGGGCCATGGAACATTGTGATGACAAAGGCCATGGAGCATTGTGATGACAAGTGTCATGGGGCATTTTGATGACATTGGCATGGAGCATTATGATGACAAGAGTTCTGGAGCATTTTGATGACCAGGGCATGGAGCATTGTGATGAAAGTTGTCCTGGAGCATTGTGATGACAGCGGTCACAGAGGATTGGGATGAAAGGTATCATGCATCATTGCGATGACAATGGTCAGGGATTATTTTGATGACAGGGGTCATGGAACATTCTGATAACAAGTTTCATCAAGCATTTTGATGACAGGGGTCATGGAGCATTGTGTGGACACGGGCATGGAGCATTGTAATGATAGGATATCTGGAGCATTGTGATGAAAAGGGGATGGAGCATTTTCATGACAGTGTCCAAGTAGCATTGTGCTGACAATGGCATGGAGCATTGTGATGAAAAGGGTACTGGAGCACTGTGAGGAAAGGAATCATGGATCATTGTGATGCCAGGGGTCATGGAGCTTTGTGATGACACGGGTCATGGAGCATTGTGATGACACGGTCAAGGAACATTGTGATGACAAGAAATCTGGAGCATTGTGATGAAAGGGCATGGAGCATTGTGATGAAAGGTGACAAGTAGCATTGTGATGATATGGGCAGAGAACTTTGTGATGACAGGGGTCATGGAGCATTGTGATGAAAAGTGTCATGGAACATTGTACTGACAGGGATCATGGAGCTTTTTGGTAAGGGAGCCCTTGGAGATTGGTGGTGGCAGGCGTCATGGGGCATTGTGATGACAGCGGTCTTGGAGCATTGTGATGAAAGGGGTCATGGAGCACTGTGATTACAGGGGCCATGGAGCATTGTGAATACAAAGGCTATGGAGCATTGAGATGACAGGGTTCATGGAGCATTGTGATGAAAGTGATCATGGATCATTGTGATGACAAGTGTCCTGAAACCTTGTGATGACACGGTTCATGGAGCATTGTTATGACAAGGACCATGGCGAATTGTGATGACATCTGAAATGGGGCATTGTGATGACAGTGGTCATGTAGAATTGTGATGAAAGGTATCAAGGAGCACTGTGATGACAGGGGCCATGGAACATTGTGATGACAAAGGCCATGGAGCATTGTGATGACAAGTGTCATGGGACATTTTGATGACATTGGCATGGAACATTATGATGACAAGAGTTCTGGAGAATTTTGATGACAAGGGCATGGAGCATTGTGATGACAGGGCCCATGGAGCATTGTGACGAAGAGGGCAGGGAACATTGTGATGACTGGGTTCATGGAGCCTTGTGATGAAAGGGGCCATGGAGCATTGTGATGACAGGCGTCTTGAGGTATGGTGATGACAGTGGTCATGGAGCATTGTGATGAAAGAGATCATGGAGCAATATGATAAGAGGGGACATGGAGCATTGTGATGACAGGTGTATTGGAGCATTGTGATGAAAATATTAATGGATCATTGTGATGACATGTGTCCTGGAACACTGTGATGACACGGTTCATCGAGTATTGTGATGACAAGGGTCATAGCGAATTGTGATAACAGGTGTCATGGGGCATTGTGATGACATTGATCATCTAGGAATTGTGATGAAAGGTATCATGGAGCACTGTGATGACTGGGGGCATGAAGCATTGTTATGAAAATTGTCCTGGATTATTGTGATGACAGCAGTCATGGAGAATTGGGATGACAGGGATTATGCAGCATTGTGTTGACATGGGTATGGACTATTGTGATGACAATGGTCATGGAGCAATGTGATGAAAGTTTTCATGGAATATCGTGATGAAAAGTGCCTGGGAGCATTGTGACGATAAAGGCCATGGAGCATTGTGATGACAAGTGTCATGGAGCATTGTAATGAAAGCTTTCATTGTGCACTGTGATGACAAGGGGGATGGAGTATTGTGATGAAACAGGTCCTGGAGCATTGTGATAACAAAAGCCATGGAGCATTGTGATGACAGGCATCATGGAGAATTGTGAAGAAAGGGGCCAGGGGGAATTGTCATGACAATAGAGAAATGTGATGAAAATGGTCAGCGAGCATAGTGATTAAAGTGGTCATTGAGAATTGTGATGAAAAGTGACATAGAGCATTGTGATGACAAAGGTCATGGAGAACTGTGATGACCAGGGTCATGTAGCATTGTGATGACACGTTCATGGAACATTGTGATGACAAGAATTCTGAAGCATTGTGATGACAAGGGCCATGGAGCATTGTGATGCCATGGTCATGGAACATTGTGATGACAAAATTCTGGAGCTTTGTGAGGAAAAAGGCATGGAGCATTGTGATTATAGGGGACATGGAGCATTTTGATGACATGGGCAGGGAACACTGTGATGACAGGTGTTATGGAGCAATGGGCTGACAAGTGTCATGGAGCACTGTGATGAGAGGGGCCTTGGAGAATTGTGATGACAGGCCTCATGAGGCATTGAGATGGCAGTGGTCATGGAGCATTATGATGAAAGGTGTTATGGAGCACTGTGATTACAGGGGCCATGGAGCATTGTGAATACAAAGGCCATGGAGCATTGAGATGACAGTGGTCATGGAGCATTGTGATGAAAGTGGTAATGGATCATTGTGATGCCAAGTGTCCTGGGACCCTGTGATGACATGGTTCATGGAGCATTGTGATGACAATGGTCATGGCGAATTGTGATGACAATGTCATGGGGCATTGTGATGGCAGTGGTCATCTAGAAATGTGATTAAAGTTATTATGGAGCACAGGAATGAGAGGGGCCATGGAGCATTGTGATGACAAGTCTCATGGAGCATTGTGATGACAGGTGTCATGGAGCATCGTGATGACAAATGCCATTGAGAATTGTGATCAGAGGTGACATTGGGCATTGTGATGAAAGGGGTCATGGAGTACTGGGAGTACAGGGGCCATGGAGCCTTGTGATAAAAAGTGACATGGAGAATAGTGATGACAGGCATCATAGAGCATTGTGATGACAAGTGCCATTTAGCATTTTGATGACAGGGGTCATCAGGCATTGTGTTGACGGGGGTCACGGAGCATTGTGATGACAAAGGCCATAGAGCATTGTGATGAGAGGGGTCATGGAGCATTGTGATGACATGGGCCATGGAGCATTGTGAAGACAAGATTCATGGAGCATTGTGATGACACGGGCATGAAGCATGGTGATGACAACAGACCTGGAGCATTGTGATGACAAGGGCATGGAGCATTGTGATGACAGGTGTCATGGAGCATCGTGATGACAAATGCCATTGAGAATTGTGATCAGAGGTGACATTGGGCATTGTGATGAAAGGGGTCATGGAGTACTGGGAGTACAGGGGCCATGGAGCCTTGTGATAACAAGTGACATGGAGAATAGTGATGACAGGCATCATAGAGCATTGTGATGACAAGTGCCATTTAGCATTTTGATGACAGGGGTCATCAGGCATTGTGTTGACGGGGGTCACGGAGCATTGTGATGACAAAGGCCATAGAGCATTGTGATGAGAGGGGTCATGGAGCATTGTGATGACATGGGCCATGGAGCATTGTGAAGACAAGATTCATGGAGCATTGTGATGACACGGGCATGAAGCATGGTGATGACAACAGACCTGGAGCATTGTGATGACAAGGGCATGGAGCATTGTGATTACAGGAGACTTGGGTCATTGTGATGAAATTGGCAGGGATCATTGTGATTAGAGGGATCATGGAGCATTGTGATGACAAGTGTCATGCAATATTGTGCTGACACAGATCATGGAGCATTTTGATGAGAGTGGCCTTGGAGCACAGTGATGAGAGACGTCATGGGGCATTATGGTGACAGTGGTCAAGGAGCATTGTGATGAAAGTGTTCATGGAGCAACGCGATTATCGGGACAATGGAGCATTGTGAATACAAAGGCCATGGAACATTGAGATAACAGAGTTCATGGAGCATTGTGATGACAAGGGTCTTGGGAGCTACTGATGACACGTTTCATACAGCATTGAGATGACAAGGGCCAAGGCGAATTGTGATGACACGTGTCATGGGGCATTGTGATGACATTGGTCATCTTGCATTGTGATGAGAGTGGTCATGTAGAATTTTGATTAAAGGTATCATGGAGCACTGTGATGACAAAGGCCAAGGAACATTGTGATGACAAGTGTCATTCAGCAATGTGATGACACGGGAATGGAGCATTATGATGACAAGTGTTCTGGAGCATTGTGATGACAAGGGTATGGAGCATTGTGATTACAGGGACCATGGAGCATTGTGATGACAACGGCATGGAGCACTGTGATGACATTGGTCATTGAGCATTGTGATTACAAAGACCATGAGGCATTGTGATGACAGGGGCCTTGGAGCATTGTGATGACAATGGTCATCAAGCATTGTGATGACAGGGGTCATAGAGCATTGTGATGAGAAAGACCATGGAGCATGGTGATGACAGAGGCCATGGAACATTGTGATGACCAGGCCATGTACCATTGTGATGACAAGGGCAGGGAACCTTGTGGTGACCGGGGTCATGGAGCATTTTGATGACAACTTTCATGGAACGTTGTGATGACAGGGGTCATGGAGCATTGTGATGAAAGTTGTCCTGGAGCATTGTGATGACAGCGGTCACAGAGAATTGGGATGAAAGGTATCATGCAGCATTGTGATGACAACGGTCATGGATCATTTTGATGACAGGGGTCATGGAACATTCTGATAACAAGGTTCATAAAGCATTTTGATGACAGGGGTCATGGAGCATTGTGTTGACACGAGCATGGAGCATTGTAATGATAGGATATCTGGAGCATTGTGATGAAAAGGGGATGGAGCATTTTGATGACATGGTCCAAGGATAATTGTGCTGACAATGGCATGGAGCATTGTGATGAAAAGGGTACTGGAGCACTGTGAGGAAAGGAATCATGGATCATTGTGATGACAGGGGTCATGGAGTTTTGAGATGACAAGGGTCATGGAGCATTATGGTGACACGGTCAAGGAACATTGCGATGACAAGAATTCTGGAGCATTGTGATGAAAGGGCATTGTGCATTGTGATGAAAGGTGACAAGGAGCATTGTGACGATATGGGCAGAGAACATTTTGATGACAGGGGTCATGGAGCATTGTGATAAAAAGTGTCATGGAACATTGTACTGACAGGGATCATGGAGCATTTTGGTAAGAGGTCTTGGAGATTTGTGAAGGCAGGCGTCATGGGGCATTGTGATGACAGCGGTCTTGGAGCATTGGGATGAAAGGGGTCATGGAGCTCTGTGATTACAGGGGCCATGGAGCATTGTGAATACAAAGGCCATGGAGCATTGAGATGACAGGTTTCATGGAGCATTGTGATGAAAGTGATCATGGATCATTGTGATGACAAGTGTCCTGGAACCTTGTGATGACACAGTTCATGGAGCATTGTGATGACAAGGACCATGGCGAATTTTGGTATCATCTGTCATGGGGCATCGTGATGACAGTGGTCATGTAGAATTGTATTGAAAGGTAACATGGAGCACTCTGATGACAGGGGCCATGGAACATTGTGATGACAAAGGCCATGGAGCATTGTGATGACAAGTGTCATGGGGCATTTTGATGACATTGGCATGGAGCATTATGATGACAAGAGTTCTGGAGCATTTTGATGACCAGGGCATGGAGCATTGTGATGAAAGTTGTCCTGGAGCATTGTGATGACAGCGGTCACAGAGGATTGGGAAGAAAGGTATCATGCAGCATTGCGATGACAACGGTCAGGGATCATTTTGATGACAGGGGTCATGGAACATTCTGATAACAAGTTTCATCAAGCATTTTGATGACAGGGGTCATGGAGCATTGTGTTGACACGGGCATGGAGCATTGTAATGATAGGATATCTGGAGCATTGTGATGAAAAGGGGATGGAGCATTTTGATGACAGTGTCCAAGTAGCATTGTGCTGACAATGGCATGGAGCATTGTGATGAAAAGGGTACTGGAGCACTGTGAGGAAAGGAATCATGGATCATTGTGATGCCAGGGGTCATGGAGCTTTGTGATGACACGGGTCATGGAGCATTGTGATGACACGGTCAAGGAACATTGTGATGACAAGAAATCTGGAGCATTGTGATGAAAGGGCATGGAGCATTGTGATGACAAAGGCCATAGAGCATTGTGATGAGAGGGGTCATGGAGCATTGTGATGACATGGGCCATGGAGCATTGTGAAGACAAGATTCATGGAGCATTGTGATGACACGGGCATGAAGCATGGTGATGACAACAGACCTGGAGCATTGTGATGACAAGGGCATGGAGCATTGTGATTACAGGAGACTTGGGTCATTTTGATGAAATTGGCAGGGATCATTGTGATTAGAGGGATCATGGAGCATTGTGATGACAAGTGTCATGCAATATTGTGCTGACACAGATCATGGAGCATTTTGATGAGAGTGGCCTTGGAGCACAGTGATGAGAGACGTCATGGGGCATTATGGTGACAGTGGTCAAGGAGCATTGTGATGAAAGTGTTCATGGAGCAACGCGATTATCGGGACAATGGAGCATTGTGAATACAAAGGCCATGGAACATTGAGATAACAGAGTTCATGGAGCATTGTGATGACAAGGGTCTTGGGAGCTACTGATGACACGTTTCATAGAGCATTGAGATGACAAGGGCCAAGGCGAATTGTGATGACACGTGTCATGGGGCATTGTGATGACATTGGTCATCTTGCATTGTGATGAGAGTGGTCATGTAGAATTTTGATTAAAGGTATCATGGAGCACTGTGATGACAAAGGCCAAGGAACATTGTGATGACAAGTGTCATTCAGCAATGTGATGACACGGGAATGGAGCATTATGATGACAAGTGTTCTGGAGCATTGTGATGACAAGGGTATGGAGCATTGTGATTACAGGGACCATGGAGCATTGTGATGACAACGGCATGGAGCACTGTGATGACATTGGTCATTGAGCATTGTGATTACAAAGACCATGAGGCATTGTGATGACAGGGGCCTTGGAGCATTGTGATGACAATGGTTATCAAGCATTGTGATGACAGGGGTCATAGAGCATTGTGATGAGAAAGACCATGGAGCATGGTGATGACAGAGGCCATGGAACATTGTGATGACCAGGCCATGTACCATTGTGATGACAAGGGCAGGGAACCTTGTGGTGACCGGGGTCATGGAGCATTTTGATGACAACTTTCATGGAACGTTGTGATGACAGGGGTCATGGAGCATTGTGATGAAAGTTGTCCTGGAGCATTGTGATGACAGCGGTCACAGAGAATTGGGATGAAAGGTATCATGCAGCATTGTGATGACAACGGTCATGGATCATTTTGATGACAGGGGTCATGGAACATTCTGATAACAAGGTTCATAAAGCATTTTGATGACAGGGGTCATGGAGCATTGTGTTGACACGAGCATGGAGCATTGTAATGATAGGATATCTGGAGCATTGTGATGAAAAGGGGATGGAGCATTTTGATGACATGGTCCAAGGATAATTGTGCTGACAATGGCATGGAGCATTGTGATGAAAAGGGTACTGGAGCACTGTGAGGAAAGGAATCATGGATCATTGTGATGACAGGGGTCATGGAGTTTTGAGATGACAAGGGTCATGGAGCATTATGGTGACACGGTCAAGGAACATTGCGATGACAAGAATTCTGGAGCATTGTGATGAAAGGGCATTGTGCATTGTGATGAAAGGTGACAAGGAGCATTGTGACGATATGGGCAGAGAACATTTTGATGACAGGGGTCATGGAGCATTGTGATAAAAAGTGTCATGGAACATTGTACTGACAGGGATCATGGAGCATTTTGGTAAGAGGTCTTGGAGATTTGTGAAGGCAGGCGTCATGGGGCATTGTGATGACAGCGGTCTTGGAGCATTGGGATGAAAGGGGTCATGGAGCTCTGTGATTACAGGGGCCATGGAGCATTGTGAATACAAAGGCCATGGAGCATTGAGATGACAGGTTTCATGGAGCATTGTGATGAAAGTGATCATGGATCATTGTGATGACAAGTGTCCTGGAACCTTGTGATGACACAGTTCATGGAGCATTGTGATGACAAGGACCATGGCGAATTTTGGTATCATCTGTCATGGGGCATCGTGATGACAGTGGTCATGTAGAATTGTATTGAAAGGTAACATGGAGCACTCTGATGACAGGGGCCATGGAACATTGTGATGACAAAGGCCATGGAGCATTGTGATGACAAGTGTCATGGGGCATTTTGATGACATTGGCATGGAGCATTATGATGACAAGAGTTCTGGAGCATTTTGATGACCAGGGCATGGAGCATTGTGATGAAAGTTGTCCTGGAGCATTGTGATGACAGCGGTCACAGAGGATTGGGAAGAAAGGTATCATGCAGCATTGCGATGACAACGGTCAGGGATCATTTTGATGACAGGGGTCATGGAACATTCTGATAACAAGTTTCATCAAGCATTTTGATGACAGGGGTCATGGAGCATTGTGTTGACACGGGCATGGAGCATTGTAATGATAGGATATCTGGAGCATTGTGATGAAAAGGGGATGGAGCATTTTGATGACAGTGTCCAAGTAGCATTGTGCTGACAATGGCATGGAGCATTGTGATGAAAAGGGTACTGGAGCACTGTGAGGAAAGGAATCATGGATCATTGTGATGCCAGGGGTCATGGAGCTTTGTGATGACACGGGTCATGGAGCATTGTGATGACACGGTCAAGGAACATTGTGATGACAAGAAATCTGGAGCATTGTGATGAAAGGGCATGGAGCATTGTGATGACAAAGGCCATAGAGCATTGTGATGAGAGGGGTCATGGAGCATTGTGATGACATGGGCCATGGAGCATTGTGAAGACAAGATTCATGGAGCATTGTGATGACACGGGCATGAAGCATGGTGATGACCACAGACCTGGAGCATTGTGATGACAAGGGCATGGAGCATTGTGATTACAGGAGACTTGGGTCATTTTGATGAAATTGGCAGGGATCATTGTGATTAGAGGGATCATGGAGCATTGTGATGACAAGTGTCATGCAATATTGTGCTGACACAGATCATGGAGCATTTTGATGAGAGTGGCCTTGGAGCACAGTGATGAGAGACGTCATGGGGCATTATGGTGACAGTGGTCAAGGAGCATTGTGATGAAAGTGTTCATGGAGCAACGCGATTATCGGGACAATGGAGCATTGTGAATACAAAGGCCATGGAACATTGAGATAACAGAGTTCATGGAGCATTGTGATGACAAGGGTCTTGGGAGCTACTGATGACACGTTTCATAGAGCATTGAGATGACAAGGGCCAAGGCGAATTGTGATGACACGTGTCATGGGGCATTGTGATGACATTGGTCATCTTGCATTGTGATGAGAGTGGTCATGTAGAATTTTGATTAAAGGTATCATGGAGCACTGTGATGACAAAGGCCAAGGAACATTGTGATGACAAGTGTCATTCAGCAATGTGATGACACGGGAATGGAGCATTATGATGACAAGTGTTCTGGAGCATTGTGATGACAAGGGTATGGAGCATTGTGATTACAGGGACCATGGAGCATTGTGATGACAACGGCATGGAGCACTGTGATGACATTGGTCATTGAGCATTGTGATTACAAAGACCATGAGGCATTGTGATGACAGGGGCCTTGGAGCATTGTGATGACAATGGTCATCAAGCATTGTGATGACAGGGGTCATAGAGCATTGTGATGAGAAAGACCATGGAGCATGGTGATGACAGAGGCCATGGAACATTGTGATGACCAGGCCATGTACCATTGTGATGACAAGGGCAGGGAACCTTGTGGTGACCGGGGTCATGGAGCATTTTGATGACAACTTTCATGGAACGTTGTGATGACAGGGGTCATGGAGCATTGTGATGAAAGTTGTCCTGGAGCATTGTGATGACAGCGGTCACAGAGAATTGGGATGAAAGGTATCATGCAGCATTGTGATGACAACGGTCATGGATCATTTTGATGACAGGGGTCATGGAACATTCTGATAACAAGGTTCATAAAGCATTTTGATGACAGGGGTCATGGAGCATTGTGTTGACACGAGCATGGAGCATTGTAATGATAGGATATCTGGAGCATTGTGATGAAAAGGGGATGGAACATTTTGATGACAGGGTCCAAGGATAATTGTGCTGACAATGGCATGGAGCATTGTGATGAAAAGGGTACTGGAGCACTGTGAGGAAAGGAATCATGGATCATTGTGATGACAGGGGTCATGGAGTTTTGAGATGACAAGGGTCATGGAGCATTATGGTGACACGGTCAAGGAACATTGCGATGACAAGAATTCTGGAGCATTGTGATGAAAGGGCATTGTGCATTGTGATGAAAGGTGACAAGGAGCACTGTGACGATATGGGCAGAGAACATTTTGATGACAGGGGTCATGGAGCATTGTGATAAAAAGTGTCATGGAACATTGTACTGACAGGGATCATGGAGCATTTTGGTAAGAGGTCTTGGAGATTTGTGAAGGCAGGCGTCATGGGGCATTGTGATGACAGCGGTCTTGGAGCATTGGGATGAAAGGGGTCATGGAGCTCTGTGATTACAGGGGCCATGGAGCATTGTGAATACAAAGGCCATGGAGCATTGAGATGACAGGGTTCATGGAGCATTGTGATGAATGTGATCATGGGTCATTGTGAAGACAAGTGTCCTGAAACCTTGTGATGACACAGTTCATGGAGCATTGTGATGACAAGGACCATGGCGAATTGTGGTATCATCTGTCATGGGGCATCGTGATGACAGGGGTCATGTAGAATTGTATTGAAAGGTAACATGGAGCACTCTGATGACAGGGGCCATGGAACATTGTGATGACAAAGGCCATGGAGCATTGTGATGACAAGTGTCATGGGGCATTTTGATGACATTGGCATGGAGCATTATGATGACAAGAGTTCTGGAGCATTTTGATGACCAGGGCATGGAGCATTGTGATGAAAGTTGTCCTGGAGCATTGGGATGACAGCGGTCACAGAGGATTGGGATGAAAGGTATCATGCATCATTGCGATGACAATGGTCAGGGATTATTTTGATGACAGGGGTCATGGAACATTCTGATAACAAGTTTCATCAAGCATTTTGATGACAGGGGTCATGGAGCATTGTGTGGACACGGGCATGGAGCATTGTAATGATAGGATATCTGGAGCATTGTGATGAAAAGGGGATGGAGCATTTTCATGACAGTGTCCAAGTAGCATTGTGCTGACAATGGCATGGAGCATTGTGATGAAAAGGGTACTGGAGCACTGTGAGGAAAGGAATCATGGATCATTGTGATGCCAGGGGTCATGGAGCTTTGTGATGACACGGGTCATGGAGCATTGTGATGACACGGTCAAGGAACATTGTGATGACAAGAAATCTGGAGCATTGTGATGAAAGGGCATGGAGCATTGTGATGAAAGGTGACAAGTAGCATTGTGATGATATGGGCAGAGAACTTTGTGATGACAGGGGTCATGGAGCATTGTGATGAAAAGTGTCATGGAACATTGTACTGACAGGGATCATGGAGCTTTTTGGTAAGGGAGCCCTTGGAGATTGGTGCTGGCAGGCGTCATGGGGCATTGTGATGACAGCGGTCTTGGAGCATTGTGATGAAAGGGGTCATGGAGCACTGTGATTACAGGGGCCATGGAGCATTGTGAATACAAAGGCTATGGAGCATTGAGATGACAGGGTTCATGGAGCATTGTGATGAAAGTGATCATGGATCATTGTGATGACAAGTGTCCTGAAACCTTGTGATGACACGGTTCATGGAGCATTGTTATGACAAGGACCATGGCGAATTGTGATGACATCTGAAATGGGGCATTGTGATGACAGTGGTCATGTAGAATTGTGATGAAAGGTATCAAGGAGCACTGTGATGACAGGGGCCATGGAACATTGTGATGACAAAGGCCATGGAGCATTGTGATGACAAGTGTCATGGGACATTTTGATGACATTGGCATGGAACATTATGATGACAAGAGTTCTGGAGAATTTTGATGACAAGGGCATGGAGCATTGTGATGACAGGGCCCATGGAGCATTGTGACGAAGAGGGCAGGGAACATTGTGATGACTGGGTTCATGGAGCCTTGTGATGAAAGGGGCCATGGAGCATTGTGATGACAGGCGTCTTGAGGTATGGTGATGACAGTGGTCATGGAGCATTGTGATGAAAGAGATCATGGAGCAATATGATAAGAGGGGACATGGAGCATTGTGATGACAGGTGTATTGGAGCATTGTGATGAAAATATTAATGGATCATTGTGATGACATGTGTCCTGGAACACTGTGATGACACGGTTCATCGAGTATTGTGATGACAAGGGTCATAGCGAATTGTGATAACAGGTGTCATGGGGCATTGTGATGACATTGATCATCTAGGAATTGTGATGAAAGGTATCATGGAGCACTGTGATGACTGGGGGCATGAAGCATTGTTATGAAAATTGTCCTGGATTATTGTGATGACAGCAGTCATGGAGAATTGGGATGACAGGGATTATGCAGCATTGTGTTGACATGGGTATGGACTATTGTGATGACAATGGTCATGGAGCAATGTGATGAAAGTTTTCATGGAATATCGTGATGAAAAGTGCCTGGGAGCATTGTGACGATAAAGGCCATGGAGCATTGTGATGACAAGTGTCATGGAGCATTGTAATGAAAGCTTTCATTGTGCACTGTGATGACAAGGGGGATGGAGTATTGTGATGAAACAGGTCCTGGAGCATTGTGATAACAAAAGCCATGGAGCATTGTGATGACAGGCATCATGGAGAATTGTGAAGAAAGGGGCCAGGGGGAATTGTCATGACAATAGAGAAATGTGATGAAAATGGTCAGCGAGCATAGTGATTAAAGTGGTCATTGAGAATTGTGATGAAAAGTGACATAGAGCATTGTGATGACAAAGGTCATGGAGAACTGTGATGACCAGGGTCATGTAGCATTGTGATGACACGTTCATGGAACATTGTGATGACAAGAATTCTGAAGCATTGTGATGACAAGGGCCATGGAGCATTGTGATGCCATGGTCATGGAACATTGTGATGACAAAATTCTGGAGCTTTGTGAGGAAAAAGGCATGGAGCATTGTGATTATAGGGGACATGGAGCATTTTGATGACATGGGCAGGGAACACTGTGATGACAGGTGTTATGGAGCAATGGGCTGACAAGTGTCATGGAGCACTGTGATGAGAGGGGCCTTGGAGAATTGTGATGACAGGCCTCATGAGGCATTGAGATGGCAGTGGTCATGGAGCATTATGATGAAAGGTGTTATGGAGCACTGTGATTACAGGGGCCATGGAGCATTGTGAATACAAAGGCCATGGAGCATTGAGATGACAGTGGTCATGGAGCATTGTGATGAAAGTGGTAATGGATCATTGTGATGCCAAGTGTCCTGGGACCCTGTGATGACATGGTTCATGGAGCATTGTGATGACAATGGTCATGGCGAATTGTGATGACAATGTCATGGGGCATTGTGATGGCAGTGGTCATCTAGAAATGTGATTAAAGTTATTATGGAGCACAGGAATGAGAGGGGCCATGGAGCATTGTGATGACAAGTCTCATGGAGCATTGTGATGACAGGTGTCATGGAGCATCGTGATGACAAATGCCATTGAGAATTGTGATCAGAGGTGACATTGGGCATTGTGATGAAAGGGGTCATGGAGTACTGGGAGTACAGGGGCCATGGAGCCTTGTGATAAAAAGTGACATGGAGAATAGTGATGACAGGCATCATAGAGCATTGTGATGACAAGTGCCATTTAGCATTTTGATGACAGGGGTCATCAGGCATTGTGTTGACGGGGGTCACGGAGCATTGTGATGACAAAGGCCATAGAGCATTGTGATGAGAGGGGTCATGGAGCATTGTGATGACATGGGCCATGGAGCATTGTGAAGACAAGATTCATGGAGCATTGTGATGACACGGGCATGAAGCATGGTGATGACAACAGACCTGGAGCATTGTGATGACAAGGGCATGGAGCATTGTGATGACAGGTGTCATGGAGCATCGTGATGACAAATGCCATTGAGAATTGTGATCAGAGGTGACATTGGGCATTGTGATGAAAGGGGTCATGGAGTACTGGGAGTACAGGGGCCATGGAGCCTTGTGATAACAAGTGACATGGAGAATAGTGATGACAGGCATCATAGAGCATTGTGATGACAAGTGCCATTTAGCATTTTGATGACAGGGGTCATCAGGCATTGTGTTGACGGGGGTCACGGAGCATTGTGATGACAAAGGCCATAGAGCATTGTGATGAGAGGGGTCATGGAGCATTGTGATGACATGGGCCATGGAGCATTGTGAAGACAAGATTCATGGAGCATTGTGATGACACGGGCATGAAGCATGGTGATGACAACAGACCTGGAGCATTGTGATGACAAGGGCATGGAGCATTGTGATTACAGGAGACTTGGGTCATTGTGATGAAATTGGCAGGGATCATTGTGATTAGAGGGATCATGGAGCATTGTGATGACAAGTGTCATGCAATATTGTGCTGACACAGATCATGGAGCATTTTGATGAGAGTGGCCTTGGAGCACAGTGATGAGAGACGTCATGGGGCATTATGGTGACAGTGGTCAAGGAGCATTGTGATGAAAGTGTTCATGGAGCAACGCGATTATCGGGACAATGGAGCATTGTGAATACAAAGGCCATGGAACATTGAGATAACAGAGTTCATGGAGCATTGTGATGACAAGGGTCTTGGGAGCTACTGATGACACGTTTCATACAGCATTGAGATGACAAGGGCCAAGGCGAATTGTGATGACACGTGTCATGGGGCATTGTGATGACATTGGTCATCTTGCATTGTGATGAGAGTGGTCATGTAGAATTTTGATTAAAGGTATCATGGAGCACTGTGATGACAAAGGCCAAGGAACATTGTGATGACAAGTGTCATTCAGCAATGTGATGACACGGGAATGGAGCATTATGATGACAAGTGTTCTGGAGCATTGTGATGACAAGGGTATGGAGCATTGTGATTACAGGGACCATGGAGCATTGTGATGACAACGGCATGGAGCACTGTGATGACATTGGTCATTGAGCATTGTGATTACAAAGACCATGAGGCATTGTGATGACAGGGGCCTTGGAGCATTGTGATGACAATGGTCATCAAGCATTGTGATGACAGGGGTCATAGAGCATTGTGATGAGAAAGACCATGGAGCATGGTGATGACAGAGGCCATGGAACATTGTGATGACCAGGCCATGTACCATTGTGATGACAAGGGCAGGGAACCTTGTGGTGACCGGGGTCATGGAGCATTTTGATGACAACTTTCATGGAACGTTGTGATGACAGGGGTCATGGAGCATTGTGATGAAAGTTGTCCTGGAGCATTGTGATGACAGCGGTCACAGAGAATTGGGATGAAAGGTATCATGCAGCATTGTGATGACAACGGTCATGGATCATTTTGATGACAGGGGTCATGGAACATTCTGATAACAAGGTTCATAAAGCATTTTGATGACAGGGGTCATGGAGCATTGTGTTGACACGAGCATGGAGCATTGTAATAATAGGATATCTGGAGCATTGTGATGAAAAGGGGATGGAACATTTTGATGACAGGGTCCAAGGAGAATTGTGCTGACAATGGCATGGAGCATTGTGATGAAAAGGGTACTGGAGCACTGTGAGGAAAGGAATCATGGATCATTGTGATGACAGGGGTCATGGAGCTTTGTGATGACAAGGGTCATGGAGCATTGTGATGACATGGTCAAGGAACATTGCGATGACAAGAATTCTGGAGCATTGTGATGAAAGGGCATGGTGCATTGTGATGAAAGGTGACAAGGAGCATTGTGACGATATGGGCAGAGAACTTTTTGATGACAGGGGTCATGGAGCATTGTGATAAAAAGTGTCATGGAACATTGTACTGACAGGGATCATGGAGCTTTTTGGTAAGAGAGGTCTTGGAGATTTGTGAAGGCAGGCGTCATGGGGCATTGTGATGACAGCGGTCTTGGAGCATTGGGATGAAAGGGGTCATGGAGCTCTGTGATTACAGGGGCCATGGAGCATTGTGAATACAAAGGCCATGGAGCATTGAGATGACAGGTTTCATGGAGCATTGTGATGAAAGTGATCATGGATCATTGTGATGACAAGTGTCCTGGAACCTTGTGATGACACAGTTCATGGAGCATTGTGATGACAAGGACCATGGCGAATTTTGGTATCATCTGTCATGGGGCATCGTGATGACAGTGGTCATGTAGAATTGTATTGAAAGGTAACATGGAGCACTCTGATGACAGGGGCCATGGAACATTGTGATGACAAAGGCCATGGAGCATTGTGATGACAAGTGTCATGGGGCATTTTGATGACATTGGCATGGAGCATTATGATGACAAGAGTTCTGGAGCATTTTGATGACCAGGGCATGGAGCATTGTGATGAAAGTTGTCCTGGAGCATTGTGATGACAGCGGTCACAGAGGATTGGGAAGAAAGGTATCATGCAGCATTGCGATGACAACGGTCAGGGATCATTTTGATGACAGGGGTCATGGAACATTCTGATAACAAGTTTCATCAAGCATTTTGATGACAGGGGTCATGGAGCATTGTGTTGACACGGGCATGGAGCATTGTAATGATAGGATATCTGGAGCATTGTGATGAAAAGGGGATGGAGCATTTTGATGACAGTGTCCAAGTAGCATTGTGCTGACAATGGCATGGAGCATTGTGATGAAAAGGGTACTGGAGCACTGTGAGGAAAGGAATCATGGATCATTGTGATGCCAGGGGTCATGGAGCTTTGTGATGACACGGGTCATGGAGCATTGTGATGACACGGTCAAGGAACATTGTGATGACAAGAAATCTGGAGCATTGTGATGAAAGGGCATGGAGCATTGTGATGACAAAGGCCATAGAGCATTGTGATGAGAGGGGTCATGGAGCATTGTGATGACATGGGCCATGGAGCATTGTGAAGACAAGATTCATGGAGCATTGTGATGACACGGGCATGAAGCATGGTGATGACAACAGACCTGGAGCATTGTGATGACAAGGGCATGGAGCATTGTGATTACAGGAGACTTGGGTCATTTTGATGAAATTGGCAGGGATCATTGTGATTAGAGGGATCATGGAGCATTGTGATGACAAGTGTCATGCAATATTGTGCTGACACAGATCATGGAGCATTTTGATGAGAGTGGCCTTGGAGCACAGTGATGAGAGACGTCATGGGGCATTATGGTGACAGTGGTCAAGGAGCATTGTGATGAAAGTGTTCATGGAGCAACGCGATTATCGGGACAATGGAGCATTGTGAATACAAAGGCCATGGAACATTGAGATAACAGAGTTCATGGAGCATTGTGATGACAAGGGTCTTGGGAGCTACTGATGACACGTTTCATAGAGCATTGAGATGACAAGGGCCAAGGCGAATTGTGATGACACGTGTCATGGGGCATTGTGATGACATTGGTCATCTTGCATTGTGATGAGAGTGGTCATGTAGAATTTTGATTAAAGGTATCATGGAGCACTGTGATGACAAAGGCCAAGGAACATTGTGATGACAAGTGTCATTCAGCAATGTGATGACACGGGAATGGAGCATTATGATGACAAATGTTCTGGAGCATTGTGATGACAAGGGTATGGAGCATTGTGATTACAGGGACCATGGAGCATTGTGATGACAACGGCATGGAGCACTGTGATGACATTGGTCATTGAGCATTGTGATTACAAAGACCATGAGGCATTGTGATGACAGGGGCCTTGGAGCATTGTGATGACAATGGTCATCAAGCATTGTGATGACAGGGGTCATAGAGCATTGTGATGAGAAAGACCATGGAGCATGGTGATGACAGAGGCCATGGAACATTGTGATGACCAGGCCATGTACCATTGTGATGACAAGGGCAGGGAACCTTGTGGTGACCGGGGTCATGGAGCATTTTGATGACAACTTTCATGGAACGTTGTGATGACAGGGGTCATGGAGCATTGTGATGAAAGTTGTCCTGGAGCATTGTGATGACAGCGGTCACAGAGAATTGGGATGAAAGGTATCATGCAGCATTGTGATGACAACGGTCATGGATCATTTTGATGACAGGGGTCATGGAACATTCTGATAACAAGGTTCATAAAGCATTTTGATGACAGGGGTCATGGAGCATTGTGTTGACACGAGCATGGAGCATTGTAATGATAGGATATCTGGAGCATTGTGATGAAAAGGGGATGGAGCATTTTGATGACAGGGTCCAAGGAGAATTGTGCTGACAATGGCATGGAGCATTGTGATGAAAAGGGTACTGGAGCACTGTGAGGAAAGGAATCATGGATCATTGTGATGACAGGGGTCATGGAGCTTTGTGATGACAAGGGTCATGGAGCATTGTGATGACATGGTCAAGGAACATTGCGATGACAAGAATTCTGGAGCATTGTGATGAAAGGGCATGGTGCATTGTGATGAAAGGTGACAAGGAGCATTGTGACGATATGGGCAGAGAACTTTTTGATGACAGGGGTCATGGAGCATTGTGATAAAAAGTGTCATGGAACATTGTACTGACAGGGATCATGGAGCTTTTTGGTAAGAGAGGTCTTGGAGATTTGTGAAGGCAGGCGTCATGGGGCATTGTGATGACAGCGGTCTTGGAGCATTGGGATGAAAGGGGTCATGGAGCTCTGTGATTACAGGGGCCATGGAGCATTGTGAATACAAAGGCCATGGAGCATTGAGATGACAGGTTTCATGGAGCATTGTGATGAAAGTGATCATGGATCATTGTGATGACAAGTGTCCTGGAACCTTGTGATGACACAGTTCATGGAGCATTGTGATGACAAGGACCATGGCGAATTTTGGTATCATCTGTCATGGGGCATCGTGATGACAGTGGTCATGTAGAATTGTATTGAAAGGTAACATGGAGCACTCTGATGACAGGGGCCATGGAACATTGTGATGACAAAGGCCATGGAGCATTGTGATGACAAGTGTCATGGGGCATTTTGATGACATTGGCATGGAGCATTATGATGACAAGAGTTCTGGAGCATTTTGATGACCAGGGCATGGAGCATTGTGATGAAAGTTGTCCTGGAGCATTGTGATGACAGCGGTCACAGAGGATTGGGAAGAAAGGTATCATGCAGCATTGCGATGACAACGGTCAGGGATCATTTTGATGACAGGGGTCATGGAACATTCTGATAACAAGTTTCATCAAGCATTTTGATGACAGGGGTCATGGAGCATTGTGTTGACACGGGCATGGAGCATTGTAATGATAGGATATCTGGAGCATTGTGATGAAAAGGGGATGGAGCATTTTGATGACAGTGTCCAAGTAGCATTGTGCTGACAATGGCATGGAGCATTGTGATGAAAAGGGTACTGGAGCACTGTGAGGAAAGGAATCATGGATCATTGTGATGCCAGGGGTCATGGAGCTTTGTGATGACACGGGTCATGGAGCATTGTGATGACACGGTCAAGGAACATTGTGATGACAAGAAATCTGGAGCATTGTGATGAAAGGGCATGGAGCATTGTGATGACAAAGGCCATAGAGCATTGTGATGAGAGGGGTCATGGAGCATTGTGATGACATGGGCCATGGAGCATTGTGAAGACAAGATTCATGGAGCATTGTGATGACACGGGCATGAAGCATGGTGATGACAACAGACCTGGAGCATTGTGATGACAAGGGCATGGAGCATTGTGATTACAGGAGACTTGGGTCATTTTGATGAAATTGGCAGGGATCATTGTGATTAGAGGGATCATGGAGCATTGTGATGACAAGTGTCATGCAATATTGTGCTGACACAGATCATGGAGCATTTTGATGAGAGTGGCCTTGGAGCACAGTGATGAGAGACGTCATGGGGCATTATGGTGAGAGTGGTCAAGGAGCATTGTGATGAAAGTGTTCATGGAGCAACGCGATTATCGGGACAATGGAGCATTGTGAATACAAAGGCCATGGAACATTGAGATAACAGAGTTCATGGAGCATTGTGATGACAAGGGTCTTGGGAGCTACTGATGACACGTTTCATAGAGCATTGAGATGACAAGGGCCAAGGCGAATTGTGATGACACGTGTCATGGGGCATTGTGATGACATTGGTCATCTTGCATTGTGATGAGAGTGGTCATGTAGAATTTTGATTAAAGGTATCATGGAGCACTGTGATGACAAAGGCCAAGGAACATTGTGATGACAAGTGTCATTCAGCAATGTGATGACACGGGAATGGAGCATTATGATGACAAGTGTTCTGGAGCATTGTGATGACAAGGGTATGGAGCATTGTGATTACAGGGACCATGGAGCATTGTGATGACAACGGCATGGAGCACTGTGATGACATTGGTCATTGAGCATTGTGATTACAAAGACCATGAGGCATTGTGATGACAGGGGCCTTGGAGCATTGTGATGACAATGGTCATCAAGCATTGTGATGACAGGGGTCATAGAGCATTGTGATGAGAAAGACCATGGAGCATGGTGATGACAGAGGCCATGGAACATTGTGATGACCAGGCCATGTACCATTGTGATGACAAGGGCAGGGAACCTTGTGGTGACCGGGGTCATGGAGCATTTTGATGACAACTTTCATGGAACGTTGTGATGACAGGGGTCATGGAGCATTGTGATGAAAGTTGTCCTGGAGCATTGTGATGACAGCGGTCACAGAGAATTGGGATGAAAGGTATCATGCAGCATTGTGATGACAACGGTCATGGATCATTTTGATGACAGGGGTCATGGAACATTCTGATAACAAGGTTCATAAAGCATTTTGATGACAGGGGTCATGGAGCATTGTGTTGACACGAGCATGGAGCATTGTAATGATAGGATATCTGGAGCATTGTGATGAAAAGGGGATGGAGCATTTTGATGACAGGGTCCAAGGAGAATTGTGCTGACAATGGCATGGAGCATTGTGATGAAAAGGGTACTGGAGCACTGTGAGGAAAGGAATCATGGATCATTGTGATGACAGGGGTCATGGAGCTTTGTGATGACAAGGGTCATGGAGCATTGTGATGACATGGTCAAGGAACATTGCGATGACAAGAATTCTGGAGCATTGTGATGAAAGGGCATGGTGCATTGTGATGAAAGGTGACAAGGAGCATTGTGACGATATGGGCAGAGAACTTTTTGATGACAGGGGTCATGGAGCATTGTGATAAAAAGTGTCATGGAACATTGTACTGACAGGGATCATGGAGCTTTTTGGTAAGAGAGTTCTTGGAGATTTGTGAAGGCAGGCGACATGGGGCATTGTGATGACAGCGGTCTTGGAGCATTGGGATGAAAGGGGTCATGGAGCTCTGTGATTACAGGGGCCATGGAGCATTGTGAATACAAAGGCCATGGAGCATTGAGATGACAGGTTTCATGGAGCATTGTGATGAAAGTGATCATGGATCATTGTGATGACAAGTGTCCTGGAACCTTGTGATGACACAGTTCATGGAGCATTGTGATGACAAGGACAATGGCGAATTTTGGTATCATCTGTCATGGGGCATCGTGATGACAGTGGTCATGTAGAATTGTATTGAAAGGTAACATGGAGCACTCTGATGACAGGGGCCATGGAACATTGTGATGACAAAGGCCATGGAGCATTGTGATGACAAGTGTCATGGGGCATTTTGATGACATTGGCATGGAGCATTATGATGACAAGAGTTCTGGAGCATTTTGATGACCAGGGCATGGAGCATTGTGATGAAAGCTGTCCTGGAGCATTGTGATGACAGCGGTCACAGAGGATTGGGAAGAAAGGTATCATGCAGCATTGCGATGACAACGGTCAGGGATCATTTTGATGACAGGGGTCATGGAACATTCTGATAACAAGTTTCATCAAGCATTTTGATGACAGGGGTCATGGAGCATTGTGTTGACACGGGCATGGAGCATTGTAATGATAGGATATCTGGAGCATTGTGATGAAAAGGGGATGGAGCATTTTGATGACAGTGTCCAAGTAGCATTGTGCTGACAATGGCATGGAGCATTGTGATGAAAAGGGTACTGGAGCACTGTGAGGAAAGGAATCATGGATCATTGTGATGCCAGGGGTCATGGAGCTTTGTGATGACATGGGTCATGGAGCATTGTGATGACACGGTCAAGGAACATTGTGATGACAAGAAATCTGGAGCATTGTGATGAAAGGGCATGGAGCATTGTGATGACAAAGGCCATAGAGCATTGTGATGAGAGGGGTCATGGAGCATTGTGATGACATGGGCCATGGAGCATTGTGAAGACAAGATTCATGGAGCATTGTGATGACACGGGCATGAAGCATGGTGATGACAACAGACCTGGAGCATTGTGATGACAAGGGCATGGAGCATTGTGATTACAGGAGACTTGGGTCATTTTGATGAAATTGGCAGGGATCATTGTGATTACAGGGATCATGGAGCATTGTGATGACAAGTGTCATGCAATATTGTGCTGACACAGATCATGGAGCATTTTGATGAGAGTGGCCTTGGAGCACAGTGATGAGAGACGTCATGGGGCATTATGGTGACAGTGGTCAAGGAGCATTGTGATGAAAGTGTTCATGGAGCAACGCGATTATCGGGACAATGGAGCATTGTGAATACAAAGGCCATGGAACATTGAGATAACAGAGTTCATGGAGCATTGTGATGACAAGGGTCTTGGGAGCTACTGATGACACGTTTCATAGAGCATTGAGATGACAAGGGCCAAGGCGAATTGTGATGACACGTGTCATGGGGCATTGTGATGACATTGGTCATCTTGCATTGTGATGAGAGTGGTCATGTAGAATTTTGATTAAAGGTATCATGGAGCACTGTGATGACAAAGGCCAAGGAACATTGTGATGACAAGTGTCATTCAGCAATGTGATGACACGGTAATGGAGCATTATGATGACAAGTGTTCTGGAGCATTGTGATGACAAGGGTATGGAGCATTGTGATTACAGGGACCATGGAGCATTGTGATGACAACGGCATGGAGCACTGTGATGACATTGGTCATTGAGCATTGTGAGGACAAGTGTCCTGGGACCCTGTGATGACATGGTTCATGGAGCATTGTGATGACAATGGTCATGGCGAATTGTGATGACAATGTCATGGGGCATTGTGATGGCAGTGGTCATCTAGAAATGTGATTAAAGTTATTATGGAGCACAGGAATGAGAGGGGCCATGGAGCATTGTGATGACAAGTCTCATGGAGCATTGTGATGACAGGTGTCATGGAGCATCGTGATGACAAATGCCATTGAGAATTGTGATCAGAGGTGACATTGGGCATTGTGATGAAAGGGGTCATGGAGTACTGGGAGTACAGGGGCCATGGAGCCTTGTGATAACAAGTGACATGGAGAATAGTGATGACAGGCATCATAGAGCATTGTGATGACAAGTGCCATTTAGCATTTTGATGACAGGGGTCATCAGGCATTGTGTTGACGGGGGTCACGGAGCATTGTGATGACAAAGGCCATAGAGCATTGTGATGAGAGGGGTCATGGAGCATTGTGATGACATGGGCCATGGAGCATTGTGAAGACAAGATTCATGGAGCATTGTGATGACACGGGCATGAAGCATGGTGATGACAACAGACCTGGAGCATTGTGATGACAAGGGCATGGAGCATTGTGATTACAGGAGACTTGGGTCATTGTGATGAAATTGGCAGGGATCATTGTGATTAGAGGGATCATGGAGCATTGTGATGACAAGTGTCATGCAATATTGTGCTGACACAGATCATGGAGCATTTTGATGAGAGTGGCCTTGGAGCACAGTGATGAGAGACGTCATGGGGCATTATGGTGACAGTGGTCAAGGAGCATTGTGATGAAAGTGTTCATGGAGCAACGCGATTATCGGGACAATGGAGCATTGTGAATACAAAGGCCATGGAACATTGAGATAACAGAGTTCATGGAGCATTGTGATGACAAGGGTCTTGGGAGCTACTGATGACACGTTTCATAGAGCATTGAGATGACAAGGGCCAAGGCGAATTGTGATGACACGTGTCATGGGGCATTGTGATGACATTGGTCATCTTGCATTGTGATGAGAGTGGTCATGTAGAATTTTGATTAAAGGTATCATGGAGCACTGTGATGACAAAGGCCAAGGAACATTGTGATGACAAGTGTCATTCAGCAATGTGATGACACGGGAATGGAGCATTATGATGACAAGTGTTCTGGAGCATTGTGATGACAAGGGTATGGAGCATTGTGATTACAGGGACCATGGAGCATTGTGATGACAACGGCATGGAGCACTGTGATGACATTGGTCATTGAGCATTGTGATTACAAAGACCATGAGGCATTGTGATGACAGGGGCCTTGGAGCATTGTGATGACAATGGTCATCAAGCATTGTGATGACAGGGGTCATAGAGCATTGTGATGAGAAAGACCATGGAGCATGGTGATGACAGAGGCCATGGAACATTGTGATGACCAGGCCATGTACCATTGTGATGACCAGGGCAGGGAACCTTGTGGTGACCGGGGTCATGGAGCATTTTGATGACAACTTTCATGGAACGTTGTGATGACAGGGGTCATGGAGCATTGTGATGAAAGTTGTCCTGGAGCATTGTGATGACAGCGGTCACAGAGAATTGGGATGAAAGGTATCATGCAGCATTGTGATGACAACGGTCATGGATCATTTTGATGACAGGGGTCATGGAACATTCTGATAACAAGGTTCATAAAGCATTTTGATGACAGGGGTCATGGAGCATTGTGTTGACACGAGCATGGAGCATTGTAATGATAGGATATCTGGAGCATTGTGATTAAAAGGGGATGGAGCATTTTGATGACAGGGTCCAAGGAGAATTGTGCTGACAATGGCATGGAGCATTGTGATGAAAAGGATACTGGAGCACTGTGAGGAAAGGAATCATGGATCATTGTGATGACAGGGGTCATGGAGCTTTGTGATGACAAGGGTCATGGAGCATTGTGATGACACGGTCAAGGAACATTGCGATGACAAGAATTCTGGAGCATTGTGATGAAAGGGCATGGTGCATTGTGATGAAAGGTGACAAGGAGCATTGTGACGATATGGGCAGAGAACTTTTTGATGACAGGGGTCATGGAGCATTGTGATAAAAAGTGTCATGGAACATTGTACTGACAGGGATCATGGAGCTTTTTGGTAAGAGAGGTCTTGGAGATTTGTGAAGGCAGGCGTCATGGGGCATTGTGATGACAGCGGTCTTGGAGCATTGGGATGAAAGGGGTCATGGAGCTCTGTGATTACAGGGGCCATGGAGCATTGTGAATACAAAGGCCATGGAGCATTGAGATGACAGGTTTCATGGAGCATTGTGATGAAAGTGATCATGGATCATTGTGATGACAAGTGTCCTGGAACCTTGTGATGACACAGTTCATGGAGCATTGTGATGACAAGGACCATGGCGAATTGTGGTATCATCTGTCATGGGGCATTGTGATGACAGTGGTCATGTAGAATTGTATTGAAAGGTAACATGGAGCACTCTGATGACAGGGGCCATGGAACATTGTGATGACAAAGGCCATGGAGCATTGTGATGACAAGTGTCATGGGGCATTTTGATGACATTGGCATGGAGCATTATGATGACAAGAGTTCTGGAGCATTTTGATGACCAGGGCATGGAGCATTGTGATGAAAGTTGTCCTGGAGCATTGTGATGACAGCGGTCACAGAGGATTGGGAAGAAAGGTATCATGCAGCATTGCGATGACAACGGTCAGGGATCATTTTGATGACAGGGGTCATGGAACATTCTGATAACAAGTTTCATCAAGCATTTTGATGACAGGGGTCATGGAGCATTGTGTTGACACGGGCATGGAGCATTGTAATGATAGGATATCTGGAGCATTGTGATGAAAAGGGGATGGAGCATTTTGATGACAGTGTCCAAGTAGCATTGTGCTGACAATGGCATGGAGCATTGTGATGAAAAGGGTACTGGAGCACTGTGAGGAAAGGAATCATGGATCATTGTGATGCCAGGGGTCATGGAGCTTTGTGATGACACGGGTCATGGAGCATTGTGATGACACGGTCAAGGAACATTGTGATGACCAGAAATCTGGAGCATTGTGATGAAAGGGCATGGAGCCTTGTGATGAAAGGTGACAAGTAGCATTGTGATGATATGGGCAGAGAACTTTGTGATGACAGGGGTCATGGAGCATTGTGATGAAAAGTGTCATGGAACATTGTACTGACAGGGATCATGGAGCTTTTTGGTAAGGGAGCCCTTGGAGATTGGTGGTGGCAGGCGTCATGGGGCATTGTGATGACAGCGGTCTTGGAGCATTGTGATGAAAGGGGTCATGGAGCACTGTGATTACAGGGGCCATGGAGCATTGTGAATACAAAGGCTATGGAGCATTGAGATGACAGGGTTCATGGAGCATTGTGATGAAAGTGATCATGGATCATTGTGATGACAAGTGTCCTGAAACCTTGTGATGACACGGTTCATGGAGCATTGTTATGACAAGGACCATGGCGAATTGTGATGACATCTGAAATGGGGCATTGTGATGACAGTGGTCACGTAGAATTGTGATGAAAGGTATCAAGGAGCACTGTGATGACAGGGGCCATGGAACATTGTGATGACAAAGGCCATGGAGCATTGTGATGACAAGTGTCATGGGACATTTTGATGACATTGGCATGGAACATTATGATGACAAGAGTTCTGGAGAATTTTGATGACAAGGGCATGGAGCATTGTGATGACAGGGCCCATGGAGCATTGTGACGAAGAGGGCAGGGAACATTGTGATGACTGGGTTCATGGAGCCTTGTGATGAAAGGGGCCATGGAGCACTGAGATGACAGGCGTCTTGAGGTATGGTGATGACAGTGGTCATGGAGCATTGTGATGAAAGAGATCATGGAGCAATATGATAAGAGGGGACATGGAGCATTGTGATGACAGGTGTATTGGAGCATTGTGATGAAAATATTAATGGATCATTGTGATGACATGTGTCCTGGAACACTGTGATGACACGGTTCATCGAGTATTGTGATGACAAGGGTCATAGCGAATTGTGGTGACAGGTGTCATGGGGCATTGTGATGACATTGATCATCTAGGAATTGTGATGAAAGGTATCATGGAGCACTGTGATGACTGGGGGCATGAAGCATTGTTATGAAAATTGTCCTGGATTATTGTGATGACAGCAGTCATGGAGAATTGGGATGACAGGGATTAGGCAGCATTGTGTTGACATGGGTATGGACTATTGTGATGACAATGGTCATGGAGCAATGTGATGAAAGTTTTCATGGAATATCGTGATGAAAAGTGCCTGGGAGCATTGTGACGATAAAGGCCATGGAGCATTGTGATGACAAGTGTCATGGAGCATTGTAATGAAAGCTTTCATTGTGCACTGTGATGACAAGGGGGATGGAGTATTGTGATGAAACTGGTCCTGGAACATTGTGATAACAAAAGCCATGGAGCATTGTGATGACAGGCATCATGGAGAATTGTGAAGAAAGGGGCCATGGGGAATTGTAATGACAATAGAGAAATGTGATGAAAATGGTCAGCGAGCATAGTGATTAAAGTGGTCATTGAGAATTGTGATGAAAAGTGACATAGAGCATTGTGATGGCAAAGGTCATGGAGAACTGTGATGACCAGGGTCATGTAGCATTGTGATGACACGTTCATGGAACATTGTGATGACAAGAATTCTGAAGCATTGTGATGACAAGGGCCATGGAGCATTGTGATGCCACGGTCATGGAACATTGTGATGACAAAATTCTGGAGCTTTGTGAGGAAAAAGGCATGGAGCATTGTGATTATAGGGGACATGGAGCATTTTGATGACATGGGCAGGGAACACTGTGATGACAGGTGTTATGGAGCAATGGGATGACAAGTGTCATGGAGCACTGTGATTAGAGGGGCCTTGGAGAATTGTGATGACAGGCGTCATGAGGCATTGAGATGGCAGTGGTCATGGAGCATTATGATGAAAGGTGTTATGGAGCAGTGTGATTACAGGGGCCATGGAGCATTGTGAATACAAAGGCCATGGAGCATTGAGATGACAGTGGTCATGGAGCATTGTGATGAAAGTGGTAATGGATCATTGTGAGGACAAGTGTCCTGGGACCCTGTGATGACATGGTTCATGGAGCATTGTGATGACAATGTCATGGGGCATTGTGATGGCAGTGGTCATCTAGAAATGTGATTAAAGTTATTATGGAGCACAGGAATGAGAGGGGCCATGGAGCATTGTGATGACAAGTCTCATGGAGCATTGTGATGACAGGTGTCATGGAGCCTCGTGATGACAAATGCCATTGAGAATTGTGATCAGAGGTGACATTGGGCATTGTGATGAAAGGGGTCATGGAGTACTGGGAGTACAGGGGCCATGGAGCCTTGTGATAACAAGTGACATGGAGAATAGTGATGACAGGCATCATAGAGCATTGTGATGACAAGTGCCATTTAGCATTTTGATGACAGGGGTCATCAGGCATTGTGTTGACGGGGGTCACGGAGCATTGTGATGACAAAGGCCATAGAGCATTGTGATGAGAGGGGTCATGGAGCATTGTGATGACATGGGCCATGGAGCATTGTGAAGACAAGATTCATGGAGCATTGTGATGACACGGGCATGAAGCATGGTGATGACAACAGACCTGGAGCATTGTGATGACAAGGGCATGGAGCATTGTGATTACAGGAGACTTGGGTCATTGTGATGAAATTGGCAGGGATCATTGTGATTAGAGGGATCATGGAGCATTGTGATGACAAGTGTCATGCAATATTGTGCTGACACAGATCATGGAGCATTTTGATGAGAGTGGCCTTGGAGCACAGTGATGAGAGACGTCATGGGGCATTATGGTGACAGTGGTCAAGGAGCATTGTGATGAAAGTGTTCATGGAGCAACGCGATTATCGGGACAATGGAGCATTGTGAATACAAAGGCCATGGAACATTGAGATAACAGAGTTCATGGAGCATTGTGATGACAAGGGTCTTGGGAGCTACTGATGACACGTTTCATAGAGCATTGAGATGACAAGGGCCAAGGCGAATTGTGATGACACGTGTCATGGGGCATTGTGATGACATTGGTCATCTTGCATTGTGATGAGAGTGGTCATGTAGAATTTTGATTAAAGGTATCATGGAGCACTGTGATGACAAAGGCCAAGGAACATTGTGATGACAAGTGTCATTCAGCAATGTGATGACACGGGAATGGAGCATTATGATGACAAGTGTTCTGGAGCATTGTGATGACAAGGGTATGGAGCATTGTGATTACAGGGACCATGGAGCATTGTGATGACAACGGCATGGAGCACTGTGATGACATTGGTCATTGAGCATTGTGATTACAAAGACCATGAGGCATTGTGATGACAGGGGCCTTGGAGCATTGTGATGACAATGGTCATCAAGCATTGTGATGACAGGGGTCATAGAGCATTGTGATGAGAAAGACCATGGAGCATGGTGATGACAGAGGCCATGGAACATTGTGATGACCAGGCCATGTACCATTGTGATGACAAGGGCAGGGAACCTTGTGGTGACCGGGGTCATGGAGCATTTTGATGACAACTTTCATGGAACGTTGTGATGACAGGGGTCATGGAGCATTGTGATGAAAGTTGTCCTGGAGCATTGTGATGACAGCGGTCACAGAGAATTGGGATGAAAGGTATCATGCAGCATTGTGATGACAACGGTCAGGGATCATTTTGATGACAGGGGTCATGGAACATTCTGATAACAAGGTTCATAAAGCATTTTGATGACAGGGGTCATGGAGCATTGTGTTGACACGAGCATGGAGCATTGTAATGATAGGATATCTGGAGCATTGTGATGAAAAGGGGATGGAGCATTTTGATGACAGGGTCCAAGGAGAATTGTGCTGACAATGGCATGGAGCATTGTGATGAAAAGGATACTGGAGCACTGTGAGGAAAGGAATCATGGATCATTGTGATGACAGGGGTCATGGAGCTTTGTGATGACAAGGGTCATGGAGCATTGTGATGACATGGTCAAGGAACATTGCGATGACAAGAATTCTGGAGCATTGTGATGAAAGGGCATGGTGCATTGTGATGAAAGGTGACAAGGAGCATTGTGACGATATGGGCAGAGAACTTTTTGATGACAGGGGTCATGGAGCATTGTGATAAAAAGTGTCATGGAACATTGTACTGACAGGGATCATGGAGCTTTTTGGTAAGAGAGGTCTTGGAGATTTGTGAAGGCAGGCGTCATGGGGCATTGTGATGACAGCGGTCTTGGAGCATTGGGATGAAAGGAGTCATGGAGCTCTGTGATTACAGGGGCCATGGAGCATTGTGAATACAAAGGCCATGGAGCATTGAGATGACAGGTTTCATGGAGCATTGTGATGAAAGTGATCATGGATCATTGTGATGACAAGTGTCCTGGAACCTTGTGATGACACAGTTCATGGAGCATTGTGATGACAAGGACCATGGCGAATTGTGGTATCATCTGTCATGGGGCATTGTGATGACAGTGGTCATGTAGAATTGTATTGAAAGGTAACATGGAGCACTCTGATGACAGGGGCCATGGAACATTGTGATGACAAAGGCCATGGAGCATTGTGATGACAAGTGTCATGGGGCATTTTGATGACATTGGCATGGAGCATTATGATGACAAGAGTTCTGGAGCATTTTGATGACCAGGGCATGGAGCATTGTGATGAAAGTTGTCCTGGAGCATTGTGATGACAGCGGTCACAGAGGATTGGGAAGAAAGGTATCATGCAGCATTGCGATGACAACGGTCAGGGATTATTTTGATGACAGGGGTCATGGAACATTCTGATAACAAGTTTCATCAAGCATTTTGATGACAGGGGTCATGGAGCATTGTGTTGACACGGGCATGGAGCATTGTAATGATAGGATATCTGGAGCATTGTGATGAAAAGGGGATGGAGCATTTTGATGACAGTGTCCAAGTAGCATTGTGCTGACAATGGCATGGAGCATTGTGATGAAAAGGGTACTGGAGCACTGTGAGGAAAGGAATCATGGATCATTGTGATGCCAGGGGTCATGGAGCTTTGTGATGACACGGGTCATGGAGCATTGTGATGACACGGTCAAGGAACATTGTGATGACAAGAAATCTGGAGCATTGTGATGAAAGGGCATGGAGCATTGTGATGAAAGGTGACAAGTAGCATTGTGATGATATGGGCAGAGAACTTTGTGATGACAGGGGTCATGGAGCATTGTGATGAAAAGTGTCATGGAACATTGTACTGACAGGGATCATGGAGCTTTTTGGTAAGGGAGCCCTTGGAGATTGGTGGTGGCAGGCGTCATGGGGCATTGTGATGACAGCGGTCTTGGAGCATTGTGATGAAAGGGGTCATGGAGCACTGTGATTACAGGGGCCATGGAGCATTGTGAATACAAAGGCTATGGAGCATTGAGATGACAGGGTTCATGGAGCATTGTGATGAAAGTGATCATGGATCATTGTGATGACAAGTGTCCTGAAACCTTGTGATGACACGGTTCATGGAGCATTGTTATGACAAGGACCATGGCGAATTGTGATGACATCTGAAATGGGGCATTGTGATGACAGTGGTCATGTAGAATTGTGATGAAAGGTATCAAGGAGCACTGTGATGACAGGGGCCATGGAACATTGTGATGACAAAGGCCATGGAGCATTGTGATGACAAGTGTCATGGGACATTTTGATGACATTGGCATGGAACATTATGATGACAAGAGTTCTGGAGAATTTTGATGACAAGGGCATGGAGCATTGTGATGACAGGGCCCATGGAGCATTGTGACGAAGAGGGCAGGGAACATTGTGATGACTGGGTTCATGGAGCCTTGTGATGAAAGGGGCCATGGAGCACTGAGATGACAGGCGTCTTGAGGTATGGTGATGACAGTGGTCATGGAGCATTGTGATGAAAGAGATCATGGAGCAATATGATAAGAGGGGACATGGAGCATTGTGATGACAGGTGTATTGGAGCATTGTGATGAAAATATTAATGGATCATTGTGATGACATGTGTCCTGGAACACTGTGATGACACGGTTCATCGAGTATTGTGATGACAAGGGTCATAGCGAATTGTGGTGACAGGTGTCATGGGGCATTGTGATGACATTGATCATCTAGGAATTGTGATGAAAGGTATCATGGAGCACTGTGATGACTGGGGGCATGAAGCATTGTTATGAAAATTGTCCTGGATTATTGTGATGACAGCAGTCATGGAGAATTGGGATGACAGGGATTAGGCAGCATTGTGTTGACATGGGTATGGACTATTGTGATGACAATGGTCATGGAGCAATGTGATGAAAGTTTTCATGGAATATCGTGATGAAAAGTGCCTGGGAGCATTGTGACGATAAAGGCCATGGAGCATTGTGATGACAAGTGTCATGGAGCATTGTAATGAAAGCTTTCATTGTGCACTGTGATGACAAGGGGGATGGAGTATTGTGATGAAACTGGTCCTGGAACATTGTGATAACAAAAGCCATGGAGCATTGTGATGACAGGCATCATGGAGAATTGTGAAGAAAGGGGCCATGGGGAATTGTAATGACAATAGAGAAATGTGATGAAAATGGTCAGCGAGCATAGTGATTAAAGTGGTCATTGAGAATTGTGATGAAAAGTGACATAGAGCATTGTGATGGCAAAGGTCATGGAGAACTGTGATGACCAGGGTCATGTAGCATTGTGATGACACGTTCATGGAACATTGTGATGACAAGAATTCTGAAGCATTGTGATGACAAGGGCCATGGAGCATTGTGATGCCACGGTCATGGAACATTGTGATGACAAAATTCTGGAGCTTTGTGAGGAAAAAGGCATGGAGCATTGTGATTATAGGGGACATGGAGCATTTTGATGACATGGGCAGGGAACACTGTGATGACAGGTGTTATGGAGCAATGGGCTGACAAGTGTCATGGAGCACTGTGATGAGAGGGGCCTTGGAGAATTGTGATGACAGGCGTCATGAGGCATTGAGATGGCAGTGGTCATGGAGCATTATGATGAAAGGTGTTATGGAGCACTGTGATTACAGGGGCCATGGAGCATTGTGAATACAAAGGCCATGGAGCATTGAGATGACAGTGGTCATGGAGCAGTGTGATGAAAGTGGTAATGGATCATTGTGAGGACAAGTGTCCTGGGACCCTGTGATGACATGGTTCATGGAGCATTGTGATGACAATGGTCATGGCGAATTGTGATGACAATGTCATGGGGCATTGTGATGGCAGTGGTCATCTAGAAATGTGATTAAAGTTATTATGGAGCACAGGAATGAGAGGGGCCATGGAGCATTGTGATGACAAGTCTCATGGAGCATTGTGATGACAGGTGTCATGGAGCATCGTGATGACAAATGCCATTGAGAATTGTGATCAGAGGTGACATTGGGCATTGTGATGAAAGGGGTCATGGAGTACTGGGAGTACAGGGGCCATGGAGCCTTGTGATAACAAGTGACATGGAGAATAGTGATGACAGGCATCATAGAGCATTGTGATGACAAGTGCCATTTAGCATTTTGATGACAGGGGTCATCAGGCATTGTGTTGACGGGGGTCACGGAGCATTGTGATGACAAAGGCCATAGAGCATTGTGATGAGAGGGGTCATGGAGCATTGTGATGACATGGGCCATGGAGCATTGTGAAGACAAGATTCATGGAGCATTGTGATGACACGGGCATGAAGCATGGTGATGACAACAGACCTGGAGCATTGTGATGACAAGGGCATGGAGCATTGTGATGACAGGTGTCATGGAGCATCGTGATGACAAATGCCATTGAGAATTGTGATCAGAGGTGACATTGGGCATTGTGATGAAAGGGGTCATGGAGTACTGGGAGTACAGGGGCCATGGAGCCTTGTGATAACAAGTGACATGGAGAATAGTGATGACAGGCATCATAGAGCATTGTGATGACAAGTGCCATTTAGCATTTTGATGACAGGGGTCATCAGGCATTGTGTTGACGGGGGTCACGGAGCATTGTGATGACAAAGGCCATAGAGCATTGTGATGAGAGGGGTCATGGAGCATTGTGATGACATGGGCCATGGAGCATTGTGAAGACAAGATTCATGGAGCATTGTGATGACACGGGCATGAAGCATGGTGATGACAACAGACCTGGAGCATTGTGATGACAAGGGCATGGAGCATTGTGATTACAGGAGACTTGGGTCATTGTGATGAAATTGGCAGGGATCATTGTGATTAGAGGGATCATGGAGCATTGTGATGACAAGTGTCATGCAATATTGTGCTGACACAGATCATGGAGCATTTTGATGAGAGTGGCCTTGGAGCACAGTGATGAGAGACGTCATGGGGCATTATGGTGACAGTGGTCAAGGAGCATTGTGATGAAAGTGTTCATGGAGCAACACGATTATCGGGACAATGGAGCATTGTGAACACAAAGGCCATGGAACATTGAGATAACAGAGTTCATGGAGCATTGTGATGACAAGGGTCTTGGGAGCTACTGATGACACGTTTCATACAGCATTGAGATGACAAGGGCCAAGACGAATTGTGATGACACGTGTCATGGGGCATTGTGATGACATTGGTCATCATGCATTGTGATGAGAGTGGTCATGTAGAATTTTGATTAAAGGTATCATGGAGCACTGTGATGACAAAGGCCAAGGAACATTGTGATGACAAGTGTCATTCAGCAATGTGATGACACGGGAATGGAACACTATGATGACAAGTGTTCTGGAGCATTGTGATGACAAGGGTATGGAGCATTGTGATTACAGGGACCATGGAGCATTGTGATGACAACGGCATGGAGCACTGTGATGACATTGGTCATTGAGCATTGTGATTACAAAGACCATGAGGCATTGTGATGACAGGGGCCTTGGAGCATTGTGATGACAATGGTTATCAAGCATTGTGATGACAGGGGTCATAGAGCATTGTGATGAGAAAGACCATGGAGCATGGTGATGACAGAGGCCATGGAACATTGTGATGACCAGGCCATGTACCATTGTGATGACAAGGGCAGGGAACCTTGTGGTGACCGGGGTCATGGAGCATTTTGATGACAACTTTCATGGAACGTTGTGATGACAGGGGTCATGGAGCATTGTGATGAAAGTTGTCCTGGAGCATTGTGATGACAGCGGTCACAGAGAATTGGGATGAAAGGTATCATGCAGCATTGTGATGACAACGGTCATGGATCATTTTGATGACAGGGGTCATGGAACATTCTGATAACAAGGTTCATAAAGCATTTTGATGACAGGGGTCATGGAGCATTGTGTTGACACGAGCATGGAGCATTGTAATAATAGGATATCTGGAGCATTGTGATGAAAAGGGGATGGAGCATTTTGATGACAGGGTCCAAGGAGAATTGTGCTGACAATGGCATGGAGCATTGTGATGAAAAGGGTACTGGAGCACTGTGAGGAAAGGAATCATGGATCATTGTGATGACAGGGGTCATGGAGCTTTGTGATGACAAGGGTCATGGAGCATTGTGATGACATGGTCAAGGAACATTGCGATGACAAGAATTCTGGAGCATTGTGATGAAAGGTGACAAGGAGCATTGTGACGATATGGGCAAAGAACTTTTTGATGACAGGGGTCATGGAGCATTGTGATAAAAAGTGTCATGGAACATTGTATTGACAGGGATCATGGAGCTTTTTGGTAAGAGAGGTCTTGGAGATTTGTGAAGGCAGGCGTCATGGGGCATTGTGATGACAGCGGTTTTGGAGCATTGGGATGAAAGGGGTCATGGAGCTCTGTGATTACAGGGGCCATGGAGCATTGTGAATACAAAGGCCATGGAGCATTGAGATGACAGGTTTCATGGAGCATTGTGATGAAAGTGATCATGGATCATTGTGATGACAAGTGTCCTGGAACCTTGTGATGACACAGTTCATGGAGCATTGTGATGACAAGGACCATGGCGAATTGTGGTATCATCTGTCATGGGGCATTGTGATGACAGTGGTCATGTAGAATTGTATTGAAAGGTAACATGGAGCACTGTGATGACAGGGGCCATGGAATATTGTGATGACAAAGGCCATGGAGCATTGTGATGACAAGTGTCATGGGGCATTTTGATGACATTGGCATGGAGCATTATGATGACAAGAGTTCTGGAGCATTTTGATGACCAGGGCATGGAGCATTGTGATGAAAGTTGTCCTGGAGCATTGTGATGACAGCGGTCACAGAGGATTGGGATGAAAGGTATCATGCAGCATTGCGATGACAACGGTCAGGGATCATTTTGATGACAGGGGTCATGGAATATTCTGATAACAAGTTTCATCAAGCATTTTGATGACAGGGGTCATGGAGCATTGTGTTGACACGGGCATGTAGCATGGTAATGATAGGATATCTGGAGCATTGTGATGAAAAGGGGATGGAGCATTTTGATGACAGGCTCCAAGGAGCATTGTGCTGACAATGGCATGGAGCATTGTGATGAAAGGTGACAAGTAGCATTGTGATGATATGGGCAGAGAACTTTGTGATGACAGGGGTCATGGAGCATTGTGATGAAAAGTGTCATGGAACATTGTACTGACAGGGATCATGGAGCTTTTTGGTAAGGGAACCCTTGGAGATTGGTGGTGGCAGGCGTCATGGGGCATTGTGATGACAGCGGTCTTGGAGCATTGTGATGAAAGGGGTCATGGAGCACTGTGATTACAGGGGCCATGGAGCATTGTGAATACAAAGGCTATGGAGCATTGAGATGACAGGGTTCATGGAGCATTGTGATGAAAGTGATCATGGATCATTGTGATGACAAGTGTCCTGAAACCTTGTGATGACACGGTTCATGGAGCATTGTTATGACAAGGACCATGGCGAATTGTGATGACATCTGAAATGGGGCATTGTGATGACAGTGGTCATGTAGAATTGTGATGAAAGGTATCAAGGAGCACTGTGATGACAGGGGCCATGGAACATCGTGATGACAAAGGCCATGGAGCATTGTGATGACAAGTGTCATGGGACATTTTGATGACATTGGCATGGAACATTATGATGACAAGAGTTCTGGAGAATTTTGATGACAAGGGCATGGAGCATTGTGATGACAGGGCCCATGGAGCATTGTGACGAAGAGGGCAGGGAACATTGTGATGACTGGGTTCATGGAGCCTTGTGATGAAAGGGGCCATGGAGCACTGAGATGACAGGCGTCTTGAGGTATGGTGATGACAGTGGTCATGGAGCATTGTGATGAAAGAGATCATGGAGCAATATGATAAGAGGGGACATGGAGCATTGTGATGACAGGTGTATTGGAGCATTGTGATGAAAATATTAATGGATCATTGTGATGACATGTGTCCTGGAACACTGTGATGACACGGTTCATCGAGTATTGTGATGACAAGGGTCATAGCGAATTGTGATAACAGGTGTCATGGGGCATTGTGATGACATTGATCATCTAGGAATTGTGATGAAAGGTATCATGGAGCACTGTGATGACTGGGGGCATGAAGCATTGTTATGAAAATTGTCCTGGATTATTGTGATGACAGCAGTCATGGAGAATTGGGATGACAGGGATTAGGCAGCATTGTGTTGACATGGGTATGGACTATTGTGATGACAATGGTCATGGAGCAATGTGATGAAAGTTTTTATGGAATATCGTGATGAAAAGTGCCTGGGAGCATTGTGACGATAAAGGCCATGGAGCATTGTGATGACAAGTGTCATGGAGCATTGTAATGAAAGCTTTCATTGTGCACTGTGAAGACAAGGGGGATGGAGTATTGTGATGAAACTGGTCCTGGAGCATTGTGATAACAAAAGCCATGGAGCATTGTGATGACAGGCATCATGGAGAATTGTGAAGAAAGGGGCCAGGGGGAATTGTCATGACAATAGAGAAATGTGATGAAAATGGTCAGCGAGCATAGTGATTAAAGTGGTCATTGAGAATTGTGATGAAAAGTGACATAGAGCATTGTGATGACAAAGGTCATGGAGAACTGTGATGACCAGGGTCATGTAGCATTGTGATGACACATTCATGGAACATTGTGATGACAAGAATTCTGAAGCATTGTGATGACAAGGGCCATGGAGCATTGTGATGCCACGGTCATGGAACATTGTGATGACAAAATTCTGGAGCTTTGTGAGGAAAAATGCATGGAGCATTGTGATTATAGGGGACATGGAGCATTTTGATGACATGGGCAGGGAACACTGTGATGACAGGTGTTATGGAGCAATGGGCTGACAAGTGTCATGGAGCACTGTGATGAGAGGGGCCTTGGAGAATTGTGATGACAGGCGTCATGAGGCATTGAGATGGCAGTGGTCATGGAGCATTATGATGAAAGGTGTTATGGAGCACTGTGATTACAGGGGCCATGGAGCATTGTGAATACAAAGGCCATGGAGCATTGAGATGACAGTGGTCATGGAGCATTGTGATGAAAGTGGTAATGGATCATTGTGAGGACAAGTGTCCTGGGACCCTGTGATGACATGGTTCATGGAGCATTGTGATGACAATGGTCATGGCGAATTGTGACGACAATGTCATGGGGCATTGTGATGGCAGTGGTCATCTAGAAATGTGATTAAAGTTATTATGGAGCACAGGAATGAGAGGGGCCATGGAGCATTGTGATGACAAGTCTCATGGAGCATTGTGATGACAGGTGTCATGGAGCCTCGTGATGACAAATGCCATTGAGAATTGTGATCAGAGGTGACATTGGGCATTGTGATGAAAGGGGTCATGGAGTACTGGGAGTACAGGGGCCATGGAGCCTTGTGATAACAAGTGACATGGAGAATAGTGATGACAGGCATCATAGAGCATTGTGATGACAAGTGCCATTTAGCATTTTGATGACAGGGGTCATCAGGCATTGTGTTGACGGGGGTCACGGAGCATTGTGATGACAAAGGCCATAGAGCATTGTGATGAGAGGGGTCATGGAGCATTGTGATGACATGGGCCATGGAGCATTGTGAAGACAAGATTCATGGAGCATTGTGATGACACGGGCATGAAGCATGGTGATGACAACAGACCTGGAGCATTGTGATGACAAGGGCATGGAGCATTGTGATTACAGGAGACTTGGGTCATTGTGATGAAATTGGCAGGGATCATTGTGATTAGAGGGATCATGGAGCATTGTGATGACAAGTGTCATGCAATATTGTGCTGACACAGATCATGGAGCATTTTGATGAGAGTGGCCTTGGAGCACAGTGATGAGAGACGTCATGGGGCATTATGGTGAGAGTGGTCAAGGAGCATTGTGATGAAAGTGTTCATGGAGCAACGCGATTATCGGGACAATGGAGCATTGTGAATACAAAGGCCATGGAACATTGAGATAACAGAGTTCATGGAGCATTGTGATGACAAGGGTCTTGGGAGCTACTGATGACACGTTTCATAGAGCATTGAGATGACAAGGGCCAAGGCGAATTGTGATGACACGTGTCATGGGGCATTGTGATGACATTGGTCATCTTGCATTGTGATGAGAGTGGTCATGTAGAATTTTGATTAAAGGTATCATGGAGCACTGTGATGACAAAGGCCAAGGAACATTGTGATGACAAGTGTCATTCAGCAATGTGATGACACGGGAATGGAGCATTATGATGACAAGTGTTCTGGAGCATTGTGATGACAAGGGTATGGAGCATTGTGATTACAGGGACCATGGAGCATTGTGATGACAACGGCATGGAGCACTGTGATGACATTGGTCATTGAGCATTGTGATTACAAAGACCATGAGGCATTGTGATGACAGGGGCCTTGGAGCATTGTGATGACAATGGTCATCAAGCATTGTGATGACAGGGGTCATAGAGCATTGTGATGAGAAAGACCATGGAGCATGGTGATGACAGAGGCCATGGAACATTGTGATGACCTGGCCATGTACCATTGTGATGACAATGGCAGGGAACCTTGTGGTGACCGGGATCATGGAGCAGTTTGATGACAACTTTCATGGAACGTTGTGATGACAGGGGTCATGGAGCATTGTGATGAAAGTTGTCCTGGAGCATTGTGATGACAGCGGTCACAGAGAATTGGGATGAAAGGTATCATGCAGCATTGTGATGACAACGGTCATGGATCATTTTGATGACAGGGGTCATGGAACATTCTGATAACAAGGTTCATAAAGCATTTTGATGACAGGGGTCATGGAGCATTGTGTTGACACGAGCATGGAGCATTGTAATGATAGGATATCTGGAGCATTGTGATGAAAAGGGGATGGAGCATTTTGATGACAGGGTCCAAGGATAATTGTGCTGACAATGGCATGGAGCATTGTGATGAAAAGGGTACTGGAGCACTGTGAGGAAAGGAATCATGGATCATTGTGATGACAGGGGTCATGGAGCTTTGTGATGACAAGGGTCATGGAGCATTGTGATGACATGGTCAAGGAACATTGCGATGACAAGAATTCTGGAGCATTGTGATGAAAGGGCATGGTGCATTGTGATGAAAGGTGACAAGGAGCATTGTGACGATATGGGCAGAGAACTTTTTGATGACAGGGGTCATGGAGCATTGTGATAAAAAGTGTCATGGAACATTGTACTGACAGGGATCATGGAGCTTTTTGGTAAGAGAGGTCTTGGAGATTTGTGAAGGCAGGCGTCATGGGGCATTGTGATGACAGCGGTCTTGGAGCATTGGGATGAAAGGGGTCATGGAGCTCTGTGATTACAGGGGCCATGGAGCATTGTGAATACAAAGGCCATGGAGCATTGAGATGACAGGTTTCATGGAGCATTGTGATGAAAGTGATCATGGATCATTGTGATGACAAGTGTCCTGGAACCTTGTGATGACACAGTTCATGGAGCATTGTGATGACAAGGACCATGGCGAATTGTGGTATCATCTGTCATGGGGCATTGTGATGACAGTGGTCATGTAGAATTGTATTGAAAGGTAACATGGAGCACTCTGATGACAGGGGCCATGGAACATTGTGATGACAAAGGCCATGGAGCATTGTGATGACAAGTGTCATGGGGCATTTTGATGACATTGGCATGGAGCATTATGATGACAAGAGTTCTGGAGCATTTTGATGACCAGGGCATGGAGCATTGTGATGAAAGTTGTCCTGGAGCATTGTGATGACAGCGGTCACAGAGGATTGGGAAGAAAGGTATCATGCAGCATTGCGATGACAACGGTCAGGGATCATTTTGATGACAGGGGTCATGGAACATTCTGATAACAAGTTTCATCAAGCATTTTGATGACAGGGGTCATGGAGCATTGTGTTGACACGGGCATGGAGCATTGTAATGATAGGATATCTGGAGCATTGTGATGAAAAGGGGATGGAGCATTTTGATGACAGTGTCCAAGTAGCATTGTGCTGACAATGGCATGGAGCATTGTGATGAAAAGGGTACTGGAGCACTGTGAGGAAAGGAATCATGGATCATTGTGATGCCAGGGGTCATGGAGCTTTGTGATGACACGGGTCATGGAGCATTGTGATGACACGGTCAAGGAACATTGTGATGACAAGAAATCTGGAGCATTGTGATGAAAGGGCATGGAGCATTGTGATGAAAGGTGACAAGTAGCATTGTGATGATATGGGCAGAGAACTTTGTGATGACAGGGGTCATGGAGCATTGTGATGAAAAGTGTCATGGAACATTGTACTGACAGGGATCATGGAGCTTTTTGGTAAGGGAGCCCTTGGAGATTGGTGGTGGCAGGCGTCATGGGGCATTGTGATGACAGCGGTCTTGGAGCATTGTGATGAAAGGGGTCATGGAGCACTGTGATTACAGGGGCCATGGAGCATTGTGAATACAAAGGCTATGGAGCATTGAGATGACAGGGTTCATGGAGCATTGTGATGAAAGTGATCATGGATCATTGTGATGACAAGTGTCCTGAAACCTTGTGATGACACGGTTCATGGAGCATTGTTATGACAAGGACCATGGCGAATTGTGATGACATCTGAAATGGGGCATTGTGATGACAGTGGTCATGTAGAATTGTGATGAAAGGTATCAAGGAGCACTGTGATGACAGGGGCCATGGAACATTGTGATGACAAAGGCCATGGAGCATTGTGATGACAAGTGTCATGGGACATTTTGATGACATTGGCATGGAACATTATGATGACAAGAGTTCTGGAGAATTTTGATGACAAGGGCATGGAGCATTGTGATGACAGGGCCCATGGAGCATTGTGACGAAGAGGGCAGGGAACATTGTGATGACTGGGTTCATGGAGCCTTGTGATGAAAGGGGCCATGGAGCACTGAGATGACAGGCGTCTTGAGGTATGGTGATGACAGTGGTCATGGAGCATTGTGATGAAAGAGATCATGGAGCAATATGATAAGAGGGGACATGGAGCATTGTGATGACAGGTGTATTGGAGCATTGTGATGAAAATATTAATGGATCATTGTGATGACATGTGTCCTGGAACACTGTGATGACACGGTTCATCGAGTATTGTGATGACAAGGGTCATAGCGAATTGTGGTGACAGGTGTCATGGGGCATTGTGATGACATTGATCATCTAGGAATTGTGATGAAAGGTATCATGGAGCACTGTGATGACTGGGGGCATGAAGCATTGTTATGAAAATTGTCCTGGATTATTGTGATGACAGCAGTCATGGAGAATTGGGATGACAGGGATTAGGCAGCATTGTGTTGACATGGGTATGGACTATTGTGATGACAATGGTCATGGAGCAATGTGATGAAAGTTTTCATGGAATATCGTGATGAAAAGTGCCTGGGAGCATTGTGACGATAAAGGCCATGGAGCATTGTGATGACAAGTGTCATGGAGCATTGTAATGAAAGCTTTCATTGTGCACTGTGATGACAAGGGGGATGGAGTATTGTGATGAAACTGGTCCTGGAGCATTGTGATAACAAAAGCCATGGAGCATTGTGATGACAGGCATCATGGAGAATTGTGAAGAAAGGGGCCAGGGGGAATTGTCATGACAATAGAGAAATGTGATGAAAATGGTCAGCGAGCATAGTGATTAAAGTGGTCATTGAGAATTGTGATGAAAAGTGACATAGAGCATTGTGATGACAAAGGTCATGGAGAACTGTGATGACCAGGGTCATGTAGCATTGTGATGACACGTTCATGGAACATTGTGATGACAAGAATTCTGAAGCATTGTGATGACAAGGGCCATGGAGCATTGTGATGCCACGGTCATGGAACATTGTGATGACAAAATTCTGGAGCTTTGTGAGGAAAAAGGCATGGAGCATTGTGATTATAGGGGACATGGAGCATTTTGATGACATGGGCAGGGAACACTGTGATGACAGGTGTTATGGAGCAATGGGCTGACAAGTGTCATGGAGCACTGTGATGAGAGGGGCCTTGGAGAATTGTGATGACAGGCGTCATGAGGCATTGAGATGGCAGTGGTCATGGAGCATTATGATGAAAGGTGTTATGGAGCACTGTGATTACAGGGGCCATGGAGCATTGTGAATACAAAGGCCATGGAGCATTGAGATGACAGTGGTCATGGAGCATTGTGATGAAAGTGGTAATGGATCATTGTGAGGACAAGTGTCCTGGGACCCTGTGATGACATGGTTCATGGAGCATTGTGATGACAATGGTCATGGCGAATTGTGATGACAATGTCATGGGGCATTGTGATGGCAGTGGTCATCTAGAAATGTGATTAAAGTTATTATGGAGCCCAGTAATGAGAGGGGCCATGGAGCATTGTGATGACAAGTCTCATGGAGCATTGTGATGACAGGTGTCATGGAGCCTCGTGATGACAAATGCCATTGAGAATTGTGATCAGAGGTGACATTGGGCATTGTGATGAAAGGGGTCATGGAGTACTGGGAGTACAGGGGCCATGGAGCCTTGTGATAACAAGTGACATGGAGAATAGTGATGACAGGCATCATAGAGCATTGTGATGACAAGTGCCATTTAGCATTTTGATGACAGGGGTCATCAGGCATTGTGTTGACGGGGGTCACGGAGCATTGTGATGACAAAGGCCATAGAGCATTGTGATGAGAGGGGTCATGGAGCATTGTGATGACATGGGCCATGGAGCATTGTGAAGACAAGATTCATGGAGCATTGTGATGACACGGGCATGAAGCATGGTGATGACAACAGACCTGGAGCATTGTGATGACAAGGGCATGGAGCATTGTGATTACAGGAGACTTGGGTCATTGTGATGAAATTGGCAGGGATCATTGTGATTAGAGGGATCATGGAGCATTGTGATGACAAGTGTCATGCAATATTGTGCTGACACAGATCATGGAGCATTTTGATGAGAGTGGCCTTGGAGCACAGTGATGAGAGACGTCATGGGGCATTATGGTGACAGTGGTCAAGGAGCATTGTGATGAAAGTGTTCATGGAGCAACGCGATTATCGGGACAATGGAGCATTGTGAATACAAAGGCCATGGAACATTGAGATAACAGAGTTCATGGAGCATTGTGATGACAAGGGTCTTGGGAGCTACTGATGACACGTTTCATAGAGCATTGAGATGACAAGGGCCAAGGCGAATTGTGATGACACGTGTCATGGGGCATTGTGATGACATTGGTCATCTTGCATTGTGATGAGAGTGGTCATGTAGAATTTTGATTAAAGGTATCATGGAGCACTGTGATGACAAAGGCCAAGGAACATTGTGATGACAAGTGTCATTCAGCAATGTGATGACACGGGAATGGAGCATTATGATGACAAGTGTTCTGGAGCATTGTGATGACAAGGGTATGGAGCATTGTGATTACAGGGACCATGGAGCATTGTGATGACAACGGCATGGAGCACTGTGATGACATTGGTCATTGAGCATTGTGATTACAAAGACCATGAGGCATTGTGATGACAGGGGCCTTGGAGCATTGTGATGACAATGGTCATCAAGCATTGTGATGACAGGGGTCATAGAGCATTGTGATGAGAAAGACCATGGAGCATGGTGATGACAGAGGCCATGGAACATTGTGATGACCAGGCCATGTACCATTGTGATGACAAGGGCAGGGAACCTTGTGGTGACCGGGGTCATGGAGCATTTTGATGACAACTTTCATGGAACGTTGTGATGACAGGGGTCATGGAGCATTGTGATGAAAGTTGTCCTGGAGCATTGTGATGACAGCGGTCACAGAGAATTGGGATGAAAGGTATCATGCAGCATTGTGATGACAACGGTCATGGATCATTTTGATGACAGGGGTCATGGAACATTCTGATAACAAGGTTCATAAAGCATTTTGATGACAGGGGTCATGGAGCATTGTGTTGACACGAGCATGGAGCATTGTAATGATAGGATATCTGGAGCATTGTGATGAAAAGGGGATGGAGCATTTTGATGACAGGGTCCAAGGAGAATTGTGCTGACAATGGCATGGAGCATTGTGATGAAAAGGATACTGGAGCACTGTGAGGAAAGGAATCATGGATCATTGTGATGACAGGGGTCATGGAGCTTTGTGATGACAAGGGTCATGGAGCATTGTGATGACATGGTCAAGGAACATTGCGATGACAAGAATTCTGGAGCATTGTGATGAAAGGGCATGGTGCATTGTGATGAAAGGTGACAAGGAGCATTGTGACGATATGGGCAGAGAACTTTTTGATGACAGGGGTCATGGAGCATTGTGATAAAAAGTGTCATGGAACATTGTACTGACAGGGATCATGGAGCTTTTTGGTAAGAGAGGTCTTGGAGATTTGTGAAGGCAGGCGTCATGGGGCATTGTGATGACAGCGGTCTTGGAGCATTGGGATGAAAGGGGTCATGGAGCTCTGTGATTACAGGGGCCATGGAGCATTGTGAATACAAAGGCCATGGAGCATTGAGATGACAGGTTTCATGGAGCATTGTGATGAAAGTGATCATGGATCATTGTGATGACAAGTGTCCTGGAACCTTGTGATGACACAGTTCATGGAGCATTGTGATGACAAGGACCATGGCGAATTGTGGTATCATCTGTCATGGGGCATTGTGATGACAGTGGTCATGTAGAATTGTATTGAAAGGTAACATGGAGCACTCTGATGACAGGGGCCATGGAACATTGTGATGACAAAGGCCATGGAGCATTGTGATGACAAGTGTCATGGGGCATTTTGATGACATTGGCATGGAGCATTATGATGACAAGAGTTCTGGAGCATTTTGATGACCAGGGCATGGAGCATTGTGATGAAAGTTGTCCTGGAGCATTGTGATGACAGCGGTCACAGAGGATTGGGAAGAAAGGTATCATGCAGCATTGCGATGACAACGGTCAGGGATCATTTTGATGACAGGGGTCATGGAACATTCTGATAACAAGTTTCATCAAGCATTTTGATGACAGGGGTCATGGAGCATTGTGTTGACACGGGCATGGAGCATTGTAATGATAGGATAACTGGAGCATTGTGATGAAAAGGGGATGGAGCATTTTGATGACAGTGTCCAAGTAGCATTGTGCTGACAATGGCATGGAGCATTGTGATGAAAAGGGTACTGGAGCACTGTGAGGAAAGGAATCATGGATCATTGTGATGCCAGGGGTCATGGAGCTTTGTGATGACACGGGTCATGGAGCATTGTGATGACACGGTCAAGGAACATTGTGATGACAAGAAATCTGGAGCATTGTGATGAAAGGGCATGGAGCATTGTGATGAAAGGTGACAAGTAGCATTGTGATGATATGGGCAGAGAACTTTGTGATGACAGGGGTCATGGAGCATTGTGATGAAAAGTGTCATGGAACATTGTACTGACAGGGATCATGGAGCTTTTTGGTAAGGGAGCCCTTGGAGATTGGTGGTGGCAGGCGTCATGGGGCATTGTGATGACAGCGGTCTTGGAGCATTGTGATGAAAGGGGTCATGGAGCACTGTGATTACAGGGGCCATGGAGCATTGTGAATACAAAGGCTATGGAGCATTTAGATGACAGGGTTCATGGAGCATTGTGATGAAAGTGATCATGGATCATTGTGATGACAAGTGTCCTGAAACCTTGTGATGACACGGTTCATGGAGCATTGTTATGACAAGGACCATGGCGAATTGTGATGACATCTGAAATGGGGCATTGTGATGACAGTGGTCATGTAGAATTGTGATGAAAGGTATCAAGGAGCACTGTGATGACAGGGGCCATGGAACATCGTGATGACAAAGGCCATGGAGCATTGTGATGACAAGTGTCATGGGACATTTTGATGACATTGGCATGGAACATTATGATGACAAGAGTTCTGGAGAATTTTGATGACAAGGGCATGGAGCATTGTGATGACAGGGCCCATGGAGCATTGTGACGAAGAGGGCAGGGAACATTGTGATGACTGGGTTCATGGAGCCTTGTGATGAAAGGGGCCATGGAGCACTGAGATGACAGGCGTCTTGAGGTATGGTGATGACAGTGGTCATGGAGCATTGTGATGAAAGAGATCATGGAGCAATATGATAAGAGGGGACATGGAGCATTGTGATGACAGGTGTATTGGAGCATTGTGATGAAAATATTAATGGATCATTGTGATGACATGTGTCCTGGAACACTGTGATGACACGGTTCATCGAGTATTGTGATGACAAGGGTCATAGCGAATTGTGGTGACAGGTGTCATGGGGCATTGTGATGACATTGATCATCTAGGAATTGTGATGAAAGGTATCATGGAGCACTGTGATGACTGGGGGCATGAAGCATTGTTATGAAAATTGTCCTGGATTATTGTGATGACAGCAGTCATGGAGAATTGGGATGACAGGGATTAGGCAGCATTGTGTTGACATGGGTATGGACTATTGTGATGACAATGGTCATGGAGCAATGTGATGAAAGTTTTCATGGAATATCGTGATGAAAAGTGCCTGGGAGCATTGTGACGATAAAGGCCATGGAGCATTGTGATGACAAGTGTCATGGAGCATTGTAATGAAAGCTTTCATTGTGCACTGTGATGACAAGGGGGATGGAGTATTGTGATGAAACTGGTCCTGGAGCATTGTGATAACAAAAGCCATGGAGCATTGTGATGACAGGCATCATGGAGAATTGTGAAGAAAGGGGCCAGGGGGAATTGTCATGACAATAGAGAAATGTGATGAAAATGGTCAGCGAGCATAGTGATTAAAGTGGTCATTGAGAATTGTGATGAAAAGTGACATAGAGCATTGTGATGACAAAGGTCATGGAGAACTGTGATGACCAGGGTCATGTAGCATTGTGATGACACGTTCATGGAACATTGTGATGACAAGAATTCTGAAGCATTGTGATGACAAGGGCCATGGAGCATTGTGATGCCACGGTCATGGAACATTGTGATGACAAAATTCTGGAGCTTTGTGAGGAAAAAGGCATGGAGCATTGTGATTATAGGGGACATGGAGCATTTTGATGACATGGGCAGGGAACACTGTGATGACAGGTGTTATGGAGCAATGGGCTGACAAGTGTCATGGAGCACTGTGATGAGAGGGGCCTTGGAGAATTGTGATGACAGGCGTCATGAGGCATTGAGATGGCAGTGGTCATGGAGCATTATGATGAAAGGTGTTATGGAGCACTGTGATTACAGGGGCCATGGAGCATTGTGAATACAAAGGCCATGGAGCATTGAGATGACAGTGGTCATGGAGCATTGTGATGAAAGTGGTAATGGATCATTGTGAGGACAAGTGTCCTGGGACCCTGTGATGACATGGTTCATGGAGCATTGTGATGACAATGTCATGGGGCATTGTGATGGCAGTGGTCATCTAGAAATGTGATTAAAGTTATTATGGAGCACAGGAATGAGAGGGGCCATGGAGCATTGTGATGACAAGTCTCATGGAGCATTGTGATGACAGGTGTCATGGAGCCTCGTGATGACAAATGCCATTGAGAATTGTGATCAGAGGTGACATTGGGCATTGTGATGAAAGGGGTCATGGAGTACTGGGAGTACAGGGGCCATGGAGCCTTGTGATAACAAGTGACATGGAGAATAGTGATGACAGGCATCATAGAGCATTGTGATGACAAGTGCCATTTAGCATTTTGATGACAGGGGTCATCAGGCATTGTGTTGACGGGGGTCACGGAGCATTGTGATGACAAAGGCCATAGAGCATTGTGATGAGAGGGGTCATGGAGCATTGTGATGACATGGGCCATGGAGCATTGTGAAGACAAGATTCATGGAGCATTGTGATGACACGGGCATGAAGCATGGTGATGACAACAGACCTGGAGCATTGTGATGACAAGGGCATGGAGCATTGTGATTACAGGAGACTTGGGTCATTGTGATGAAATTGGCAGGGATCATTGTGATTAGAGGGATCATGGAGCATTGTGATGACAAGTGTCATGCAATATTGTGCTGACACAGATCATGGAGCATTTTGATGAGAGTGGCCTTGGAGCACAGTGATGAGAGACGTCATGGGGCATTATGGTGACAGTGGTCAAGGAGCATTGTGATGAAAGTGTTCATGGAGCAACGCGATTATCGGGACAATGGAGCATTGTGAATACAAAGGCCATGGAACATTGAGATAACAGAGTTCATGGAGCATTGTGATGACAAGGGTCTTGGGAGCTACTGATGACACGTTTCATACAGCATTGAGATGACAAGGGCCAAGGCGAATTGTGATGACACGTGTCATGGGGCATTGTGATGACATTGGTCATCTTGCATTGTGATGAGAGTGGTCATGTAGAATTTTGATTAAAGGTATCATGGAGCACTGTGATGACAAAGGCCAAGGAACATTGTGATGACAAGTGTCATTCAGCAATGTGATGACACGGGAATGGAGCATTATGATGACAAGTGTTCTGGAGCATTGTGATGACAAGGGTATGGAGCATTGTGATTACAGGGACCATGGAGCATTGTGATGACAACGGCATGGAGCACTGTGATGACATTGGTCATTGAGCATTGTGATTACAAAGACCATGAGGCATTGTGATGACAGGGGCCTTGGAGCATTGTGATGACAATGGTCATCAAGCATTGTGATGACAGGGGTCATAGAGCATTGTGATGAGAAAGACCATGGAGCATGGTGATGACAGAGGCCATGGAACATTGTGATGACCAGGCCATGTACCATTGTGATGACAAGGGCAGGGAACCTTGTGGTGACCGGGGTCATGGAGCATTTTGATGACAACTTTCATGGAACGTTGTGATGACAGGGGTCATGGAGCATTGTGATGAAAGTTGTCCTGGAGCATTGTGATGACAGCGGTCACAGAGAATTGGGATGAAAGGTATCATGCAGCATTGTGATGACAACGGTCAGGGATCATTTTGATGACAGGGGTCATGGAACATTCTGATAACAAGGTTCATAAAGCATTTTGATGACAGGGGTCATGGAGCATTGTGTTGACACGAGCATGGAGCATTGTAATGATAGGATATCTGGAGCATTGTGATGAAAAGGGGATGGAGCATTTTGATGACAGGGTCCAAGGAGAATTGTGCTGACAATGGCATGGAGCATTGTGATGAAAAGGATACTGGAGCACTGTGAGGAAAGGAATCATGGATCATTGTGATGACAGGGGTCATGGAGCTTTGTGATGACAAGGGTCATGGAGCATTGTGATGACACGGTCAAGGAACATTGCGATGACAAGAATTCTGGAGCATTGTGATGAAAGGGCATGGTGCATTGTGATGAAAGGTGACAAGGAGCATTGTGACGATATGGGCAGAGAACTTTTTGATGACAGGGGTCATGGAGCATTGTGATAAAAAGTGTCATGGAACATTGTACTGACAGGGATCATGGAGCTTTTTGGTAAGAGAGGTCTTGGAGATTTGTGAAGGCAGGCGTCATGGGGCATTGTGATGACAGCGGTCTTGGAGCATTGGGATGAAAGGAGTCATGGAGCTCTGTGATTACAGGGGCCATGGAGCATTGTGAATACAAAGGCCATGGAGCATTGAGATGACAGGTTTCATGGAGCATTGTGATGAAAGTGATCATGGATCATTGTGATGACAAGTGTCCTGGAACCTTGTGATGACACAGTTCATGGAGCATTGTGATGACAAGGACCATGGCGAATTGTGGTATCATCTGTCATGGGGCATTGTGATGACAGTGGTCATGTAGAATTGTATTGAAAGGTAACATGGAGCACTCTGATGACAGGGGCCATGGAACATTGTGATGACAAAGGCCATGGAGCATTGTGATGACAAGTGTCATGGGGCATTTTGATGACATTGGCATGGAGCATTATGATGACAAGAGTTCTGGAGCATTTTGATGACCAGGGCATGGAGCATTGTGATGAAAGTTGTCCTGGAGCATTGTGATGACAGCGGTCACAGAGGATTGGGAAGAAAGGTATCATGCAGCATTGCGATGACAACGGTCAGGGATCATTTTGATGACAGGGGTCATGGAACATTCTGATAACAAGTTTCATCAAGCATTTTGATGACAGGGGTCATGGAGCATTGTGTTGACACGGGCATGGAGCATTGTAATGATAGGATATCTGGAGCATTGTGATGAAAAGGGGATGGAGCATTTTGATGACAGTGTCCAAGTAGCATTGTGCTGACAATGGCATGGAGCATTGTGATGAAAAGGGTACTGGAGCACGTGAGGAAAGGAATCATGGATCATTGTGATGCCAGGGGTCATGGAGCTTTGTGATGACACGGGTCATGGAGCATTGTGATGACACGGTCAAGGAACATTGTGATGACAAGAAATCTGGAGCATTGTGATGAAAGGGCATGGAGCATTGTGATGAAAGGTGACAAGTAGCATTGTGATGATATGGGCAGAGAACTTTGTGATGACAGGGGTCATGGAGCATTGTGATGAAAAGTGTCATGGAACATTGTACTGACAGGGATCATGGAGCTTTTTGGTAAGGGAGCCCTTGGAGATTGGTGGTGGCAGGCGTCATGGGGCATTGTGATGACAGCGGTCTTGGAGCATTGTGATGAAAGGGGTCATGGAGCACTGTGATTACAGGGGCCATGGAGCATTGTGAATACAAAGGCTATGGAGCATTGAGATGACAGGGTTCATGGAGCATTGTGATGAAAGTGATCATGGATCATTGTGATGACAAGTGTCCTGAAACCTTGTGATGACACGGTTCATGGAGCATTGTTATGACAAGGACCATGGCGAATTGTGATGACATCTGAAATGGGGCATTGTGATGACAGTGGTCATGTAGAATTGTGATGAAAGGTATCAAGGAGCACTGTGATGACAGGGGCCATGGAACATTGTGATGACAAAGGCCATGGAGCATTGTGATGACAAGTGTCATGGGACATTTTGATGACATTGGCATGGAACATTATGATGACAAGAGTTCTGGAGAATTTTGATGACAAGGGCATGGAGCATTGTGATGACAGGGCCCATGGAGCATTGTGACGAAGAGGGCAGGGAACATTGTGATGACTGGGTTCATGGAGCCTTGTGATGAAAGGGGCCATGGAGCACTGAGATGACAGGCGTCTTGAGGTATGGTGATGACAGTGGTCATGGAGCATTGTGATGAAAGAGATCATGGAGCAATATGATAAGAGGGGACATGGAGCATTGTGATGACAGGTGTATTGGAGCATTGTGATGAAAATATTAATGGATCATTGTGATGACATGTGTCCTGGAACACTGTGATGACACGGTTCATCGAGTATTGTGATGACAAGGGTCATAGCGAATTGTGGTGACAGGTGTCATGGGGCATTGTGATGACATTGATCATCTAGGAATTGTGATGAAAGGTATCATGGAGCACTGTGATGACTGGGGGCATGAAGCATTGTTATGAAAATTGTCCTGGATTATTGTGATGACAGCAGTCATGGAGAATTGGGATGACAGGGATTAGGCAGCATTGTGTTGACATGGGTATGGACTATTGTGATGACAATGGTCATGGAGCAATGTGATGAAAGTTTTCATGGAATATCGTGATGAAAAGTGCCTGGGAGCATTGTGACGATAAAGGCCATGGAGCATTGTGATGACAAGTGTCATGGAGCATTGTAATGAAAGCTTTCATTGTGCACTGTGATGACAAGGGGGATGGAGTATTGTGATGAAACTGGTCCTGGAGCATTGTGATAACAAAAGCCATGGAGCATTGTGATGACAGGCATCATGGAGAATTGTGAAGAAAGGGGCCAGGGGGAATTGTCATGACAATAGAGAAATGTGATGAAAATGGTCAGCGAGCATAGTGATTAAAGTGGTCATTGAGAATTGTGATGAAAAGTGACATAGAGCATTGTGATGACAAAGGTCATGGAGAACTGTGATGACCAGGGTCATGTAGCATTGTGATGACACGTTCATGGAACATTGTGATGACAAGAATTCTGAAGCATTGTGATGACAAGGGCCATGGAGCATTGTGATGCCACGGTCATGGAACATTGTGATGACAAAATTCTGGAGCTTTGTGAGGAAAAAGGCATGGAGCATTGTGATTATAGGGGACATGGAGCATTTTGATGACATGGGCAGGGAACACTGTGATGACAGGTGTTATGGAGCAATGGGCTGACAAGTGTCATGGAGCACTGTGATGAGAGGGGCCTTGGAGAATTGTGATGACAGGCGTCATGAGGCATTGAGATGGCAGTGGTCATGGAGCATTATGATGAAAGGTGTTATGGAGCACTGTGATTACAGGGGCCATGGAGCATTGTGAATACAAAGGCCATGGAGCATTGAGATGACAGTGGTCATGGAGCATTGTGATGAAAGTGGTAATGGATCATTGTGAGGACAAGTGTCCTGGGACCCTGTGATGACATGGTTCATGGAGCATTGTGATGACAATGTCATGGGGCATTGTGATGGCAGTGGTCATCTAGAAATGTGATTAAAGTTATTATGGAGCACAGGAATGAGAGGGGCCATGGAGCATTGTGATGACAAGTCTCATGGAGCATTGTGATGACAGGTGTCATGGAGCCTCGTGATGACAAATGCCATTGAGAATTGTGATCAGAGGTGACATTGGGCATTGTGATGAAAGGGGTCATGGAGTACTGGGAGTACAGGGGCCATGGAGCCTTGTGATAACAAGTGACATGGAGAATAGTGATGACAGGCATCATAGAGCATTGTGATGACAAGTGCCATTTAGCATTTTGATGACAGGGGTCATCAGGCATTGTGTTGACGGGGGTCACGGAGCATTGTGATGACAAAGGCCATAGAGCATTGTGATGAGAGGGGTCATGGAGCATTGTGATGACATGGGCCATGGAGCATTGTGAAGACAAGATTCATGGAGCATTGTGATGACACGGGCATGAAGCATGGTGATGACAACAGACCTGGAGCATTGTGATGACAAGGGCATGGAGCATTGTGATTACAGGAGACTTGGGTCATTGTGATGAAATTGGCAGGGATCATTGTGATTAGAGGGATCATGGAGCATTGTGATGACAAGTGTCATGCAATATTGTGCTGACACAGATCATGGAGCATTTTGATGAGAGTGGCCTTGGAGCACAGTGATGAGAGACGTCATGGGGCATTATGGTGACAGTGGTCAAGGAGCATTGTGATGAAAGTGTTCATGGAGCAACGCGATTATCGGGACAATGGAGCATTGTGAATACAAAGGCCATGGAACATTGAGATAACAGAGTTCATGGAGCATTGTGATGACAAGGGTCTTGGGAGCTACTGATGACACGTTTCATACAGCATTGAGATGACAAGGGCCAAGGCGAATTGTGATGACACGTGTCATGGGGCATTGTGATGACATTGGTCATCTTGCATTGTGATGAGAGTGGTCATGTAGAATTTTGATTAAAGGTATCATGGAGCACTGTGATGACAAAGGCCAAGGAACATTGTGATGACAAGTGTCATTCAGCAATGTGATGACACGGGAATGGAGCATTATGATGACAAGTGTTCTGGAGCATTGTGATGACAAGGGTATGGAGCATTGTGATTACAGGGACCATGGAGCATTGTGATGACAACGGCATGGAGCACTGTGATGACATTGGTCATTGAGCATTGTGATTACAAAGACCATGAGGCATTGTGATGACAGGGGCCTTGGAGCATTGTGATGACAATGGTCATCAAGCATTGTGATGACAGGGGTCATAGAGCATTGTGATGAGAAAGACCATGGAGCATGGTGATGACAGAGGCCATGGAACATTGTGATGACCAGGCCATGTACCATTGTGATGACAAGGGCAGGGAACCTTGTGGTGACCGGGGTCATGGAGCATTTTGATGACAACTTTCATGGAACGTTGTGATGACAGGGGTCATGGAGCATTGTGATGAAAGTTGTCCTGGAGCATTGTGATGACAGCGGTCACAGAGAATTGGGATGAAAGGTATCATGCAGCATTGTGATGACAACGGTCAGGGATCATTTTGATGACAGGGGTCATGGAACATTCTGATAACAAGGTTCATAAAGCATTTTGATGACAGGGGTCATGGAGCATTGTGTTGACACGAGCATGGAGCATTGTAATGATAGGATATCTGGAGCATTGTGATGAAAAGGGGATGGAGCATTTTGATGACAGGGTCCAAGGAGAATTGTGCTGACAATGGCATGGAGCATTGTGATGAAAAGGATACTGGAGCACTGTGAGGAAAGGAATCATGGATCATTGTGATGACAGGGGTCATGGAGCTTTGTGATGACAAGGGTCATGGAGCATTGTGATGACACGGTCAAGGAACATTGCGATGACAAGAATTCTGGAGCATTGTGATGAAAGGGCATGGTGCATTGTGATGAAAGGTGACAAGGAGCATTGTGACGATATGGGCAGAGAACTTTTTGATGACAGGGGTCATGGAGCATTGTGATAAAAAGTGTCATGGAACATTGTACTGACAGGGATCATGGAGCTTTTTGGTAAGAGAGGTCTTGGAGATTTGTGAAGGCAGGCGTCATGGGGCATTGTGATGACAGCGGTCTTGGAGCATTGGGATGAAAGGAGTCATGGAGCTCTGTGATTACAGGGGCCATGGAGCATTGTGAATACAAAGGCCATGGAGCATTGAGATGACAGGTTTCATGGAGCATTGTGATGAAAGTGATCATGGATCATTGTGATGACAAGTGTCCTGGAACCTTGTGATGACACAGTTCATGGAGCATTGTGATGACAAGGACCATGGCGAATTGTGGTATCATCTGTCATGGGGCATTGTGATGACAGTGGTCATGTAGAATTGTATTGAAAGGTAACATGGAGCACTCTGATGACAGGGGCCATGGAACATTGTGATGACAAAGGCCATGGAGCATTGTGATGACAAGTGTCATGGGGCATTTTGATGACATTGGCATGGAGCATTATGATGACAAGAGTTCTGGAGCATTTTGATGACCAGGGCATGGAGCATTGTGATGAAAGTTGTCCTGGAGCATTGTGATGACAGCGGTCACAGAGGATTGGGAAGAAAGGTATCATGCAGCATTGCGATGACAACGGTCAGGGATCATTTTGATGACAGGGGTCATGGAACATTCTGATAACAAGTTTCATCAAGCATTTTGATGACAGGGGTCATGGAGCATTGTGTTGACACGGGCATGGAGCATTGTAATGATAGGATATCTGGAGCATTGTGATGAAAAGGGGATGGAGCATTTTGATGACAGTGTCCAAGTAGCATTGTGCTGACAATGGCATGGAGCATTGTGATGAAAAGGGTACTGGAGCACGTGAGGAAAGGAATCATGGATCATTGTGATGCCAGGGGTCATGGAGCTTTGTGATGACACGGGTCATGGAGCATTGTGATGACACGGTCAAGGAACATTGTGATGACAAGAAATCTGGAGCATTGTGATGAAAGGGCATGGAGCATTGTGATGAAAGGTGACAAGTAGCATTGTGATGATATGGGCAGAGAACTTTGTGATGACAGGGGTCATGGAGCATTGTGATGAAAAGTGTCATGGAACATTGTACTGACAGGGATCATGGAGCTTTTTGGTAAGGGAGCCCTTGGAGATTGGTGGTGGCAGGCGTCATGGGGCATTGTGATGACAGCGGTCTTGGAGCATTGTGATGAAAGGGGTCATGGAGCACTGTGATTACAGGGGCCATGGAGCATTGTGAATACAAAGGCTATGGAGCATTGAGATGACAGGGTTCATGGAGCATTGTGATGAAAGTGATCATGGATCATTGTGATGACAAGTGTCCTGAAACCTTGTGATGACACGGTTCATGGAGCATTGTTATGACAAGGACCATGGCGAATTGTGATGACATCTGAAATGGGGCATTGTGATGACAGTGGTCATGTAGAATTGTGATGAAAGGTATCAAGGAGCACTGTGATGACAGGGGCCATGGAACATTGTGATGACAAAGGCCATGGAGCATTGTGATGACAAGTGTCATGGGACATTTTGATGACATTGGCATGGAACATTATGATGACAAGAGTTCTGGAGAATTTTGATGACAAGGGCATGGAGCATTGTGATGACAGGGCCCATGGAGCATTGTGACGAAGAGGGCAGGGAACATTGTGATGACTGGGTTCATGGAGCCTTGTGATGAAAGGGGCCATGGAGCACTGAGATGACAGGCGTCTTGAGGTATGGTGATGACAGTGGTCATGGAGCATTGTGATGAAAGAGATCATGGAGCAATATGATAAGAGGGGACATGGAGCATTGTGATGACAGGTGTATTGGAGCATTGTGATGAAAATATTAATGGATCATTGTGATGACATGTGTCCTGGAACACTGTGATGACACGGTTCATCGAGTATTGTGATGACAAGGGTCATAGCGAATTGTGGTGACAGGTGTCATGGGGCATTGTGATGACATTGATCATCTAGGAATTGTGATGAAAGGTATCATGGAGCACTGTGATGACTGGGGGCATGAAGCATTGTTATGAAAATTGTCCTGGATTATTGTGATGACAGCAGTCATGGAGAATTGGGATGACAGGGATTAGGCAGCATTGTGTTGACATGGGTATGGACTATTGTGATGACAATGGTCATGGAGCAATGTGATGAAAGTTTTCATGGAATATCGTGATGAAAAGTGCCTGGGAGCATTGTGACGATAAAGGCCATGGAGCATTGTGATGACAAGTGTCATGGAGCATTGTAATGAAAGCTTTCATTGTGCACTGTGATGACAAGGGGGATGGAGTATTGTGATGAAACTGGTCCTGGAGCATTGTGATAACAAAAGCCATGGAGCATTGTGATGACAGGCATCATGGAGAATTGTGAAGAAAGGGGCCAGGGGGAATTGTCATGACAATAGAGAAATGTGATGAAAATGGTCAGCGAGCATAGTGATTAAAGTGGTCATTGAGAATTGTGATGAAAAGTGACATAGAGCATTGTGATGACAAAGGTCATGGAGAACTGTGATGACCAGGGTCATGTAGCATTGTGATGACACGTTCATGGAACATTGTGATGACAAGAATTCTGAAGCATTGTGATGACAAGGGCCATGGAGCATTGTGATGCCACGGTCATGGAACATTGTGATGACAAAATTCTGGAGCTTTGTGAGGAAAAAGGCATGGAGCATTGTGATTATAGGGGACATGGAGCATTTTGATGACATGGGCAGGGAACACTGTGATGACAGGTGTTATGGAGCAATGGGCTGACAAGTGTCATGGAGCACTGTGATGAGAGGGGCCTTGGAGAATTGTGATGACAGGCGTCATGAGGCATTGAGATGGCAGTGGTCATGGAGCATTATGATGAAAGGTGTTATGGAGCACTGTGATTACAGGGGCCATGGAGCATTGTGAATACAAAGGCCATGGAGCATTGAGATGACAGTGGTCATGGAGCATTGTGATGAAAGTGGTAATGGATCATTGTGAGGACAAGTGTCCTGGGACCCTGTGATGACATGGTTCATGGAGCATTGTGATGACAATGTCATGGGGCATTGTGATGGCAGTGGTCATCTAGAAATGTGATTAAAGTTATTATGGAGCACAGGAATGAGAGGGGCCATGGAGCATTGTGATGACAAGTCTCATGGAGCATTGTGATGACAGGTGTCATGGAGCATCGTGATGACAAATGCCATTGAGAATTGTGATCAGAGGTGACATTGGGCATTGTGATGAAAGGGGTCATGGAGTACTGGGAGTACAGGGGCCATGGAGCCTTGTGATAACAAGTGACATGGAGAATAGTGATGACAGGCATCATAGAGCATTGTGATGACAAGTGCCATTTAGCATTTTGATGACAGGGGTCATCAGGCATTGTGTTGACGGGGGTCACGGAGCATTGTGATGACAAAGGCCATAGAGCATTGTGATGAGAGGGGTCATGGAGCATTGTGATGACATGGGCCATGGAGCATTGTGAAGACAAGATTCATGGAGCATTGTGATGACACGGGCATGAAGCATGGTGATGACAACAGACCTGGAGCATTGTGATGACAAGGGCATGGAGCATTGTGATTACAGGAGACTTGGGTCATTGTGATGAAATTGGCAGGGATCATTGTGATTAGAGGGATCATGGAGCATTGTGATGACAAGTGTCATGCAATATTGTGCTGACACAGATCATGGAGCATTTTGATGAGAGTGGCCTTGGAGCACAGTGATGAGAGACGTCATGGGGCATTATGGTGACAGTGGTCAAGGAGCATTGTGATGAAAGTGTTCATGGAGCAACGCGATTATCGGGACAATGGAGCATTGTGAATACAAAGGCCATGGAACATTGAGATAACAGAGTTCATGGAGCATTGTGATGACAAGGGTCTTGGGAGCTACTGATGACACGTTTCATACAGCATTGAGATGACAAGGGCCAAGGCGAATTGTGATGACACGTGTCATGGGGCATTGTGATGACATTGGTCATCTTGCATTGTGATGAGAGTGGTCATGTAGAATTTTGATTAAAGGTATCATGGAGCACTGTGATGACAAAGGCCAAGGAACATTGTGATGACAAGTGTCATTCAGCAATGTGATGACACGGGAATGGAGCATTATGATGACAAGTGTTCTGGAGCATTGTGATGACAAGGGTATGGAGCATTGTGATTACAGGGACCATGGAGCATTGTGATGACAACGGCATGGAGCACTGTGACGACATTGGTCATTGAGCATTGTGATTACAAAGACCATGAGGCATTGTGATGACAGGGGCCTTGGAGCATTGTGATGACAATGGTCATCAAGCATTGTGATGACAGGGGTCATAGAGCATTGTGATGAGAAAGACCATGGAGCATGGTGATGACAGAGGCCATGGAACATTGTGATGACCAGGCCATGTACCATTGTGATGACAAGGGCAGGGAACCTTGTGGTGACCGGGGTCATGGAGCATTTTGATGACAACTTTCATGGAACGTTGTGATGACAGGGGTCATGGAGCATTGTGATGAAAGTTGTCCTGGAGCATTGTGATGACAGCGGTCACAGAGAATTGGGATGAAAGGTATCATGCAGCATTGTGATGACAACGGTCAGGGATCATTTTGATGACAGGGGTCATGGAACATTCTGATAACAAGGTTCATAAAGCATTTTGATGACAGGGGTCATGGAGCATTGTGTTGACACGAGCATGGAGCATTGTAATGATAGGATATCTGGAGCATTGTGATGAAAAGGGGATGGAGCATTTTGATGACAGGGTCCAAGGAGAATTGTGCTGACAATGGCATGGAGCATTGTGATGAAAAGGATACTGGAGCACTGTGAGGAAAGGAATCATGGATCATTGTGATGACAGGGGTCATGGAGCTTTGTGATGACAAGGGTCATGGAGCATTGTGATGACACGGTCAAGGAACATTGCGATGACAAGAATTCTGGAGCATTGTGATGAAAGGGCATGGTGCATTGTGATGAAAGGTGACAAGGAGCATTGTGACGATATGGGCAGAGAACTTTTTGATGACAGGGGTCATGGAGCATTGTGATAAAAAGTGTCATGGAACATTGTACTGACAGGGATCATGGAGCTTTTTGGTAAGAGAGGTCTTGGAGATTTGTGAAGGCAGGCGTCATGGGGCATTGTGATGACAGCGGTCTTGGAGCATTGGGATGAAAGGAGTCATGGAGCTCTGTGATTACAGGGGCCATGGAGCATTGTGAATACAAAGGCCATGGAGCATTGAGATGACAGGTTTCATGGAGCATTGTGATGAAAGTGATCATGGATCATTGTGATGACAAGTGTCCTGGAACCTTGTGATGACACAGTTCATGGAGCATTGTGATGACAAGGACCATGGCGAATTGTGGTATCATCTGTCATGGGGCATTGTGATGACAGTGGTCATGTAGAATTGTATTGAAAGGTAACATGGAGCACTCTGATGACAGGGGCCATGGAACATTGTGATGACAAAGGCCATGGAGCATTGTGATGACAAGTGTCATGGGGCATTTTGATGACATTGGCATGGAGCATTATGATGACAAGAGTTCTGGAGCATTTTGATGACCAGGGCATGGAGCATTGTGATGAAAGTTGTCCTGGAGCATTGTGATGACAGCGGTCACAGAGGATTGGGAAGAAAGGTATCATGCAGCATTGCGATGACAAGGGTCAGGGATCATTTTGATGACAGGGGTCATGGAACATTCTGATAACAAGTTTCATCAAGCATTTTGATGACAGGGGTCATGGAGCATTGTGTTGACACGGGCATGGAGCATTGTAATGATAGGATATCTGGAGCATTGTGATGAAAAGGGGATGGAGCATTTTGATGACAGTGTCCAAGTAGCATTGTGCTGACAATGGCATGGAGCATTGTGATGAAAAGGGTACTGGAGCACTGTGAGGAAAGGAATCATGGATCATTGTGATGCCAGGGGTCATGGAGCTTTGTGATGACACGGGTCATGGAGCATTGTGATGACACGGTCAAGGAACATTGTGATGACAAGAAATCTGGAGCATTGTGATGAAAGGGCATGGAGCATTGTGATGAAAGGTGACAAGTAGCATTGTGATGATATGGGCAGAGAACTTTGTGATGACAGGGGTCATGGAGCATTGTGATGAAAAGTGTCATGGAACATTGTACTGACAGGGATCATGGAGCTTTTTGGTAAGGGAGCCCTTGGAGATTGGTGGTGGCAGGCGTCATGGGGCATTGTGATGACAGCGGTCTTGGAGCATTGTGATGAAAGGGGTCATGGAGCACTGTGATTACAGGGGCCATGGAGCATTGTGAATACAAAGGCTATGGAGCATTTAGATGACAGGGTTCATGGAGCATTGTGATGAAAGTGATCATGGATCATTGTGATGACAAGTGTCCTGAAACCTTGTGATGACACGGTTCATGGAGCATTGTTATGACAAGGACCATGGCGAATTGTGATGACATCTGAAATGGGGCATTGTGATGACAGTGGTCATGTAGAATTGTGATGAAAGGTATCAAGGAGCACTGTGATGACAGGGGCCATGGAACATCGTGATGACAAAGGCCATGGAGCATTGTGATGACAAGTGTCATGGGACATTTTGATGACATTGGCATGGAACATTATGATGACAAGAGTTCTGGAGAATTTTGATGACAAGGGCATGGAGCATTGTGATGACAGGGCCCATGGAGCATTGTGACGAAGAGGGCAGGGAACATTGTGATGACTGGGTTCATGGAGCCTTGTGATGAAAGGGGCCATGGAGCACTGAGATGACAGGCGTCTTGAGGTATGGTGATGACAGTGGTCATGGAGCATTGTGATGAAAGAGATCATGGAGCAATATGATAAGAGGGGACATGGAGCATTGTGATGACAGGTGTATTGGAGCATTGTGATGAAAATATTAATGGATCATTGTGATGACATGTGTCCTGGAACACTGTGATGACACGGTTCATCGAGTATTGTGATGACAAGGGTCATAGCGAATTGTGGTGACAGGTGTCATGGGGCATTGTGATGACATTGATCATCTAGGAATTGTGATGAAAGGTATCATGGAGCACTGTGATGACTGGGGGCATGAAGCATTGTTATGAAAATTGTCCTGGATTATTGTGATGACAGCAGTCATGGAGAATTGGGATGACAGGGATTAGGCAGCATTGTGTTGACATGGGTATGGACTATTGTGATGACAATGGTCATGGAGCAATGTGATGAAAGTTTTCATGGAATATCGTGATGAAAAGTGCCTGGGAGCATTGTGACGATAAAGGCCATGGAGCATTGTGATGACAAGTGTCATGGAGCATTGTAATGAAAGCTTTCATTGTGCACTGTGATGACAAGGGGGATGGAGTATTGTGATGAAACTGGTCCTGGAGCATTGTGATAACAAAAGCCATGGAGCATTGTGATGACAGGCATCATGGAGAATTGTGAAGAAAGGGGCCAGGGGGAATTGTCATGACAATAGAGAAATGTGATGAAAATGGTCAGCGAGCATAGTGATTAAAGTGGTCATTGAGAATTGTGATGAAAAGTGACATAGAGCATTGTGATGACAAAGGTCATGGAGAACTGTGATGACCAGGGTCATGTAGCATTGTGATGACACGTTCATGGAACATTGTGATGACAAGAATTCTGAAGCATTGTGATGACAAGGGCCATGGAGCATTGTGATGCCACGGTCATGGAACATTGTGATGACAAAATTCTGGAGCTTTGTGAGGAAAAAGGCATGGAGCATTGTGATTATAGGGGACATGGAGCATTTTGATGACATGGGCAGGGAACACTGTGATGACAGGTGTTATGGAGCAATGGGCTGACAAGTGTCATGGAGCACTGTGATGAGAGGGGCCTTGGAGAATTGTGATGACAGGCGTCATGAGGCATTGAGATGGCAGTGGTCATGGAGCATTATGATGAAAGGTGTTATGGAGCACTGTGATTACAGGGGCCATGGAGCATTGTGAATACAAAGGCCATGGAGCATTGAGATGACAGTGGTCATGGAGCATTGTGATGAAAGTGGTAATGGATCATTGTGAGGACAAGTGTCCTGGGACCCTGTGATGACATGGTTCATGGAGCATTGTGATGACAATGTCATGGGGCATTGTGATGGCAGTGGTCATCTAGAAATGTGATTAAAGTTATTATGGAGCACAGGAATGAGAGGGGCCATGGAGCATTGTGATGACAAGTCTCATGGAGCATTGTGATGACAGGTGTCATGGAGCCTCGTGATGACAAATGCCATTGAGAATTGTGATCAGAGGTGACATTGGGCATTGTGATGAAAGGGGTCATGGAGTACTGGGAGTACAGGGGCCATGGAGCCTTGTGATAACAAGTGACATGGAGAATAGTGATGACAGGCATCATAGAGCATTGTGATGACAAGTGCCATTTAGCATTTTGATGACAGGGGTCATCAGGCATTGTGTTGACGGGGGTCACGGAGCATTGTGATGACAAAGGCCATAGAGCATTGTGATGAGAGGGGTCATGGAGCATTGTGATGACATGGGCCATGGAGCATTGTGAAGACAAGATTCATGGAGCATTGTGATGACACGGGCATGAAGCATGGTGATGACAACAGACCTGGAGCATTGTGATGACAAGGGCATGGAGCATTGTGATTACAGGAGACTTGGGTCATTGTGATGAAATTGGCAGGGATCATTGTGATTAGAGGGATCATGGAGCATTGTGATGACAAGTGTCATGCAATATTGTGCTGACACAGATCATGGAGCATTTTGATGAGAGTGGCCTTGGAGCACAGTGATGAGAGACGTCATGGGGCATTATGGTGACAGTGGTCAAGGAGCATTGTGATGAAAGTGTTCATGGAGCAACGCGATTATCGGGACAATGGAGCATTGTGAATACAAAGGCCATGGAACATTGAGATAACAGAGTTCATGGAGCATTGTGATGACAAGGGTCTTGGGAGCTACTGATGACACGTTTCATACAGCATTGAGATGACAAGGGCCAAGGCGAATTGTGATGACACGTGTCATGGGGCATTGTGATGACATTGGTCATCTTGCATTGTGATGAGAGTGGTCATGTAGAATTTTGATTAAAGGTATCATGGAGCACTGTGATGACAAAGGCCAAGGAACATTGTGATGACAAGTGTCATTCAGCAATGTGATGACACGGGAATGGAGCATTATGATGACAAGTGTTCTGGAGCATTGTGATGACAAGGGTATGGAGCATTGTGATTACAGGGACCATGGAGCATTGTGATGACAACGGCATGGAGCACTGTGATGACATTGGTCATTGAGCATTGTGATTACAAAGACCATGAGGCATTGTGATGACAGGGGCCTTGGAGCATTGTGATGACAATGGTCATCAAGCATTGTGATGACAGGGGTCATAGAGCATTGTGATGAGAAAGACCATGGAGCATGGTGATGACAGAGGCCATGGAACATTGTGATGACCAGGCCATGTACCATTGTGATGACAAGGGCAGGGAACCTTGTGGTGACCGGGGTCATGGAGCATTTTGATGACAACTTTCATGGAACGTTGTGATGACAGGGGTCATGGAGCATTGTGATGAAAGTTGTCCTGGAGCATTGTGATGACAGCGGTCACAGAGAATTGGGATGAAAGGTATCATGCAGCATTGTGATGACAACGGTCAGGGATCATTTTGATGACAGGGGTCATGGAACATTCTGATAACAAGGTTCATAAAGCATTTTGATGACAGGGGTCATGGAGCATTGTGTTGACACGAGCATGGAGCATTGTAATGATAGGATATCTGGAGCATTGTGATGAAAAGGGGATGGAGCATTTTGATGACAGGGTCCAAGGAGAATTGTGCTGACAATGGCATGGAGCATTGTGATGAAAAGGATACTGGAGCACTGTGAGGAAAGGAATCATGGATCATTGTGATGACAGGGGTCATGGAGCTTTGTGATGACAAGGGTCATGGAGCATTGTGATGACACGGTCAAGGAACATTGCGATGACAAGAATTCTGGAGCATTGTGATGAAAGGGCATGGTGCATTGTGATGAAAGGTGACAAGGAGCATTGTGACGATATGGGCAGAGAACTTTTTGATGACAGGGGTCATGGAGCATTGTGATAAAAAGTGTCATGGAACATTGTACTGACAGGGATCATGGAGCTTTTTGGTAAGAGAGGTCTTGGAGATTTGTGAAGGCAGGCGTCATGGGGCATTGTGATGACAGCGGTCTTGGAGCATTGGGATGAAAGGAGTCATGGAGCTCTGTGATTACAGGGGCCATGGAGCATTGTGAATACAAAGGCCATGGAGCATTGAGATGACAGGTTTCATGGAGCATTGTGATGAAAGTGATCATGGATCATTGTGATGACAAGTGTCCTGGAACCTTGTGATGACACAGTTCATGGAGCATTGTGATGACAAGGACCATGGCGAATTGTGGTATCATCTGTCATGGGGCATTGTGATGACAGTGGTCATGTAGAATTGTATTGAAAGGTAACATGGAGCACTCTGATGACAGGGGCCATGGAACATTGTGATGACAAAGGCCATGGAGCATTGTGATGACAAGTGTCATGGGGCATTTTGATGACATTGGCATGGAGCATTATGATGACAAGAGTTCTGGAGCATTTTGATGACCAGGGCATGGAGCATTGTGATGAAAGTTGTCCTGGAGCATTGTGATGACAGCGGTCACAGAGGATTGGGAAGAAAGGTATCATGCAGCATTGCGATGACAACGGTCAGGGATCATTTTGATGACAGGGGTCATGGAACATTCTGATAACAAGTTTCATCAAGCATTTTGATGACAGGGGTCATGGAGCATTGTGTTGACACGGGCATGGAGCATTGTAATGATAGGATATCTGGAGCATTGTGATGAAAAGGGGATGGAGCATTTTGATGACAGTGTCCAAGTAGCATTGTGCTGACAATGGCATGGAGCATTGTGATGAAAAGGGTACTGGAGCACGTGAGGAAAGGAATCATGGATCATTGTGATGCCAGGGGTCATGGAGCTTTGTGATGACACGGGTCATGGAGCATTGTGATGACACGGTCAAGGAACATTGTGATGACAAGAAATCTGGAGCATTGTGATGAAAGGGCATGGAGCATTGTGATGAAAGGTGACAAGTAGCATTGTGATGATATGGGCAGAGAACTTTGTGATGACAGGGGTCATGGAGCATTGTGATGAAAAGTGTCATGGAACATTGTACTGACAGGGATCATGGAGCTTTTTGGTAAGGGAGCCCTTGGAGATTGGTGGTGGCAGGCGTCATGGGGCATTGTGATGACAGCGGTCTTGGAGCATTGTGATGAAAGGGGTCATGGAGCACTGTGATTACAGGGGCCATGGAGCATTGTGAATACAAAGGCTATGGAGCATTGAGATGACAGGGTTCATGGAGCATTGTGATGAAAGTGATCATGGATCATTGTGATGACAAGTGTCCTGAAACCTTGTGATGACACGGTTCATGGAGCATTGTTATGACAAGGACCATGGCGAATTGTGATGACATCTGAAATGGGGCATTGTGATGACAGTGGTCATGTAGAATTGTGATGAAAGGTATCAAGGAGCACTGTGATGACAGGGGCCATGGAACATTGTGATGACAAAGGCCATGGAGCATTGTGATGACAAGTGTCATGGGACATTTTGATGACATTGGCATGGAACATTATGATGACAAGAGTTCTGGAGAATTTTGATGACAAGGGCATGGAGCATTGTGATGACAGGGCCCATGGAGCATTGTGACGAAGAGGGCAGGGAACATTGTGATGACTGGGTTCATGGAGCCTTGTGATGAAAGGGGCCATGGAGCACTGAGATGACAGGCGTCTTGAGGTATGGTGATGACAGTGGTCATGGAGCATTGTGATGAAAGAGATCATGGAGCAATATGATAAGAGGGGACATGGAGCATTGTGATGACAGGTGTATTGGAGCATTGTGATGAAAATATTAATGGATCATTGTGATGACATGTGTCCTGGAACACTGTGATGACACGGTTCATCGAGTATTGTGATGACAAGGGTCATAGCGAATTGTGGTGACAGGTGTCATGGGGCATTGTGATGACATTGATCATCTAGGAATTGTGATGAAAGGTATCATGGAGCACTGTGATGACTGGGGGCATGAAGCATTGTTATGAAAATTGTCCTGGATTATTGTGATGACAGCAGTCATGGAGAATTGGGATGACAGGGATTAGGCAGCATTGTGTTGACATGGGTATGGACTATTGTGATGACAATGGTCATGGAGCAATGTGATGAAAGTTTTCATGGAATATCGTGATGAAAAGTGCCTGGGAGCATTGTGACGATAAAGGCCATGGAGCATTGTGATGACAAGTGTCATGGAGCATTGTAATGAAAGCTTTCATTGTGCACTGTGATGACAAGGGGGATGGAGTATTGTGATGAAACTGGTCCTGGAGCATTGTGATAACAAAAGCCATGGAGCATTGTGATGACAGGCATCATGGAGAATTGTGAAGAAAGGGGCCAGGGGGAATTGTCATGACAATAGAGAAATGTGATGAAAATGGTCAGCGAGCATAGTGATTAAAGTGGTCATTGAGAATTGTGATGAAAAGTGACATAGAGCATTGTGATGACAAAGGTCATGGAGAACTGTGATGACCAGGGTCATGTAGCATTGTGATGACACGTTCATGGAACATTGTGATGACAAGAATTCTGAAGCATTGTGATGACAAGGGCCATGGAGCATTGTGATGCCACGGTCATGGAACATTGTGATGACAAAATTCTGGAGCTTTGTGAGGAAAAAGGCATGGAGCATTGTGATTATAGGGGACATGGAGCATTTTGATGACATGGGCAGGGAACACTGTGATGACAGGTGTTATGGAGCAATGGGCTGACAAGTGTCATGGAGCACTGTGATGAGAGGGGCCTTGGAGAATTGTGATGACAGGCGTCATGAGGCATTGAGATGGCAGTGGTCATGGAGCATTATGATGAAAGGTGTTATGGAGCACTGTGATTACAGGGGCCATGGAGCATTGTGAATACAAAGGCCATGGAGCATTGAGATGACAGTGGTCATGGAGCATTGTGATGAAAGTGGTAATGGATCATTGTGAGGACAAGTGTCCTGGGACCCTGTGATGACATGGTTCATGGAGCATTGTGATGACAATGTCATGGGGCATTGTGATGGCAGTGGTCATCTAGAAATGTGATTAAAGTTATTATGGAGCACAGGAATGAGAGGGGCCATGGAGCATTGTGATGACAAGTCTCATGGAGCATTGTGATGACAGGTGTCATGGAGCATCGTGATGACAAATGCCATTGAGAATTGTGATCAGAGGTGACATTGGGCATTGTGATGAAAGGGGTCATGGAGTACTGGGAGTACAGGGGCCATGGAGCCTTGTGATAACAAGTGACATGGAGAATAGTGATGACAGGCATCATAGAGCATTGTGATGACAAGTGCCATTTAGCATTTTGATGACAGGGGTCATCAGGCATTGTGTTGACGGGGGTCACGGAGCATTGTGATGACAAAGGCCATAGAGCATTGTGATGAGAGGGGTCATGGAGCATTGTGATGACATGGGCCATGGAGCATTGTGAAGACAAGATTCATGGAGCATTGTGATGACACGGGCATGAAGCATGGTGATGACAACAGACCTGGAGCATTGTGATGACAAGGGCATGGAGCATTGTGATTACAGGAGACTTGGGTCATTGTGATGAAATTGGCAGGGATCATTGTGATTAGAGGGATCATGGAGCATTGTGATGACAAGTGTCATGCAATATTGTGCTGACACAGATCATGGAGCATTTTGATGAGAGTGGCCTTGGAGCACAGTGATGAGAGACGTCATGGGGCATTATGGTGACAGTGGTCAAGGAGCATTGTGATGAAAGTGTTCATGGAGCAACGCGATTATCGGGACAATGGAGCATTGTGAATACAAAGGCCATGGAACATTGAGATAACAGAGTTCATGGAGCATTGTGATGACAAGGGTCTTGGGAGCTACTGATGACACGTTTCATACAGCATTGAGATGACAAGGGCCAAGGCGAATTGTGATGACACGTGTCATGGGGCATTGTGATGACATTGGTCATCTTGCATTGTGATGAGAGTGGTCATGTAGAATTTTGATTAAAGGTATCATGGAGCACTGTGATGACAAAGGCCAAGGAACATTGTGATGACAAGTGTCATTCAGCAATGTGATGACACGGGAATGGAGCATTATGATGACAAGTGTTCTGGAGCATTGTGATGACAAGGGTATGGAGCATTGTGATTACAGGGACCATGGAGCATTGTGATGACAACGGCATGGAGCACTGTGATGACATTGGTCATTGAGCATTGTGATTACAAAGACCATGAGGCATTGTGATGACAGGGGCCTTGGAGCATTGTGATGACAATGGTCATCAAGCATTGTGATGACAGGGGTCATAGAGCATTGTGATGAGAAAGACCATGGAGCATGGTGATGACAGAGGCCATGGAACATTGTGATGACCAGGCCATGTACCATTGTGATGACAAGGGCAGGGAACCTTGTGGTGACCGGGGTCATGGAGCATTTTGATGACAACTTTCATGGAACGTTGTGATGACAGGGGTCATGGAGCATTGTGATGAAAGTTGTCCTGGAGCATTGTGATGACAGCGGTCACAGAGAATTGGGATGAAAGGTATCATGCAGCATTGTGATGACAACGGTCATGGATCATTTTGATGACAGGGGTCATGGAACATTCTGATAACAAGGTTCATAAAGCATTTTGATGACAGGGGTCATGGAGCATTGTGTTGACACGAGCATGGAGCATTGTAATGATAGGATATCTGGAGCATTGTGATGAAAAGGGGATGGAGCATTTTGATGACAGGGTCCAAGGAGAATTGTGCTGACAATGGCATGGAGCATTGTGATGAAAAGGATACTGGAGCACTGTGAGGAAAGGAATCATGGATCATTGTGATGACAGGGGTCATGGAGCTTTGTGATGACAAGGGTCATGGAGCATTGTGATGACATGGTCAAGGAACATTGCGATGACAAGAATTCTGGAGCATTGTGATGAAAGGGCATGGTGCATTGTGATGAAAGGTGACAAGGAGCATTGTGACGATATGGGCAGAGAACTTTTTGATGACAGGGGTCATGGAGCATTGTGATAAAAAGTGTCATGGAACATTGTACTGACAGGGATCATGGAGCTTTTTGGTAAGAGAGGTCTTGGAGATTTGTGAAGGCAGGCGTCATGGGGCATTGTGATGACAGCGGTCTTGGAGCATTGGGATGAAAGGGGTCATGGAGCTCTGTGATTACAGGGGCCATGGAGCATTGTGAATACAAAGGCCATGGAGCATTGAGATGACAGGTTTCATGGAGCATTGTGATGAAAGTGATCATGGATCATTGTGATGACAAGTGTCCTGGAACCTTGTGATGACACAGTTCATGGAGCATTGTGATGACAAGGACCATGGCGAATTGTGGTATCATCTGTCATGGGGCATTGTGATGACAGTGGTCATGTAGAATTGTATTGAAAGGTAACATGGAGCACTCTGATGACAGGGGCCATGGAACATTGTGATGACAAAGGCCATGGAGCATTGTGATGACAAGTGTCATGGGGCATTTTGATGACATTGGCATGGAGCATTATGATGACAAGAGTTCTGGAGCATTTTGATGACCAGGGCATGGAGCATTGTGATGAAAGTTGTCCTGGAGCATTGTGATGACAGCGGTCACAGAGGATTGGGAAGAAAGGTATCATGCAGCATTGCGATGACAACGGTCAGGGATCATTTTGATGACAGGGGTCATGGAACATTCTGATAACAAGTTTCATCAAGCATTTTGATGACAGGGGTCATGGAGCATTGTGTTGACACGGGCATGGAGCATTGTAATGATAGGATATCTGGAGCATTGTGATGAAAAGGGGATGGAGCATTTTGATGACAGTGTCCAAGTAGCATTGTGCTGACAATGGCATGGAGCATTGTGATGAAAAGGGTACTGGAGCACTGTGAGGAAAGGAATCATGGATCATTGTGATGCCAGGGGTCATGGAGCTTTGTGATGACACGGGTCATGGAGCATTGTGATGACACGGTCAAGGAACATTGTGATGACAAGAAATCTGGAGCATTGTGATGAAAGGGCATGGAGCATTGTGATGAAAGGTGACAAGTAGCATTGTGATGATATGGGCAGAGAACTTTGTGATGACAGGGGTCATGGAGCATTGTGATGAAAAGTGTCATGGAACATTGTACTGACAGGGATCATGGAGCTTTTTGGTAAGGGAGCCCTTGGAGATTGGTGGTGGCAGGCGTCATGGGGCATTGTGATGACAGCGGTCTTGGAGCATTGTGATGAAAGGGGTCATGGAGCACTGTGATTACAGGGGCCATGGAGCATTGTGAATACAAAGGCTATGGAGCATTTAGATGACAGGGTTCATGGAGCATTGTGATGAAAGTGATCATGGATCATTGTGATGACAAGTGTCCTGAAACCTTGTGATGACACGGTTCATGGAGCATTGTTATGACAAGGACCATGGCGAATTGTGATGACATCTGAAATGGGGCATTGTGATGACAGTGGTCATGTAGAATTGTGATGAAAGGTATCAAGGAGCACTGTGATGACAGGGGCCATGGAACATCGTGATGACAAAGGCCATGGAGCATTGTGATGACAAGTGTCATGGGACATTTTGATGACATTGGCATGGAACATTATGATGACAAGAGTTCTGGAGAATTTTGATGACAAGGGCATGGAGCATTGTGATGACAGGGCCCATGGAGCATTGTGACGAAGAGGGCAGGGAACATTGTGATGACTGGGTTCATGGAGCCTTGTGATGAAAGGGGCCATGGAGCACTGAGATGACAGGCGTCTTGAGGTATGGTGATGACAGTGGTCATGGAGCATTGTGATGAAAGAGATCATGGAGCAATATGATAAGAGGGGACATGGAGCATTGTGATGACAGGTGTATTGGAGCATTGTGATGAAAATATTAATGGATCATTGTGATGACATGTGTCCTGGAACACTGTGATGACACGGTTCATCGAGTATTGTGATGACAAGGGTCATAGCGAATTGTGGTGACAGGTGTCATGGGGCATTGTGATGACATTGATCATCTAGGAATTGTGATGAAAGGTATCATGGAGCACTGTGATGACTGGGGGCATGAAGCATTGTTATGAAAATTGTCCTGGATTATTGTGATGACAGCAGTCATGGAGAATTGGGATGACAGGGATTAGGCAGCATTGTGTTGACATGGGTATGGACTATTGTGATGACAATGGTCATGGAGCAATGTGATGAAAGTTTTCATGGAATATCGTGATGAAAAGTGCCTGGGAGCATTGTGACGATAAAGGCCATGGAGCATTGTGATGACAAGTGTCATGGAGCATTGTAATGAAAGCTTTCATTGTGCACTGTGATGACAAGGGGGATGGAGTATTGTGATGAAACTGGTCCTGGAGCATTGTGATAACAAAAGCCATGGAGCATTGTGATGACAGGCATCATGGAGAATTGTGAAGAAAGGGGCCAGGGGGAATTGTCATGACAATAGAGAAATGTGATGAAAATGGTCAGCGAGCATAGTGATTAAAGTGGTCATTGAGAATTGTGATGAAAAGTGACATAGAGCATTGTGATGACAAAGGTCATGGAGAACTGTGATGACCAGGGTCATGTAGCATTGTGATGACACGTTCATGGAACATTGTGATGACAAGAATTCTGAAGCATTGTGATGACAAGGGCCATGGAGCATTGTGATGCCACGGTCATGGAACATTGTGATGACAAAATTCTGGAGCTTTGTGAGGAAAAAGGCATGGAGCATTGTGATTATAGGGGACATGGAGCATTTTGATGACATGGGCAGGGAACACTGTGATGACAGGTGTTATGGAGCAATGGGCTGACAAGTGTCATGGAGCACTGTGATGAGAGGGGCCTTGGAGAATTGTGATGACAGGCGTCATGAGGCATTGAGATGGCAGTGGTCATGGAGCATTATGATGAAAGGTGTTATGGAGCACTGTGATTACAGGGGCCATGGAGCATTGTGAATACAAAGGCCATGGAGCATTGAGATGACAGTGGTCATGGAGCATTGTGATGAAAGTGGTAATGGATCATTGTGAGGACAAGTGTCCTGGGACCCTGTGATGACATGGTTCATGGAGCATTGTGATGACAATGTCATGGGGCATTGTGATGGCAGTGGTCATCTAGAAATGTGATTAAAGTTATTATGGAGCACAGGAATGAGAGGGGCCATGGAGCATTGTGATGACAAGTCTCATGGAGCATTGTGATGACAGGTGTCATGGAGCCTCGTGATGACAAATGCCATTGAGAATTGTGATCAGAGGTGACATTGGGCATTGTGATGAAAGGGGTCATGGAGTACTGGGAGTACAGGGGCCATGGAGCCTTGTGATAACAAGTGACATGGAGAATAGTGATGACAGGCATCATAGAGCATTGTGATGACAAGTGCCATTTAGCATTTTGATGACAGGGGTCATCAGGCATTGTGTTGACGGGGGTCACGGAGCATTGTGATGACAAAGGCCATAGAGCATTGTGATGAGAGGGGTCATGGAGCATTGTGATGACATGGGCCATGGAGCATTGTGAAGACAAGATTCATGGAGCATTGTGATGACACGGGCATGAAGCATGGTGATGACAACAGACCTGGAGCATTGTGATGACAAGGGCATGGAGCATTGTGATTACAGGAGACTTGGGTCATTGTGATGAAATTGGCAGGGATCATTGTGATTAGAGGGATCATGGAGCATTGTGATGACAAGTGTCATGCAATATTGTGCTGACACAGATCATGGAGCATTTTGATGAGAGTGGCCTTGGAGCACAGTGATGAGAGACGTCATGGGGCATTATGGTGACAGTGGTCAAGGAGCATTGTGATGAAAGTGTTCATGGAGCAACGCGATTATCGGGACAATGGAGCATTGTGAATACAAAGGCCATGGAACATTGAGATAACAGAGTTCATGGAGCATTGTGATGACAAGGGTCTTGGGAGCTACTGATGACACGTTTCATACAGCATTGAGATGACAAGGGCCAAGGCGAATTGTGATGACACGTGTCATGGGGCATTGTGATGACATTGGTCATCTTGCATTGTGATGAGAGTGGTCATGTAGAATTTTGATTAAAGGTATCATGGAGCACTGTGATGACAAAGGCCAAGGAACATTGTGATGACAAGTGTCATTCAGCAATGTGATGACACGGGAATGGAGCATTATGATGACAAGTGTTCTGGAGCATTGTGATGACAAGGGTATGGAGCATTGTGATTACAGGGACCATGGAGCATTGTGATGACAACGGCATGGAGCACTGTGATGACATTGGTCATTGAGCATTGTGATTACAAAGACCATGAGGCATTGTGATGACAGGGGCCTTGGAGCATTGTGATGACAATGGTCATCAAGCATTGTGATGACAGGGGTCATAGAGCATTGTGATGAGAAAGACCATGGAGCATGGTGATGACAGAGGCCATGGAACATTGTGATGACCAGGCCATGTACCATTGTGATGACAAGGGCAGGGAACCTTGTGGTGACCGGGGTCATGGAGCATTTTGATGACAACTTTCATGGAACGTTGTGATGACAGGGGTCATGGAGCATTGTGATGAAAGTTGTCCTGGAGCATTGTGATGACAGCGGTCACAGAGAATTGGGATGAAAGGTATCATGCAGCATTGTGATGACAACGGTCAGGGATCATTTTGATGACAGGGGTCATGGAACATTCTGATAACAAGGTTCATAAAGCATTTTGATGACAGGGGTCATGGAGCATTGTGTTGACACGAGCATGGAGCATTGTAATGATAGGATATCTGGAGCATTGTGATGAAAAGGGGATGGAGCATTTTGATGACAGGGTCCAAGGAGAATTGTGCTGACAATGGCATGGAGCATTGTGATGAAAAGGATACTGGAGCACTGTGAGGAAAGGAATCATGGATCATTGTGATGACAGGGGTCATGGAGCTTTGTGATGACAAGGGTCATGGAGCATTGTGATGACACGGTCAAGGAACATTGCGATGACAAGAATTCTGGAGCATTGTGATGAAAGGGCATGGTGCATTGTGATGAAAGGTGACAAGGAGCATTGTGACGATATGGGCAGAGAACTTTTTGATGACAGGGGTCATGGAGCATTGTGATAAAAAGTGTCATGGAACATTGTACTGACAGGGATCATGGAGCTTTTTGGTAAGAGAGGTCTTGGAGATTTGTGAAGGCAGGCGTCATGGGGCATTGTGATGACAGCGGTCTTGGAGCATTGGGATGAAAGGAGTCATGGAGCTCTGTGATTACAGGGGCCATGGAGCATTGTGAATACAAAGGCCATGGAGCATTGAGATGACAGGTTTCATGGAGCATTGTGATGAAAGTGATCATGGATCATTGTGATGACAAGTGTCCTGGAACCTTGTGATGACACAGTTCATGGAGCATTGTGATGACAAGGACCATGGCGAATTGTGGTATCATCTGTCATGGGGCATTGTGATGACAGTGGTCATGTAGAATTGTATTGAAAGGTAACATGGAGCACTCTGATGACAGGGGCCATGGAACATTGTGATGACAAAGGCCATGGAGCATTGTGATGACAAGTGTCATGGGGCATTTTGATGACATTGGCATGGAGCATTATGATGACAAGAGTTCTGGAGCATTTTGATGACCAGGGCATGGAGCATTGTGATGAAAGTTGTCCTGGAGCATTGTGATGACAGCGGTCACAGAGGATTGGGAAGAAAGGTATCATGCAGCATTGCGATGACAACGGTCAGGGATCATTTTGATGACAGGGGTCATGGAACATTCTGATAACAAGTTTCATCAAGCATTTTGATGACAGGGGTCATGGAGCATTGTGTTGACACGGGCATGGAGCATTGTAATGATAGGATATCTGGAGCATTGTGATGAAAAGGGGATGGAGCATTTTGATGACAGTGTCCAAGTAGCATTGTGCTGACAATGGCATGGAGCATTGTGATGAAAAGGGTACTGGAGCACGTGAGGAAAGGAATCATGGATCATTGTGATGCCAGGGGTCATGGAGCTTTGTGATGACACGGGTCATGGAGCATTGTGATGACACGGTCAAGGAACATTGTGATGACAAGAAATCTGGAGCATTGTGATGAAAGGGCATGGAGCATTGTGATGAAAGGTGACAAGTAGCATTGTGATGATATGGGCAGAGAACTTTGTGATGACAGGGGTCATGGAGCATTGTGATGAAAAGTGTCATGGAACATTGTACTGACAGGGATCATGGAGCTTTTTGGTAAGGGAGCCCTTGGAGATTGGTGGTGGCAGGCGTCATGGGGCATTGTGATGACAGCGGTCTTGGAGCATTGTGATGAAAGGGGTCATGGAGCACTGTGATTACAGGGGCCATGGAGCATTGTGAATACAAAGGCTATGGAGCATTGAGATGACAGGGTTCATGGAGCATTGTGATGAAAGTGATCATGGATCATTGTGATGACAAGTGTCCTGAAACCTTGTGATGACACGGTTCATGGAGCATTGTTATGACAAGGACCATGGCGAATTGTGATGACATCTGAAATGGGGCATTGTGATGACAGTGGTCATGTAGAATTGTGATGAAAGGTATCAAGGAGCACTGTGATGACAGGGGCCATGGAACATTGTGATGACAAAGGCCATGGAGCATTGTGATGACAAGTGTCATGGGACATTTTGATGACATTGGCATGGAACATTATGATGACAAGAGTTCTGGAGAATTTTGATGACAAGGGCATGGAGCATTGTGATGACAGGGCCCATGGAGCATTGTGACGAAGAGGGCAGGGAACATTGTGATGACTGGGTTCATGGAGCCTTGTGATGAAAGGGGCCATGGAGCACTGAGATGACAGGCGTCTTGAGGTATGGTGATGACAGTGGTCATGGAGCATTGTGATGAAAGAGATCATGGAGCAATATGATAAGAGGGGACATGGAGCATTGTGATGACAGGTGTATTGGAGCATTGTGATGAAAATATTAATGGATCATTGTGATGACATGTGTCCTGGAACACTGTGATGACACGGTTCATCGAGTATTGTGATGACAAGGGTCATAGCGAATTGTGGTGACAGGTGTCATGGGGCATTGTGATGACATTGATCATCTAGGAATTGTGATGAAAGGTATCATGGAGCACTGTGATGACTGGGGGCATGAAGCATTGTTATGAAAATTGTCCTGGATTATTGTGATGACAGCAGTCATGGAGAATTGGGATGACAGGGATTAGGCAGCATTGTGTTGACATGGGTATGGACTATTGTGATGACAATGGTCATGGAGCAATGTGATGAAAGTTTTCATGGAATATCGTGATGAAAAGTGCCTGGGAGCATTGTGACGATAAAGGCCATGGAGCATTGTGATGACAAGTGTCATGGAGCATTGTAATGAAAGCTTTCATTGTGCACTGTGATGACAAGGGGGATGGAGTATTGTGATGAAACTGGTCCTGGAGCATTGTGATAACAAAAGCCATGGAGCATTGTGATGACAGGCATCATGGAGAATTGTGAAGAAAGGGGCCAGGGGGAATTGTCATGACAATAGAGAAATGTGATGAAAATGGTCAGCGAGCATAGTGATTAAAGTGGTCATTGAGAATTGTGATGAAAAGTGACATAGAGCATTGTGATGACAAAGGTCATGGAGAACTGTGATGACCAGGGTCATGTAGCATTGTGATGACACGTTCATGGAACATTGTGATGACAAGAATTCTGAAGCATTGTGATGACAAGGGCCATGGAGCATTGTGATGCCACGGTCATGGAACATTGTGATGACAAAATTCTGGAGCTTTGTGAGGAAAAAGGCATGGAGCATTGTGATTATAGGGGACATGGAGCATTTTGATGACATGGGCAGGGAACACTGTGATGACAGGTGTTATGGAGCAATGGGCTGACAAGTGTCATGGAGCACTGTGATGAGAGGGGCCTTGGAGAATTGTGATGACAGGCGTCATGAGGCATTGAGATGGCAGTGGTCATGGAGCATTATGATGAAAGGTGTTATGGAGCACTGTGATTACAGGGGCCATGGAGCATTGTGAATACAAAGGCCATGGAGCATTGAGATGACAGTGGTCATGGAGCATTGTGATGAAAGTGGTAATGGATCATTGTGAGGACAAGTGTCCTGGGACCCTGTGATGACATGGTTCATGGAGCATTGTGATGACAATGTCATGGGGCATTGTGATGGCAGTGGTCATCTAGAAATGTGATTAAAGTTATTATGGAGCACAGGAATGAGAGGGGCCATGGAGCATTGTGATGACAAGTCTCATGGAGCATTGTGATGACAGGTGTCATGGAGCATCGTGATGACAAATGCCATTGAGAATTGTGATCAGAGGTGACATTGGGCATTGTGATGAAAGGGGTCATGGAGTACTGGGAGTACAGGGGCCATGGAGCCTTGTGATAACAAGTGACATGGAGAATAGTGATGACAGGCATCATAGAGCATTGTGATGACAAGTGCCATTTAGCATTTTGATGACAGGGGTCATCAGGCATTGTGTTGACGGGGGTCACGGAGCATTGTGATGACAAAGGCCATAGAGCATTGTGATGAGAGGGGTCATGGAGCATTGTGATGACATGGGCCATGGAGCATTGTGAAGACAAGATTCATGGAGCATTGTGATGACACGGGCATGAAGCATGGTGATGACAACAGACCTGGAGCATTGTGATGACAAGGGCATGGAGCATTGTGATTACAGGAGACTTGGGTCATTGTGATGAAATTGGCAGGGATCATTGTGATTAGAGGGATCATGGAGCATTGTGATGACAAGTGTCATGCAATATTGTGCTGACACAGATCATGGAGCATTTTGATGAGAGTGGCCTTGGAGCACAGTGATGAGAGACGTCATGGGGCATTATGGTGACAGTGGTCAAGGAGCATTGTGATGAAAGTGTTCATGGAGCAACGCGATTATCGGGACAATGGAGCATTGTGAATACAAAGGCCATGGAACATTGAGATAACAGAGTTCATGGAGCATTGTGATGACAAGGGTCTTGGGAGCTACTGATGACACGTTTCATACAGCATTGAGATGACAAGGGCCAAGGCGAATTGTGATGACACGTGTCATGGGGCATTGTGATGACATTGGTCATCTTGCATTGTGATGAGAGTGGTCATGTAGAATTTTGATTAAAGGTATCATGGAGCACTGTGATGACAAAGGCCAAGGAACATTGTGATGACAAGTGTCATTCAGCAATGTGATGACACGGGAATGGAGCATTATGATGACAAGTGTTCTGGAGCATTGTGATGACAAGGGTATGGAGCATTGTGATTACAGGGACCATGGAGCATTGTGATGACAACGGCATGGAGCACTGTGATGACATTGGTCATTGAGCATTGTGATTACAAAGACCATGAGGCATTGTGATGACAGGGGCCTTGGAGCATTGTGATGACAATGGTCATCAAGCATTGTGATGACAGGGGTCATAGAGCATTGTGATGAGAAAGACCATGGAGCATGGTGATGACAGAGGCCATGGAACATTGTGATGACCAGGCCATGTACCATTGTGATGACAAGGGCAGGGAACCTTGTGGTGACCGGGGTCATGGAGCATTTTGATGACAACTTTCATGGAACGTTGTGATGACAGGGGTCATGGAGCATTGTGATGAAAGTTGTCCTGGAGCATTGTGATGACAGCGGTCACAGAGAATTGGGATGAAAGGTATCATGCAGCATTGTGATGACAACGGTCAGGGATCATTTTGATGACAGGGGTCATGGAACATTCTGATAACAAGGTTCATAAAGCATTTTGATGACAGGGGTCATGGAGCATTGTGTTGACACGAGCATGGAGCATTGTAATGATAGGATATCTGGAGCATTGTGATGAAAAGGGGATGGAGCATTTTGATGACAGGGTCCAAGGAGAATTGTGCTGACAATGGCATGGAGCATTGTGATGAAAAGGATACTGGAGCACTGTGAGGAAAGGAATCATGGATCATTGTGATGACAGGGGTCATGGAGCTTTGTGATGACAAGGGTCATGGAGCATTGTGATGACACGGTCAAGGAACATTGCGATGACAAGAATTCTGGAGCATTGTGATGAAAGGGCATGGTGCATTGTGATGAAAGGTGACAAGGAGCATTGTGACGATATGGGCAGAGAACTTTTTGATGACAGGGGTCATGGAGCATTGTGATAAAAAGTGTCATGGAACATTGTACTGACAGGGATCATGGAGCTTTTTGGTAAGAGAGGTCTTGGAGATTTGTGAAGGCAGGCGTCATGGGGCATTGTGATGACAGCGGTCTTGGAGCATTGGGATGAAAGGAGTCATGGAGCTCTGTGATTACAGGGGCCATGGAGCATTGTGAATACAAAGGCCATGGAGCATTGAGATGACAGGTTTCATGGAGCATTGTGATGAAAGTGATCATGGATCATTGTGATGACAAGTGTCCTGGAACCTTGTGATGACACAGTTCATGGAGCATTGTGATGACAAGGACCATGGCGAATTGTGGTATCATCTGTCATGGGGCATTGTGATGACAGTGGTCATGTAGAATTGTATTGAAAGGTAACATGGAGCACTCTGATGACAGGGGCCATGGAACATTGTGATGACAAAGGCCATGGAGCATTGTGATGACAAGTGTCATGGGGCATTTTGATGACATTGGCATGGAGCATTATGATGACAAGAGTTCTGGAGCATTTTGATGACCAGGGCATGGAGCATTGTGATGAAAGTTGTCCTGGAGCATTGTGATGACAGCGGTCACAGAGGATTGGGAAGAAAGGTATCATGCAGCATTGCGATGACAACGGTCAGGGATCATTTTGATGACAGGGGTCATGGAACATTCTGATAACAAGTTTCATCAAGCATTTTGATGACAGGGGTCATGGAGCATTGTGTTGACACGGGCATGGAGCATTGTAATGATAGGATATCTGGAGCATTGTGATGAAAAGGGGATGGAGCATTTTGATGACAGTGTCCAAGTAGCATTGTGCTGACAATGGCATGGAGCATTGTGATGAAAAGGGTACTGGAGCACTGTGAGGAAAGGAATCATGGATCATTGTGATGCCAGGGGTCATGGAGCTTTGTGATGACACGGGTCATGGAGCATTGTGATGACACGGTCAAGGAACATTGTGATGACAAGAAATCTGGAGCATTGTGATGAAAGGGCATGGAGCATTGTGATGAAAGGTGACAAGTAGCATTGTGATGATATGGGCAGAGAACTTTGTGATGACAGGGGTCATGGAGCATTGTGATGAAAAGTGTCATGGAACATTGTACTGACAGGGATCATGGAGCTTTTTGGTAAGGGAGCCCTTGGAGATTGGTGGTGGCAGGCGTCATGGGGCATTGTGATGACAGCGGTCTTGGAGCATTGTGATGAAAGGGGTCATGGAGCACTGTGATTACAGGGGCCATGGAGCATTGTGAATACAAAGGCTATGGAGCATTGAGATGACAGGGTTCATGGAGCATTGTGATGAAAGTGATCATGGATCATTGTGATGACAAGTGTCCTGAAACCTTGTGATGACACGGTTCATGGAGCATTGTTATGACAAGGACCATGGCGAATTGTGATGACATCTGAAATGGGGCATTGTGATGACAGTGGTCATGTAGAATTGTGATGAAAGGTATCAAGGAGCACTGTGATGACAGGGGCCATGGAACATTGTGATGACAAAGGCCATGGAGCATTGTGATGACAAGTGTCATGGGACATTTTGATGACATTGGCATGGAACATTATGATGACAAGAGTTCTGGAGAATTTTGATGACAAGGGCATGGAGCATTGTGATGACAGGGCCCATGGAGCATTGTGACGAAGAGGGCAGGGAACATTGTGATGACTGGGTTCATGGAGCCTTGTGATGAAAGGGGCCATGGAGCACTGAGATGACAGGCGTCTTGAGGTATGGTGATGACAGTGGTCATGGAGCATTGTGATGAAAGAGATCATGGAGCAATATGATAAGAGGGGACATGGAGCATTGTGATGACAGGTGTATTGGAGCATTGTGATGAAAATATTAATGGATCATTGTGATGACATGTGTCCTGGAACACTGTGATGACACGGTTCATCGAGTATTGTGATGACAAGGGTCATAGCGAATTGTGGTGACAGGTGTCATGGGGCATTGTGATGACATTGATCATCTAGGAATTGTGATGAAAGGTATCATGGAGCACTGTGATGACTGGGGGCATGAAGCATTGTTATGAAAATTGTCCTGGATTATTGTGATGACAGCAGTCATGGAGAATTGGGATGACAGGGATTAGGCAGCATTGTGTTGACATGGGTATGGACTATTGTGATGACAATGGTCATGGAGCAATGTGATGAAAGTTTTCATGGAATATCGTGATGAAAAGTGCCTGGGAGCATTGTGACGATAAAGGCCATGGAGCATTGTGATGACAAGTGTCATGGAGCATTGTAATGAAAGCTTTCATTGTGCACTGTGATGACAAGGGGGATGGAGTATTGTGATGAAACTGGTCCTGGAGCATTGTGATAACAAAAGCCATGGAGCATTGTGATGACAGGCATCATGGAGAATTGTGAAGAAAGGGGCCAGGGGGAATTGTCATGACAATAGAGAAATGTGATGAAAATGGTCAGCGAGCATAGTGATTAAAGTGGTCATTGAGAATTGTGATGAAAAGTGACATAGAGCATTGTGATGACAAAGGTCATGGAGAACTGTGATGACCAGGGTCATGTAGCATTGTGATGACACGTTCATGGAACATTGTGATGACAAGAATTCTGAAGCATTGTGATGACAAGGGCCATGGAGCATTGGGATGCCACGGTCATGGAACATTGTGATGACAAAATTCTGGAGCTTTGTGAGGAAAAAGGCATGGATCATTGTGATTATAGGGGACATGGAGCATTTTGATGACATGGGCAGGGAACACTGTGATGACAGGTGTTATGGAGCAATGGGCTGACAAGTGTCATGGAGCACTGTGATGAGAGGGGCCTTGGAGAATTGTGATGACAGGCGTCATGAGGCATTGAGATGGCAGTGGTCATGGAGCATTATGATGAAAGGTGTTATGGAGCACTGTGATTACAGGGGCCATGGAGCATTGTGAATACAAAGGCCATGGAGCATTGAGATGACAGTGGTCATGGAGCATTGTGATGAAAGTGGTAATGGATCATTGTGAGGACAAGTGTCCTGGGACCCTGTGATGACATGGTTCATGGAGCATTGTGATGACAATGTCATGGGGCATTGTGATGGCAGTGGTCATCTAGAAATGTGATTAAAGTTATTATGGAGCACAGGAATGAGAGGGGCCATGGAGCATTGTGATGACAAGTCTCATGGAGCATTGTGATGACAGGTGTCATGGAGCATCGTGATGACAAATGCCATTGAGAATTGTGATCAGAGGTGACATTGGGCATTGTGATGAAAGGGGTCATGGAGTACTGGGAGTACAGGGGCCATGGAGCCTTGTGATAACAAGTGACATGGAGAATAGTGATGACAGGCATCATAGAGCATTGTGATGACAAGTGCCATTTAGCATTTTGATGACAGGGGTCATCAGGCATTGTGTTGACGGGGGTCACGGAGCATTGTGATGACAAAGGCCATAGAGCATTGTGATGAGAGGGGTCATGGAGCATTGTGATGACATGGGCCATGGAGCATTGTGAAGACAAGATTCATGGAGCATTGTGATGACACGGGCATGAAGCATGGTGATGACAACAGACCTGGAGCATTGTGATGACAAGGGCATGGAGCATTGTGATTACAGGAGACTTGGGTCATTGTGATGAAATTGGCAGGGATCATTGTGATTAGAGGGATCATGGAGCATTGTGATGACAAGTGTCATGCAATATTGTGCTGACACAGATCATGGAGCATTTTGATGAGAGTGGCCTTGGAGCACAGTGATGAGAGACGTCATGGGGCATTATGGTGACAGTGGTCAAGGAGCATTGTGATGAAAGTGTTCATGGAGCAACGCGATTATCGGGACAATGGAGCATTGTGAATACAAAGGCCATGGAACATTGAGATAACAGAGTTCATGGAGCATTGTGATGACAAGGGTCTTGGGAGCTACTGATGACACGTTTCATACAGCATTGAGATGACAAGGGCCAAGGCGAATTGTGATGACACGTGTCATGGGGCATTGTGATGACATTGGTCATCTTGCATTGTGATGAGAGTGGTCATGTAGAATTTTGATTAAAGGTATCATGGAGCACTGTGATGACAAAGGCCAAGGAACATTGTGATGACAAGTGTCATTCAGCAATGTGATGACACGGGAATGGAGCATTATGATGACAAGTGTTCTGGAGCATTGTGATGACAAGGGTATGGAGCATTGTGATTACAGGGACCATGGAGCATTGTGATGACAACGGCATGGAGCACTGTGATGACATTGGTCATTGAGCATTGTGATTACAAAGACCATGAGGCATTGTGATGACAGGGGCCTTGGAGCATTGTGATGACAATGGTCATCAAGCATTGTGATGACAGGGGTCATAGAGCATTGTGATGAGAAAGACCATGGAGCATGGTGATGACAGAGGCCATGGAACATTGTGATGACCAGGCCATGTACCATTGTGATGACAAGGGCAGGGAACCTTGTGGTGACCGGGGTCATGGAGCATTTTGATGACAACTTTCATGGAACGTTGTGATGACAGGGGTCATGGAGCATTGTGATGAAAGTTGTCCTGGAGCATTGTGATGACAGCGGTCACAGAGAATTGGGATGAAAGGTATCATGCAGCATTGTGATGACAACGGTCAGGGATCATTTTGATGACAGGGGTCATGGAACATTCTGATAACAAGGTTCATAAAGCATTTTGATGACAGGGGTCATGGAGCATTGTGTTGACACGAGCATGGAGCATTGTAATGATAGGATATCTGGAGCATTGTGATGAAAAGGGGATGGAGCATTTTGATGACAGGGTCCAAGGAGAATTGTGCTGACAATGGCATGGAGCATTGTGATGAAAAGGATACTGGAGCACTGTGAGGAAAGGAATCATGGATCATTGTGATGACAGGGGTCATGGAGCTTTGTGATGACAAGGGTCATGGAGCATTGTGATGACACGGTCAAGGAACATTGCGATGACAAGAATTCTGGAGCATTGTGATGAAAGGGCATGGTGCATTGTGATGAAAGGTGACAAGGAGCATTGTGACGATATGGGCAGAGAACTTTTTGATGACAGGGGTCATGGAGCATTGTGATAAAAAGTGTCATGGAACATTGTACTGACAGGGATCATGGAGCTTTTTGGTAAGAGAGGTCTTGGAGATTTGTGAAGGCAGGCGTCATGGGGCATTGTGATGACAGCGGTCTTGGAGCATTGGGATGAAAGGAGTCATGGAGCTCTGTGATTACAGGGGCCATGGAGCATTGTGAATACAAAGGCCATGGAGCATTGAGATGACAGGTTTCATGGAGCATTGTGATGAAAGTGATCATGGATCATTGTGATGACAAGTGTCCTGGAACCTTGTGATGACACAGTTCATGGAGCATTGTGATGACAAGGACCATGGCGAATTGTGGTATCATCTGTCATGGGGCATTGTGATGACAGTGGTCATGTAGAATTGTATTGAAAGGTAACATGGAGCACTCTGATGACAGGGGCCATGGAACATTGTGATGACAAAGGCCATGGAGCATTGTGATGACAAGTGTCATGGGGCATTTTGATGACATTGGCATGGAGCATTATGATGACAAGAGTTCTGGAGCATTTTGATGACCAGGGCATGGAGCATTGTGATGAAAGTTGTCCTGGAGCATTGTGATGACAGCGGTCACAGAGGATTGGGAAGAAAGGTATCATGCAGCATTGCGATGACAACGGTCAGGGATCATTTTGATGACAGGGGTCATGGAACATTCTGATAACAAGTTTCATCAAGCATTTTGATGACAGGGGTCATGGAACATTGTGTTGACACGGGCATGGAGCATTGTAATGATAGGATATCTGGAGCATTGTGATGAAAAGGGGATGGAGCATTTTGATGACAGTGTCCAAGTAGCATTGTGCTGACAATGGCATGGAGCATTGTGATGAAAAGGGTACTGGAGCACTGTGAGGAAAGGAATCATGGATCATTGTGATGCCAGGGGTCATGGAGCTTTGTGATGACACGGGTCATGGAGCATTGTGATGACACGGTCAAGGAACATTGTGATGACAAGAAATCTGGAGCATTGTGATGAAAGGGCATGGAGCATTGTGATGAAAGGTGACAAGTAGCATTGTGATGATATGGGCAGAGAACTTTGTGATGACAGGGGTCATGGAGCATTGTGATGAAAAGTGTCATGGAACATTGTACTGACAGGGATCATGGAGCTTTTTGGTAAGGGAGCCCTTGGAGATTGGTGGTGGCAGGCGTCATGGGGCATTGTGATGACAGCGGTCTTGGAGCATTGTGATGAAAGGGGTCATAGAGCACTGTGATTACAGGGGCCATGGAGCATTGTGAATACAAAGGCTATGGAGCATTGAGATGACAGGGTTCATGGAGCATTGTGATGAAAGTGATCATGGATCATTGTGATGACAAGTGTCCTGAAACCTTGTGATGACACGGTTCATGGAGCATTGTTATGACAAGGACCATGGCGAATTGTGATGACATCTGAAATGGGGCATTGTGATGACAGTGGTCATGTAGAATTGTGATGAAAGGTATCAAGGAGCACTGTGATGACAGGGGCCATGGAACATTGTGATGACAAAGGCCATGGAGCATTGTGATGACAAGTGTCATGGGACATTTTGATGACATTGGCATGGAACATTATGATGACAAGAGTTCTGGAGAATTTTGATGACAAGGGCATGGAGCATTGTGATGACAGGGCCCATGGAGCATTGTGACGAAGAGGGCAGGGAACATTGTGATGACTGGGTTCATGGAGCCTTGTGATGAAAGGGGCCATGGAGCACTGAGATGACAGGCGTCTTGAGGTATGGTGATGACAGTGGTCATGGAGCATTGTGATGAAAGAGATCATGGAGCAATATGATAAGAGGGGACATGGAGCATTGTGATGACAGGTGTATTGGAGCATTGTGATGAAAATATTAATGGATCATTGTGATGACATGTGTCCTGGAACACTGTGATGACACGGTTCATCGAGTATTGTGATGACAAGGGTCATAGCGAATTGTGGTGACAGGTGTCATGGGGCATTGTGATGACATTGATCATCTAGGAATTGTGATGAAAGGTATCATGGAGCACTGTGATGACTGGGGGCATGAAGCATTGTTATGAAAATTGTCCTGGATTATTGTGATGACAGCAGTCATGGAGAATTGGGATGACAGGGATTAGGCAGCATTGTGTTGACATGGGTATGGACTATTGTGATGACAATGGTCATGGAGCAATGTGATGAAAGTTTTCATGGAATATCGTGATGAAAAGTGCCTGGGAGCATTGTGACGATAAAGGCCATGGAGCATTGTGATGACAAGTGTCATGGAGCATTGTAATGAAAGCTTTCATTGTGCACTGTGATGACAAGGGGGATGGAGTATTGTGATGAAACTGGTCCTGGAGCATTGTGATAACAAAAGCCATGGAGCATTGTGATGACAGGCATCATGGAGAATTGTGAAGAAAGGGGCCAGGGGGAATTGTCATGACAATAGAGAAATGTGATGAAAATGGTCAGCGAGCATAGTGATTAAAGTGGTCATTGAGAATTGTGATGAAAAGTGACATAGAGCATTGTGATGACAAAGGTCATGGAGAACTGTGATGACCAGGGTCATGTAGCATTGTGATGACACGTTCATGGAACATTGTGATGACAAGAATTCTGAAGCATTGTGATGACAAGGGCCATGGAGCATTGGGATGCCACGGTCATGGAACATTGTGATGACAAAATTCTGGAGCTTTGTGAGGAAAAAGGCATGGATCATTGTGATTATAGGGGACATGGAGCATTTTGATGACATGGGCAGGGAACACTGTGATGACAGGTGTTATGGAGCAATGGGCTGACAAGTGTCATGGAGCACTGTGATGAGAGGGGCCTTGGAGAATTGTGATGACAGGCGTCATGAGGCATTGAGATGGCAGTGGTCATGGAGCATTATGATGAAAGGTGTTATGGAGCACTGTGATTACAGGGGCCATGGAGCATTGTGAATACAAAGGCCATGGAGCATTGAGATGACAGTGGTCATGGAGCATTGTGATGAAAGTGGTAATGGATCATTGTGAGGACAAGTGTCCTGGGACCCTGTGATGACATGGTTCATGGAGCATTGTGATGACAATGGTCATGGCGAATTGTGATGACAATGTCATGGGGCATTGTGATGGCAGTGGTCATCTAGAAATGTGATTAAAGTTATTATGGAGCACAGGAATGAGAGGGGCCATGGAGCATTGTGATGACAAGTCTCATGGAGCATTGTGATGACAGGTGTCATGGAGCCTCGTGATGACAAATGCCATTGAGAATTGTGATCAGAGGTGACATTGGGCATTGTGATGAAAGGGGTCATGGAGTACTGGGAGTACAGGGGCCATGGAGCCTTGTGATAACAAGTGACATGGAGAATAGTGATGACAGGCATCATAGAGCATTGTGATGACAAGTGCCATTTAGCATTTTGATGACAGGGGTCATCAGGCATTGTGTTGACGGGGGTCACGGAGCATTGTGATGACAAAGGCCATAGAGCATTGTGATGAGAGGGGTCATGGAGCATTGTGATGACATGGGCCATGGAGCATTGTGAAGACAAGATTCATGGAGCATTGTGATGACACGGGCATGAAGCATGGTGATGACAACAGACCTGGAGCATTGTGATGACAAGGGCATGGAGCATTGTGATTACAGGAGACTTGGGTCATTGTGATGAAATTGGCAGGGATCATTGTGATTAGAGGGATCATGGAGCATTGTGATGACAAGTGTCATGCAATATTGTGCTGACACAGATCATGGAGCATTTTGATGAGAGTGGCCTTGGAGCACAGTGGTGAGAGACGTCATGGGGCATTATGGTGAGAGTGGTCAAGGAGCATTGTGATGAAAGTGTTCATGGAGCAACGCGATTATCGGGACAATGGAGCATTGTGAATACAAAGGCCATGGAACATTGAGATAACAGAGTTCATGGAGCATTGTGATGACAAGGGTCTTGGGAGCTACTGATGACACGTTTCATAGAGCATTGAGATGACAAGGGCCAAGGCGAATTGTGATGACACGTGTCATGGGGCATTGTGATGACATTGGTCATCTTGCATTGTGATGAGAGTGGTCATTTAGAATTTTGATTAAAGGTATCATGGAGCACTGTGATGACAAAGGCCAAGGAACATTGTGATGACAAGTGTCATTCAGCAATGTGATGACACGGGAATGGAGCATTATGATGACAAGTGTTCTGGAGCATTGTGATGACAAGGGTATGGAGCATTGTGATTACAGGGACCATGGAGCATTGTGATGACAACGGCATGGAGCACTGTGATGACATTGGTCATTGAGCATTGTGATTACAAAGACCATGAGGCATTGTGATGACAGGGGCCTTGGAGCATTGTGATGACAATGGTCATCAAGCATTGTGATGACAGGGGTCATAGAGCATTGTGATGAGAAAGACCATGGAGCATGGTGATGACAGAGGCCATGGAACATTGTGATGACCAGGCCATGTACCATTGTGATGACAAGGGCAGGGAACCTTGTGGTGACCGGGGTCATGGAGCATTTTGATGACAACTTTCATGGAACGTTGTGATGACAGGGGTCATGGAGCATTGTGATGAAAGTTGTCCTGGAGCATTGTGATGACAGCGGTCACAGAGAATTGGGATGAAAGGTATCATGCAGCATTGTGATGACAACGGTCATGGATCATTTTGATGACAGGGGTCATGGAACATTCTGATAACAAGGTTCATAAAGCATTTTGATGACAGGGGTCATGGAGCATTGTGTTGACACGAGCATGGAGCATTGTAATAATAGGATATCTGGAGCATTGTGATGAAAAGGGGATGGAACATTTTGATGACAGGGTCCAAGGAGAATTGTGCTGACAATGGCATGGAGCATTGTGATGAAAAGGGTACTGGAGCACTGTGAGGAAAGGAATCATGGATCATTGTGATGACAGGGGTCATGGAGCTTTGTGATGACAAGGGTCATGGAGCATTGTGATGACATGGTCAAGGAACATTGCGATGACAAGAATTCTGGAGCATTGTGATGAAAGGGCATGGTGCATTGTGATGAAAGGTGACAAGGAGAATTGTGACGATATGGGCAGAGAACTTTTTGATGACAGGGGTCATGGAGCATTGTGATAAAAAGTGTCATGGAACATTGTACTGACAGGGATCATGGAGCTTTTTGGTAAGAGAGGTCTTGGAGATTTGTGAAGGCAGGCGTCATGGGGCATTGTGATGACAGTGGTCTTGGAGCATTGGGATGAAAGGGGTCATGGAGCTCTGTGATTACAGGGGCCATGGAGCATTGTGAATACAAAGGCCATGGAGCATTGAGATGACAGGTTTCATGGAGCATTGTGATGAAAGTGATCATGGATCATTGTGATGACAAGTGTCCTGGAACCTTGTGATGACACAGTTCATGGAGCATTGTGATGACAAGGACCATGGCGAATTTTGGTATCATCTGTCATGGGGCATCGTGATGACAGTGGTCATGTAGAATTGTATTGAAAGGTAACATGGAGCACTCTGATGACAGGGGCCATGGAACATTGTGATGACAAAGGCCATGGAGCATTGTGATGACAAGTGTCATGGGGCATTTTGATGACATTGGCATGGAGCATTATGATGACAAGAGTTCTGGAGCATTTTGATGACCAGTGCATGGAGCATTGTGATGAAAGTTGTCCTGGAGCATTGTGATGACAGCGGTCACAGAGGATTGGGAAGAAAGGTATCATGCAGCATTGCGATGACAACGGTCAGGGATCATTTTGATGACAGGGGTCATGGAACATTCTGATAACAAGTTTCATCAAGCATTTTGATGACAGGGGTCATGGAGCATTGTGTTGACACGGGCATGGAGCATTGTAATGATAGGATATCTGGAGCATTGTGATGAAAAGGGGATGGAGCATTTTGATGACAGTGTCCAAGTAGCATTGTGCTGACAATGGCATGGAGCATTGTGATGAAAAGGGTACTGGAGCACTGTGAGGAAAGGAATCATGGATCATTGTGATGCCAGGGGTCATGGAGCTTTGTGATGACACGGGTCATGGAGCATTGTGATGACACGGTCAAGGAACATTGTGATGACAAGAAATCTGGAGCATTGTGATGAAAGGGCATGGAGCATTGTGATGAAAGGTGACAAGTAGCATTGTGATGATATGGGCAGAGAACTTTGTGATGACAGGGGTCATGGAGCATTGTGATGAAAAGTGTCATGGAACATTGTACTGACAGGGATCATGGAGCTTTTTGGTAAGGGAGCCCTTGGAGATTGGTGGTGGCAGGCGTCATGGGGCATTGTGATGACAGCGGTCTTGGAGCATTGTGATGAAAGGGGTCATGGAGCACTGTGATTACAGGGGCCATGGAGCATTGTGAATACAAAGGCTATGGAGCATTGAGATGACAGGGTTCATGGAGCATTGTGATGAAAGTGATCATGGATCATTGTGATGACAAGTGTCCTGAAACCTTGTGATGACACGGTTCATGGAGCATTGTTATGACAAGGACCATGGCGAATTGTGATGACATCTGAAATGGGGCATTGTGATGACAGTGGTCATGTAGAATTGTGATGAAAGGTATCAAGGAGCACTGTGATGACAGGGGCCATGGAACATTGTGATGACAAAGGCCATGGAGCATTGTGATGACAAGTGTCATGGGACATTTTGATGACATTGGCATGGAACATTATGATGACAAGAGTTCTGGAGAATTTTGATGACAAGGGCATGGAGCATTGTGATGACAGGGCCCATGGAGCATTGTGACGAAGAGGGCAGGGAACATTGTGATGACTGGGTTCATGGAGCCTTGTGATGAAAGGGGCCATGGAGCACTGAGATGACAGGCGTCTTGAGGTATGGTGATGACAGTGGTCATGGAGCATTGTGATGAAAGAGATCATGGAGCAATATGATAAGAGGGGACATGGAGCATTGTGATGACAGGTGTATTGGAGCATTGTGATGAAAATATTAATGGATCATTGTGATGACATGTGTCCTGGAACACTGTGATGACACGGTTCATCGAGTATTGTGATGACAAGGGTCATAGCGAATTGTGATAACAGGTGTCATGGGGCATTGTGATGACATTGATCATCTAGGAATTGTGATGAAAGGTATCATGGAGCACTGTGATGACTGGGGGCATGAAGCATTGTTATGAAAATTGTCCTGGATTATTGTGATGACAGCAGTCATGGAGAATTGGGATGACAGGGATTAGGCAGCATTGTGTTGACATGGGTATGGACTATTGTGATGACAATGGTCATGGAGCAATGTGATGAAAGTTTTCATGGAATATCGTGATGAAAAGTGCCTGGGAGCATTGTGACGATAAAGGCCATGGAGCATTGTGATGACAAGTGTCATGGAGCATTGTAATGAAAGCTTTCATTGTGCACTGTGATGACAAGGGGGATGGAGTATTGTGATGAAACTGGTCCTGGAACATTGTGATAACAAAAGCCATGGAGCATTGTGATGACAGGCATCATGGAGAATTGTGAAGAAAGGGGCCATGGGGAATTGTAATGACAATAGAGAAATGTGATGAAAATGGTCAGCGAGCATAGTGATTAAAGTGGTCATTGAGAATTGTGATGAAAAGTGACATAGAGCATTGTGATGACAAAGGTCATGGAGAACTGTGATGACCAGGGTCGTGTAGCATTGTGATGACAGGTTCATGGAACATTGTGATGACAAGAATTCTGGAGCATTGTGATGACAAGGGCCATGGAGCATTGTGATGCCACGGTCATGGAACATTGTGATGACAAAATTCTGGAGCTTTGTGAGGAAAAAGGCATGGAGCATTGTGATTATAGGGGACATGGAGCATTTTGATGACATGGGCAGGGAACACTGTGATGACAGGTGTTATGGAGCAATGGGATGACAAGTGTCATGGAGCACTGTGATGAGAGGGGCCTTGGAGAATTGTGATGACAGGCGTCATGAGGCATTGAGATGGCAGTGGTCATGGAGCATTATGATGAAAGGTGTTATGGAGCAGTGTGATTACAGGGGCCATGGAGCATTGTGAATACAAAGGCCATGGAGCATTGAGATGACAGTGGTCATGGAGCATTGTGATGAAAGTGGTAATGGATCATTGTGAGGACAAGTGTCCTGGGACCCTGTGATGACATGGTTCATGGAGCATTGTGATGACAATGGTCATGGCGAATTGTGATGACAATGTCATGGGGCATTGTGATGGCAGTGGTCATCTAGAAATGTGATTAAAGTTATTATGGAGCACAGGAATGAGAGGGGCCATGGAGCATTGTGATGACAAGTCTCATGGAGCATTGTGATGACAGGTGTCATGGAGCATCGTGATGACAAATGCCATTGAGAATTGTGATCAGAGGTGACATTGGGCATTGTGATGAAAGGGGTCATGGAGTACTGGGAGTACAGGGGCCATGGAGCCTTGTGATAACAAGTGACATGGAGAATAGTGATGACAGGCATCATAGAGCATTGTGATGACAAGTGCCATTTAGCATTTTGATGACAGGGGTCATCAGGCATTGTGTTGACGGGGGTCACGGAGCATTGTGATGACAAAGGCCATAGAGCATTGTGATGAGACGGGTCATGGAGCATTGTGATGACATGGGCCATGGAGCATTGTGAAGACAAGATTCATGGAGCATTGTGATGACACGGGCATGAAGCATGGTGATGACAACAGACCTGGAGCATTGTGATGACAAGGGCATGGAGCATTGTGATTACAGGAGACTTGGGTCATTGTGATGAAATTGGCAGGGATCATTGTGATTAGAGGGATCATGGGGCATTGTGATGACAAGTGTCATGCAATATTGTGCTGACACAGATCATGGAGCATTTTGATGAGAGTGGCCTTGGAGCACAGTGATGAGAGACGTCATGGGGCATTATGGTGACAGTGGTCAAGGAGCATTGTGATGAAAGTGTTCATGGAGCAACGCGATTATCGGGACAATGGAGCATTGTGAATACAAAGGCCATGGAACATTGAGATAACAGAGTTCATGGAGCATTGTGATGACAAGGGTCTTGGGAGCTACTGATGACACGTTTCATACAGCATTGAGATGACAAGGGCCAAGGCGAATTGTGATGACACGTGTCATGGGGCATTGTGATGACATTGGTCATCTTGCATTGTGATGAGAGTGGTCATGTAGAATTTTGATTAAAGGTATCATGGAGCACTGTGATGACAAAGGCCAAGGAACATTGTGATGACAAGTGTCATTCAGCAATGTGATGACACGGGAATGGAGCATTATGATGACAAGTGTTCTGGAGCATTGTGATGACAAGGGTATGGAGCATTGTGATTACAGGGACCATGGAGCATTGTGATGACAACGGCATGGAGCACTGTGATGACATTGGTCATTGAGCATTGTGATTACAAAGACCATGAGGCATTGTGATGACAGGGGCCTTGGAGCATTGTGATGACAATGGTCATCAAGCATTGTGATGACAGGGGTCATAGAGCATTGTGATGAGAAAGACCATGGAGCATGGTGATGGCAGAGGCCATGGAACATTGTGATGACCAGGCCATGTACCATTGTGATGACAAGGGCAGGGAACCTTGTGGTGACCGGGATCATGGAGCATTTTGATGACAACTTTCATGGAACGTTGTGATGACAGGGGTCATGGAGCATTGTGATGAAAGTTGTCCTGGAGCATTGTGATGACAGCGGTCACAGAGAATTGGGATGAAAGGTATCATGCAGCATTGTGATGACAACGGTCATGGATCATTTTGATGACAGGGGTCATGGAACATTCTGATAACAAGGTTCATAAAGCATTTTGATGACAGGGGTCATGGAGCATTGTGTTGACACGAGCATGGAGCATTGTAATGATAGGATATCTGGAGCATTGTGATGAAAAGGGGATGGAGCATTTTGATGACAGGGTCCAAGGAGAATTGTGCTGACAATGGCATGGAGCATTGTGATGAAAAGGGTACTGGAGCACTGTGAGGAAAGGAATCATGGATCATTGTGATGACAGGGGTCATGGAGCTTTGTGATGACAAGGGTCATGGAGCATTGTGATGACATGGTCAAGGAACATTGCGATGACAAGAATTCTGGAGCATTGTGATGAAAGGGCATGGTGCATTGTGATGAAAGGTGACAAGGAGCATTGTGATGATATGGGCAGAGAACTTTTTGATGACAGGGGTCATGGAGCATTGTGATAAAAAGTGTCATGGAACATTGTACTGACAGGGATCATGGAGCTTTTTGGTAAGAGAGGTCTTGGAGATTTGTGAAGGCAGGCGTCATGGGGCATTGTGATGACAGCGGTCTTGGAGCATTGGGATGAAAGGGGTCATGGAGCTCTGTGATTACAGGGGCCATGGAGCATTGTGAATACAAAGGCCATGGAGCATTGAGATGACAGGTTTCATGGAGCATTGTGATGAAAGTGATCATGGATCATTGTGATGACAAGTGTCCTGGAACCTTGTGATGACACAGTTCATGGAGCATTGTGATGACAAGGACCATGGCGAATTGTGGTATCATCTGTCATGGGGCATTGTGATGACAGTGGTCATGTAGAATTGTATTGAAAGGTAACATGGAGCACTCTGATGACAGGGGCCATGGAACATTGTGATGACAAAGGCCATGGAGCATTGTGATGACAAGTGTCATGGGGCATTTTGATGACATTGGCATGGAGCATTATGATGACAAGAGTTCTGGAGCATATTGATGAGCAGGGCATGGAGCATTGTGATGAAAGATGTCCTGGAGCATTGTGATGACAGCGGTCACAGAGGATTGGGAAGAAAGGTGTCATGCAGCATTGCGATGACAACGGTCAGGGATCATTTTGATGACAGGGGTCATGGAACATTCTGATAACAAGTTTCATCAAGCATTTTGATGACAGGGGTCATGGAGCATTGTGTTGACACGGGCATGGAGCATTGTAATGATAGGATATCTGGAGCATTGTGATGAAAAGGGGATGGAGCATTTTGATGACAGTGTCCAAGTAGCATTGTGCTGACAATGGCATGGAGCATTGTGATGAAAAGGGTACTGGAGCACTGTGAGGAAAGGAATCATGGATCATTGTGATGCCAGGGGTCAATGAGTTTTGTGATGACACGGGTCATGGAGCATTGTGATGACACGGTCAAGGAACATTGTGATGACAAGAAATCTGGAGCATTGTGATGAAAGGGCATGGAGCATTGTGATGAAAGGTGACAAGTAGCATTGTGATGATATGGGCAGAGAACTTTGTGATGACAGGGGTCATGGAGCATTGTGATGAAAAGTGTCATGGAACATTGTACTGACAGGGATCATGGAGCTTTTTGGTAAGGGAGCCCTTGGAGATTGGTGGTGGCAGGCGTCATGGGGCATTGTGATGACAGCGGTCTTGGAGCATTGTGATGAAAGGGGTCATGGAGCACTGTGATTACAGGGGCCATGAGCATTGTGAATATAAAGGCTATGGAGCATTGAGATGACAGGGTTCATGGAGCATTGTGATGAAAGTGATCATGGATCATTGTGATGACAAGTGTCCTGAAACCTTGTGATGACACGGTTCATGGAGCATTGTTATGACAAGGACCATGGCGAATTGTGATGACATCTGAAATGGGGCATTGTGATGCCAGTGGTCATGTAGAATTGTGATGAAAGGTATCAAGGAGCACTGTGATGACAGGGGCCATGGAACATTGTGATGACAAAGGCCATGGAGCATTGTGATGACAAGTGTCATGGGACATTTTGATGACATTGGCATGGAACATTATGATGACAAGAGTTCTGGAGAATTTTGATGACAAGGGCATGGAGCATTGTGATGACAGGGCCCATGGAGCATTGTGACGAAGAGGGCAGGGAACATTGTGATGACTGGGGTCATGGAGCCTTGTGATGAAAGGGGCCATGGAGCACTGAGATGACAGGCATCTTGAGGTATGGTGATGACAGTGGTCATGGAGCATTGTGATGAAAGAGATCATGGAGCAATATGATAAGAGGGGACATGGAGCATTGTGATGACAGGTGTATTGGAGCATTGTGATGAAAATATTAATGGATCATTGTGATGACATGTGTCCTGGAACACTGTGATGACACGGTTCATCGAGTATTGTGATGACAAGGGTCATAGCGAATTGTGATAACAGGTGTCATGGGGCATTGTGATGACATTGATCATCTAGGAATTGTGATGAAAGGTATCATGGAGCACTGTGATGACTGGGGGCATGAAGCATTGTTATGAAAATTGTCCTGGATTATTGTGATGACAGCAGTCATGGAGAATTGGGATGACAGGGATTATGCAGCATTGTGTTGACATGGGTATGGACTATTGTGATGACAATGGTCATGGAGCAATGTGATGAAAGTTTTCATGGAATATCGTGATGAAAAGTGCCTGGGAGCATTGTGACGATAAAGGCCATGGAGCATTGTGATGACAAGTGTCATGGAGCATTGTAATGAAAGCTTTCATTGTGCACTGTGATGACAAGGCGGATGGAGTATTGTGATGAAACTGGTCCTGGAACATTGTGATAACAAAAGCCATGGAGCATTGTGATGACAGGCATCATGGAGAATTGTGAAGAAAGGGGCCATGGGGAATTGTAATGACAATAGAGAAATGTGATGAAAATGGTCAGCGAGCATAGTGATTAAAGTGGTCATTGAGAATTGTGATGAAAAGTGACAAAGAGCATTGTGATGGCAAAGGTCATGGAGAACTGTGATGACCAGGGTCATGTAGCATTGTGATGACACGTTCATGGAACATTGTGATGACAAGAATTCTGAAGCATTGTGATGACAAGGGCCATGGAGCATTGTGATGCCACGGTCATGGAACATTGTGATGACAAAATTCTGGAGCTTTGTGAGGAAAAAGGCATGGAGCATTGTGATTATAGGGGACATGGAGCATTTTGATGACATGGGCAGGGAACACTGTGATGACAGGTGTTATGGAGCAATGGGATGACAAGTGTCATGGAGCACTGTGATGAGAGGGGCCTTGGAGAATTGTGATGACAGGCGTCATGAGGCATTGAGATGGCAGTGGTCATGGAGCATTATGATGAAAGGTGTTATGGAGCAGTGTGATTACAGGGGCCATGGAGCATTGTGAATACAAAGGCCATGGAGCATTGAGATGACAGTGGTCATGGAGCATTGTGATGAAAGTGGTAATGGATCATTGTGAGGACAAGTGTCCTGGGACCCTGTGATGACATGGTTCATGGAGCATTGTGATGACAATGGTCATGGCGAATTGTGATGACAATGTCATGGGGCATTGTGATGGCAGTGGTCATCTAGAAATGTGATTAAAGTTATTATGGAGCACAGGAATGAGAGGGGCCATGGAGCATTGTGATGACAAGTCTCATGGAGCATTGTGATGACAGGTGTCATGGAGCATCGTGATGACAAATGCCATTGAGAATTGTGATCAGAGGTGACATTGGGCATTGTGATGAAAGGGGTCATGGAGTACTGGGAGTACAGGGGCCATGGAGCCTTGTGATAACAAGTGACATGGAGAATAGTGATGACAGGCATCATAGAGCATTGTGATGACAAGTGCCATTTAGCATTTTGATGACAGGGGTCATCAGGCATTGTGTTGACGGGGGTCACGGAGCATTGTGATGACAAAGGCCATAGAGCATTGTGATGAGAGGGGTCATGGAGCATTGTGATGACATGGGCCATGGAGCATTGTGAAGACAAGATTCATGGAGCATTGTGATGACACGGGCATGAAGCACGGTGATGACAACAGACCTGGAGCATTGTGATGACAAGGGCATGGAGCATTGTGATTACAGGAGACTTGGGTCATTGTGATGAAATTGGCAGGGATCATTGTGATTAGAGGGATCATGGAGCATTGTGATGACAAGTGTCATGCAATATTGTGCTGACACAGATCATGGAGCATTTTGATGAGAGTGGCCTTGGAGCACAGTGATGAGAGACGTCATGGGGCATTATGGTGACAGTGGTCAAGGAGCATTGTGATGAAAGTGTTCATGGAGCAACGCGATTATCGGGACAATGGAGCATTGTGAATACAAAGGCCATGGAACATTGAGATAACAGAGTTCATGGAGCATTGTGATGACAAGGGTCTTGGGAGCTACTGATGACACGTTTCATACAGCATTGAGATGACAAGGGCCAAGGCGAATTGTGATGACACGTGTCATGGGGCATTGTGATGACATTGGTCATCTTGCATTGTGATGAGAGTGGTCATGTAGAATTTTGATTAAAGGTATCATGGAGCACTGTGATGACAAAGGCCAAGGAACATTGTGATGACAAGTGTCATTCAGCAATGTGATGACACGGGAATGGAGCATTATGATGACAAGTGTTCTGGAGCATTGTGATGACAAGGGTATGGAGCATTGTGATTACAGGGACCATGGAGCATTGTGATGACAATGGCATGGAGCACTGTGATGACATTGGTCATTGAGCATTGTGATTACAAAGACCATGAGGCATTGTGATGACAGGGGCCTTGGAGCATTGTGATGACAATGGTCATCAAGCATTGTGATGACAGGGGTCATAGAGCATTGTGATGAGAAAGACCATGGAGCATGGTGATGGCAGAGGCCATGGAACATTGTGATGACCAGGCCATGTACCATTGTGATGACAAGGGCAGGGAACCTTGTGGTGACCGGGATCATGGAGCATTTTGATGACAACTTTCATGGAACGTTGTGATGACAGGGGTCATGGAGCATTGTGATGAAAGTTGTCCTGGAGCATTGTGATGACAGCGGTCACAGAGAATTGGGATGAAAGGTATCATGCAGCATTGTGATGACAACGGTCATGGATCATTTTGATGACAGGGGTCATGGAACATTCTGATAACAAGGTTCATAAAGCATTTTGATGACAGGGGTCATGGAGCATTGTGTTGACACGAGCATGGAGCATTGTAATGATAGGATATCTGGAGCATTGTGATGAAAAGGGGATGGAGCATTTTGATGACAGGGTCCAAGGAGAATTGTGCTGACAATGGCATGGAGCATTGTGATGAAAAGGGTACTGGAGCACTGTGAGGAAAGGAATCATGGATCATTGTGATGACAGGGGTCATGGAGCTTTGTGATGACAAGGGTCATGGAGCATTGTGATGACATGGTCAAGGAACATTGCGATGACAAGAATTCTGGAGCATTGTGATGAAAGGGCATGGTGCATTGTGATGAAAGGTGACAAGGAGCATTGTGATGATATGGGCAGAGAACTTTTTGATGACAGGGGTCATGGAGCATTGTGATAAAAAGTGTCATGGAACATTGTACTGACAGGGATCATGGAGCTTTTTGGTAAGAGAGGTCTTGGAGATTTGTGAAGGCAGGCGTCATGGGGCATTGTGATGACAGCGGTCTTGGAGCATTGGGATGAAAGGGGTCATGGAGCTCTGTGATTACAGGGGCCATGGAGCATTGTGAATACAAAGGCCATGGAGCATTGAGATGACAGGTTTCATGGAGCATTGTGATGAAAGTGATCATGGATCATTGTGATGACAAGTGTCCTGGAACCTTGTGATGACACAGTTCATGGAGCATTGTGATGACAAGGACCATGGCGAATTGTGGTATCATCTGTCATGGGGCATTGTGATGACAGTGGTCATGTAGAATTGTATTGAAAGGTAACATGGAGCACTCTGATGACAGGGGCCATGGAACATTGTGATGACAAAGGCCATGGAGCATTGTGATGACAAGTGTCATGGGGCATTTTGATGACATTGGCATGGAGCATTATGATGACAAGAGTTCTGGAGCATATTGATGAGCAGGGCATGGAGCATTGTGATGAAAGATGTCCTGGAGCATTGTGATGACAGCGGTCACAGAGGATTGGGAAGAAAGGTGTCATGCAGCATTGCGATGACAACGGTCAGGGATCATTTTGATGACAGGGGTCATGGAACATTCTGATAACAAGTTTCATCAAGCATTTTGATGACAGGGGTCATGGAGCATTGTGTTGACACGGGCATGGAGCATTGTAATGATAGGATATCTGGAGCATTGTGATGAAAAGGGGATGGAGCATTTTGATGACAGTGTCCAAGTAGCATTGTGCTGACAATGGCATGGAGCATTGTGATGAAAAGGGTACTGGAGCACTGTGAGGAAAGGAATCATGGATCATTGTGATGCCAGGGGTCAATGAGTTTTGTGATGACACGGGTCATGGAGCATTGTGATGACACGGTCAAGGAACATTGTGATGACAAGAAATCTGGAGCATTGTGATGAAAGGGCATGGAGCATTGTGATGAAAGGTGACAAGTAGCATTGTGATGATATGGGCAGAGAACTTTGTGATGACAGGGGTCATGGAGCATTGTGATGAAAAGTGTCATGGAACATTGTACTGACAGGGATCATGGAGCTTTTTGGTAAGGGAGCCCTTGGAGATTGGTGGTGGCAGGCGTCATGGGGCATTGTGATGACAGCGGTCTTGGAGCATTGTGATGAAAGGGGTCATGGAGCACTGTGATTACAGGGGCCATGAGCATTGTGAATATAAAGGCTATGGAGCATTGAGATGACAGGGTTCATGGAGCATTGTGATGAAAGTGATCATGGATCATTGTGATGACAAGTGTCCTGAAACCTTGTGATGACACGGTTCATGGAGCATTGTTATGACAAGGACCATGGCGAATTGTGATGACATCTGAAATGGGGCATTGTGATGCCAGTGGTCATGTAGAATTGTGATGAAAGGTATCAAGGAGCACTGTGATGACAGGGGCCATGGAACATTGTGATGACAAAGGCCATGGAGCATTGTGATGACAAGTGTCATGGGACATTTTGATGACATTGGCATGGAACATTATGATGACAAGAGTTCTGGAGAATTTTGATGACAAGGGCATGGAGCATTGTGATGACAGGGCCCATGGAGCATTGTGACGAAGAGGGCAGGGAACATTGTGATGACTGGGGTCATGGAGCCTTGTGATGAAAGGGGCCATGGAGCACTGAGATGACAGGCATCTTGAGGTATGGTGATGACAGTGGTCATGGAGCATTGTGATGAAAGAGATCATGGAGCAATATGATAAGAGGGGACATGGAGCATTGTGATGACAGGTGTATTGGAGCATTGTGATGAAAATATTAATGGATCATTGTGATGACATGTGTCCTGGAACACTGTGATGACACGGTTCATCGAGTATTGTGATGACAAGGGTCATAGCGAATTGTGATAACAGGTGTCATGGGGCATTGTGATGACATTGATCATCTAGGAATTGTGATGAAAGGTATCATGGAGCACTGTGATGACTGGGGGCATGAAGCATTGTTATGAAAATTGTCCTGGATTATTGTGATGACAGCAGTCATGGAGAATTGGGATGACAGGGATTATGCAGCATTGTGTTGACATGGGTATGGACTATTGTGATGACAATGGTCATGGAGCAATGTGATGAAAGTTTTCATGGAATATCGTGATGAAAAGTGCCTGGGAGCATTGTGACGATAAAGGCCATGGAGCATTGTGATGACAAGTGTCATGGAGCATTGTAATGAAAGCTTTCATTGTGCACTGTGATGACAAGGTGGATGGAGTATTGTGATGAAACTGGTCCTGGAACATTGTGATAACAAAAGCCATGGAGCATTGTGATGACAGGCATCATGGAGAATTGTGAAGAAAGGGGCCATGGGGAATTGTAATGACAATAGAGAAATGTGATGAAAATGGTCAGCGAGCATAGTGATTAAAGTGGTCATTGAGAATTGTGATGAAAAGTGACAAAGAGCATTGTGATGGCAAAGGTCATGGAGAACTGTGATGACCAGGGTCATGTAGCATTGTGATGACACGTTCATGGAACATTGTGATGACAAGAATTCTGAAGCATTGTGATGACAAGGGCCATGGAGCATTGTGATGCCACGGTCATGGAACATTGTGATGACAAAATTCTGGAGCTTTGTGAGGAAAAAGGCATGGAGCATTGTGATTATAGGGGACATGGAGCATTTTGATGACATGGGCAGGGAACACTGTGATGACAGGTGTTATGGAGCAATGGGATGACAAGTGTCATGGAGCACTGTGATGAGAGGGGCCTTGGAGAATTGTGATGACAGGCGTCATGAGGCATTGAGATGGCAGTGGTCATGGAGCATTATGATGAAAGGTGTTATGGAGCAGTGTGATTACAGGGGCCATGGAGCATTGTGAATACAAAGGCCATGGAGCATTGAGATGACAGTGGTCATGGAGCATTGTGATGAAAGTGGTAATGGATCATTGTGAGGACAAGTGTCCTGGGACCCTGTGATGACATGGTTCATGGAGCATTGTGATGACAATGGTCATGGCGAATTGTGATGACAATGTCATGGGGCATTGTGATGGCAGTGGTCATCTAGAAATGTGATTAAAGTTATTATGGAGCACAGGAATGAGAGGGGCCATGGAGCATTGTGATGACAAGTCTCATGGAGCATTGTGATGACAGGTGTCATGGAGCATCGTGATGACAAATGCCATTGAGAATTGTGATCAGAGGTGACATTGGGCATTGTGATGAAAGGGGTCATGGAGTACTGGGAGTACAGGGGCCATGGAGCCTTGTGATAACAAGTGACATGGAGAATAGTGATGACAGGCATCATAGAGCATTGTGATGACAAGTGCCATTTAGCATTTTGATGACAGGGGTCATCAGGCATTGTGTTGACGGGGGTCACGGAGCATTGTGATGACAAAGGCCATAGAGCATTGTGATGAGAGGGGTCATGGAGCATTGTGATGACATGGGCCATGGAGCATTGTGAAGACAAGATTCATGGAGCATTGTGATGACACGGGCATGAAGCACGGTGATGACAACAGACCTGGAGCATTGTGATGACAAGGGCATGGAGCATTGTGATTACAGGAGACTTGGGTCATTGTGATGAAATTGGCAGGGATCATTGTGATTAGAGGGATCATGGAGCATTGTGATGACAAGTGTCATGCAATATTGTGCTGACACAGATCATGGAGCATTTTGATGAGAGTGGCCTTGGAGCACAGTGATGAGAGACGTCATGGGGCATTATGGTGACAGTGGTCAAGGAGCATTGTGATGAAAGTGTTCATGGAGCAACGCGATTATCGGGACAATGGAGCATTGTGAATACAAAGGCCATGGAACATTGAGATAACAGAGTTCATGGAGCATTGTGATGACAAGGGTCTTGGGAGCTACTGATGACACGTTTCATACAGCATTGAGATGACAAGGGCCAAGGCGAATTGTGATGACACGTGTCATGGGGCATTGTGATGACATTGGTCATCTTGCATTGTGATGAGAGTGGTCATGTAGAATTTTGATTAAAGGTATCATGGAGCACTGTGATGACAAAGGCCAAGGAACATTGTGATGACAAGTGTCATTCAGCAATGTGATGACACGGGAATGGAGCATTATGATGAGAAGTGTTCTGGAGCATTGTGATGACAAGGGTATGGAGCATTGTGATTACAGGGACCATGGAGCATTGTGATGACAACGGCATGGAGCACTGTGATGACATTGGTCATTGAGCATTGTGATTACAAAGACCATGAGGCATTGTGATGACAGGGGCCTTGGAGCATTGTGATGACAATGGTCATCAAGCATTGTGATGACAGGGGTCATAGAGCATTGTGATGAGAAAGACCATGGAGCATGGTGATGACAGAGGCCATGGAACATTGTGATGACCAGGCCATGTACCATTGTGATGACAAGGGCAGGGAACCTTGTGGTGACCGGGGTCATGGAGCATTTTGATGACAACATTCATGGAACGTTGTGATGACAGGGGTCATGGAGCATTGTGATGAAAGTTGTCCTGGAGCATTGTGATGACAGCGGTCACAGAGAATTGGGATGAAAGGTATCATGCAGCATTGTGATGACAACGGTCATGGATCATTTTGATGACAGGGGTCATGGAACATTCTGATAACAAGGTTCATAAAGCATTTTGATGACAGGGGTCATGGAGCATTGTGTTGACACGAGCATGGAGCATTGTAATGATAGGATATCTGGAGCATTGTGATGAAAAGGGGATGGAGCATTTTGATGACAGGGTCCAAGGAGCATTGTGCTGACAATGGCATGGAGCATTGTGATGAAAAGGGTAATGGAGCACTGTGAGGAAAGGAATCATGGATCATTGTGATGACAGGGGTCATGGAGTTTTGAGATGACAAGGGTCATGGAGCATTGTGATGACATGGTCAAGGAACATTGCGATGACAAGAATTCTGGAGCATTGTGATGAAAGGGCATGGTGCATTGTGATGAAAGGTGACAAGGAGCATTGTGACGATATGGGCAGAGAACATTTTGATGACAGGGGTCATGGAGCATTGTGATAAAAAGTGTCATGGAACATTGTACTGACAGGGATCATGGAGCATTTTGGTAAGAGAGGTCTTGGAGATTTGTGAAGGCAGGCGTCATGGGGCATTGTGATGACAGTGGTCTTGGAGCATTGGGATGAAAGGGGTCATGGAGCTCTGTGATTACAGGGGCCATGGAGCATTGTGAATACAAAGGCCATGGAGCATTGAGATGACAGGGTTCATGGAGCATTGTGATGAATGTGATCATGGATCATTGTGAAGACAAGTGTCCTGAAACCTTGTGATGACACAGTTCATGGAGCATTGTGATGACAAGGACCATGGCGAATTGTGGTATCATCTGTCATGGGGCATCGTGATGACAGTGGTCATGTAGAATTGTATTGAAAGGTAACATGGAGCACTCTGATGACAGGGGCCATGGAACATTGTGATGACAAAGGCCATGGAGCATTGTGATGACAAGTGTCATGGGGCATTTTGATGACATTGGCATGGAGCATTATGATGACAAGAGTTCTGGAGCATTTTGATGACCAGGGCATGGAGCATTGTGATGAAAGTTGTCCTGGAGCATTGTGATGACAGCGGTCACAGAGGATTGGGATGAAAGGTATCATGCAGCATTGCGATGACAACGGTCAGGGATCATTTTGATGACAGGGGTCAAGGAACATTCTGATAACAAGTTTCATCAAGCATTTTGATGACAGGGGTCATGGAGCATTGTCTTGACAAGGGAATGGAGCATTGTAATGATAGGATATCTGGAGCATTGTGATGAAAAGGGGATGGAGCATTTTGATGACAGGGTCGAAGGAGAATTGTGCTGACAATGGCATGGAGCATTGTGATGAAAAGGGTACTGGAGCACTCTGAGGAAAGGAATCATGGATCATTGTGATGCCAGGGGTCATGTAGCTTTGTGATGACACGGGTCATGGAGCATTGTGATGACACGGTCAAGGAACATTGTGATGACAAGAAATCTGGAGCATTGTGATGAAAGGGCATGGAGCATTGTGATGAAAAGTGACAAGTAGCATTGTGATGATATGGGCAGAGAACTTTGTGATGACAGGGGTCATGGAGCATTGTGATGAAAAGTGTCATGGAACATTGTACTGACAGGGATCATGGAGCTTTTTGGTAAGGGAGCCCTTGGAGATTGGTGGTGGCAGGCGTCATGGGGCATTGTGATGACAGCGGTCTTGGAGCATTGTGATGAAAGGGGTCATGGAGCACTGTGATTAGAGGGGCCATGGAGCATTGTGAATACAAAGGCTATGGAGCATTGAGATGACAGGGTTCATGGAGCATTGTGATGAAAGTGATCATGGATCATTGTGATGACAAGTGTCCTGAAACCTTGTGATGACACGGTTCATGGAGCATTGTTATGACAAGGACCATGGCGAATTGTGATGACATCTGAAATGGGGCATTGTGATGACAGTGGTCATGTAGAATTGTGATGAAAGGTATCAAGGAGCACTGTGATGACAGGGGCCATGGAACATTGTGATGACAAAGGCCATGGAGCATTGTGATGACAAGTGTCATGGGACATTTTGATGACATTGGCATGGAACATTATGATGACAAGAGTTCTGGAGAATTTTGATGACAAGGGCATGGAGCATTGTGATGACAGGGCCCATGGAGCATTGTGACGAAGAGGGCAGGGAACATTGTGATGACTGGGTTCATGGAGCCTTGTGATGAAAGGGGCCATGGAGCACTGAGATGACAGGCGTCTTGAGGTATGGTGATGACAGTGGTCATGGAGCATTGTGATGAAAGAGATCATGGAGCAATATGATAAGAGGGGACATGGAGCATTGTGATGACAGGTGTATTGGAGCATTGTGATGAAAATATTAATGGATCATTGTGATGACATGTGTCCTGGAACACTGTGATGACACGGTTCATCGAGTATTGTGATGGCAAGGGTCATAGCGAATTGTGATAACAGGTGTCATGGGGCATTGTGATGACATTGATCATCTAGGAATTGTGATGAAAGGTATCATGGAGCACTGTGATGACTGGGGGCATGAAGCATTGTTATGAAAATTGTCCTGGATTATTGTGATGACAGCAGTCATGGAGAATTGGGATGACAGGGATTATGCAGCATTGTGTTGACATGGGTATGGACTATTGTGATGACAATGGTCATGGAGCAATGTGATGAAAGTTTTCATGGAATATCATGATGAAAAGTGCCTGGGAGCATTGTGACAATAAAGGCCATGGAGCATTGTGATGACAAGTGTCATGGAGCATTGTAATGAAAGCTTTCATTGTGCACTGTGATGACAAGGGGGATGGAGTATTGTGATGAAACTGGTCCTGGAGCATTGTGATAACAAAAGCCATGGAGCATTGTGATGACAGGCATCATGGAGAATTGTGAAGAAATGGGCCAGGGGGAATTGTCATGACAATAGAGAAATGTGATGAAAATGGTCAGCGAGCATAGTGATTAAAGTGGTCATTGAGAATTGTGATGAAAAGTGACATAGAGCATTGTGATGACAAAGGTCATGGAGAACTGTGATGACCAGGGTCATGTAGCATTGTGATGACATGTTCATGGAATATTGTGATGACAAGAATTCTGAAGCATTGTGATGACAAGGGCCATGGAGCATTGTGATGCCATGGTCATGGAACATTGTGATGACAAAATTCTGGAGCTTTGTGAGGAAAAAGGCATGGAGCATTGTGATTATAGGGGACATGGAGCATTTTGATGACATGGGCAGGGAACACTGTGATGACAGGTGTTATGGAGCAATGGGCTGACAAGTGTCATGGAGCACTGTGATGAGAGGGGCCTTGGAGAATTGTGATGACAGGCGTCATGAGGCATTGAGATGGCAGTGGTCATGGAGCATTATGATGAAAGGTGTTATGGAGCACTGTGATTACAGGGGCCATGGAGCATTGTGAATACAAAGGCCATGGAGCATTGAGATGACAGTGGTCATGGAGCATTGTGATGAAAGTGGTAATGGATCATTGTGAGGACAAGTGTCCTGGGACCCTGTGATGACATGGTTCATGGAGCATTGTGATGACAATGGTCATGGCGAATTGTGATGACAATGTCATGGGGCATTGTGATGGCAGTGGTCATCTAGAAATGTGATTAAAGTTATTATGGAGCACAGGAATGAGAGGGGCCATGGAGCATTGTGATGACAAGTCTCATGGAGCATTGTGATGACAGGTGTCATGGAGCATCGTGATGACAAATGCCATTGAGAATTGTGATCAGAGGTGACATTGGGCATTGTGATGAAAGGGGTCATGGAGTACTGGGATTACAGGGGCCATGGAGCCTTGTGATACCAAGTGACATGGAGAATAGTGATGACAGGCATCATAGAGCATTGTGATGACAAGTGCCATTTAGCATTTTGATGACAGGGGTCATCAGGCATTGTGTTGACGGGGGTCACGGAGCATTGTGATGACAAAGGCCATAGAGCATTGTGATGAGAGGGGTCATGGAGCATTGTGATGACATGGGCCATGGAGCATTGTGAAGACAAGATTCATGGAGCATTGTGATGACACGGGCATGAAGCATGGTGATGACAACAGACCTGGAGCATTGTGATGACAAGGGCATGGAGCATTGTTATGACAGGTGTCATGGAGCATCGTGATGACAAATGCCATTGAGAATTGTGATCAGAGGTGACATTGGGCATTGTGATGAAAGGGGTCATGGAGTACTGGGAGTACAGGGGCCATGGAGCCTTGTGATAAAAAGTGACATGGAGAATAGTGATGACAGGCATCATAGAGCATTGTGATGACAAGTGCCATTTAGCATTTTGATGACAGGGGTCATCAGGGATTGTGTTGACGGGGGTCACGGAGCATTGTGATGACAAAGGCCATAGAGCATTGTGATGAGAGGGGTCATGGAGCATTGTGATGACATGGGCCATGGAGCATTGTGAAGACAAGATTCATGGAGCATTGTGATGACACGGGCATGAAGCATGGTGATGACAACAGACCTGGAGCATTGTGATGACAAGGGCATGGAGCATTGTGATTAGAGGAGACTTGGGTCATTGTGATGAAATTGGCAGGGATCATTGTGATTAGAGGGATCATGGAGCATTGTGATGACCAGCGTCATGCAATATTGTGCTGACACAGATCATGGAGCATTTTGATGAGAGTGGCCTTGGAGCACAGTGATGAGAGACGTCATGGGGCATTATGGTGACAGTGGTCAAGGAGCATTGTGATGAAAGTGTTCATGGAGCTACGCGATTATCGGGACAATGGAGCATTGTGAATACAAAGGCCATGGAACATTGAGATAACAGAGTTCATGGAGCATTGTGATGACAAGGGTCTTGGGAGCTACTGATGACACGTTTCATACAGCATTGAGATGACAAGGGCCAAGGCGAATTGTGATGACACGTGTCATGGGGCATTGTGATGACATTGGTCATCTTGCATTGTGATGAGAGTGGTCATGTAGAATTTTGATTAAAGGTATCATGGAGCACTGTGATGACAAAGGCCAAGGAACATTGTGATGACAAGTGTCATTCAGCAATGTGATGACACGGGAATGGAGCATTATGATGACAAGTGTTCTGGAGCATTGTGATGACAAGGGTATGGAGCATTGTGATTACAGGGACCATGGAGCATTGTGATGACAACGGCATGGAGCACTGTGATGACATTGGTCATTGAGAGTTGTGATTACAAAGACCATGAGGCATTGTGATGACAGGGGCCTTGGAGCATTGTGATGACAATGGTCATCAAGCATTGTGATGACAGGGGTCATAGAGCATTGTGATGAGAAAGACCATGGAGCATGGTGATGACAGAGGCCATGGAACATTGTGATGACCAGGCCATGTACCATTGTGATGACAAGGGCAGGGAACCTTGTGGTGACCGGGGTCATGGAGCATTTTGATGACAACTTTCATGGAACGTTGTGATGACAGGGGTCATGGAGCATTGTGATGAAAGTTGTCCTGGAGCATTGTGATGACAGCGGTCACAGAGAATTGGGATGAAAGGTATCATGCAGCATTGTGATGACAACGGTCATGGATCATTTTGATGACAGGGGTCATGGAACATTCTGATAACAAGGTTCATAAAGCATTTTGATGACAGGGGTCATGGAGCATTGTGTTGACACGAGCATGGAGCATTGTAATGATAGGATATCTGGAGCATTGTGATGAAAAGGGGATGGAGCATTTTGATGACAGGGTCCAAGGAGAATTGTGCTGACAATGGCATGGAGCAGTGTGATGAAAAGGGTACTGGAGCACTGTGAGGAAAAGAATCATGGATCATTGTGATGACAGGGGTCATGGAACTTTGTGATGACAAGGGTCATGGAGCATTGTGATGACATGGTCAAGGAACATTGCGATGACAAGAATTCTGGAGCATTGTGATGAAAGGGCATGGTGCATTGTGATGAAAGGTGACAAGGAGCATTGTGACGATATGGGCAGAGAAATTTTTGATGACAGGGGTCATGGAGCATTGTGATAAAAAGTGTCATGGAACATTGTACTGACAGGGGTCATGGAGCATTTTGGTAAGAGAGGTCTTGGAGATTTGTGAAGGCACGCGTCATGGGGCATTGTGATGACAGCGGTCTTGGAGCATTGGGATGAAAGGGGTCATGGAGCTCTGTGATTACAGGGGCCATGGAGCATTGTGAATACAAAGGCCATGGAGCATTGAGATGACAGGCTTCATGGAGCATTGTGATGAATGTGATCATGGATCATTGTGAAGACAAGTGTCCTGAAACCTTGTGATGACACAGTTCATGGAGCACTGTGATGACAAGGACCATGGCGAATTGTGGTATCATCTGTCATGGGGCATCGTGATGACAGTGGTCATGTAGAATTGTATTGAAAGGTAACATGGAGCACTCTGATGACAGGGGCCATGGAACATTGTGATGACAAAGGCCATGGAGCATTGTGATGACAAGTGTCATGGGGCATTTTGATGACATTGGCATGGAGCATTATGATGACAAGAGTTCTGGAGCATTTTGATGACCAGGGCATGGAGCATTGTGATGAAAGTTGTCCTGGAGCATTGTGATGACAGCGGTCACAGAGGATTGGGAAGAAAGGTATCATGCAGCATTGCGATGACAACGGTCAGGGATCATTTTGATGACAGGGGTCATGGAACATTCTGATAACAAGTTGCATCAAGCATTTTGATGACAGGGGTCATGGAGCATTGTGTTGACATGGGCATGGAGCATTGTAATCATAGGATATCTGGAGCATTGTGATGAAAAGGGGATGGAGCATTTTGATGACAGTGTCCAAGTAGCATTGTGCTGACAATGGCATGGAGCATTGTGATGAAAATGGTACTGGAGCACTGTGAGGAAAGGAATCATGGATCATTGTGATGCCAGGGGTCATGGAGCTTTGTGATGACACGGGTCATGGAGCATTGTGATGACACGGTCAAGGAACATTGTGATGACAAGAAATCTGGAGCATTGTGATGAAAGGGCATGGAGCATTGTGATGACAAAGGCCATAGAGCATTGTGATGAGAGGTGTCATGGAGCATTGTGATGACATGGGCCATGGAGCATTGTGAAGACAAGATTCATGGAGCATTGTGATGACACGGGCATGAAGCATGGTGATGACAACAGACCTGGAGCATTGTGATGACAAGGGCATGGAGCATTGTGATTACAGGAGACTTGGGTCATTGTGATGAAATTGGCAGGGATCATTGTGATTAGAGGGATCATGGAGCATTGTGATGACAAGTGTCATGCAATATTGTGCTGACACAGATCATGGAGCATTTTGATGAGAGTGGCCTTGGAGCACAGTGATGAGAGACGTCATGGGGCATTATGGTGACAGTGGTCAAGGAGCATTGTGATGAAAGTGTTCATGGAGCAACGCGATTATCGGGACAATGGAGCATTGTGAATACAAAGGCCATGGAACATTGAGATAACAGAGTTCATGGAGCATTGTGATGACAAGGGTCTTGGGAGGTACTGATGACACGTTTCATACAGCATTGAGATGACAAGGGCCAAGGCGAATTGTGATGACACGTGTCATGGGGCATTGTGATGACATTGGTCATCTTGCATTGTGATGAGAGTGGTCATGTAGAATTTTGATTAAAGGTATCATGGAGCACTGTGATGACAAAGGCCAAGGAACATTGTGATGACAAGTGTCATTCAGCAATGTGATGACACGGGAATGGAGCATTATGATGAGAAGTGTTCTGGAGCATTGTGATGACAAGGGTATGGAGCATTGTGATTACAGGGACCATGGAGCATTGTGATGACAACGGCATGGAGCACTGTGATGACATTGGTCATTGAGCATTGTGATTACAAAGACCATGAGGCATTGTGATGACAGGGGCCTTGGAGCATTGTGATGACAATGGTCATCAAGCATTGTGATGACAGGGGTCATAGAGCATTGTGATGAGAAAGACCATGGAGCATGGTGATGACAGAGGCCATGGAACATTGTGATGACCAGGCCATGTACCATTGTGATGACAAGGGCAGGGAACCTTGTGGTGACCGGGGTCATGGAGCATTTTGATGACGACTTTCATGGAACGTTGTGATGACAGGGGTCATGGAGCATTGTGATGAAAGTTGTCCTGGAGCATTGTGATGACAGCGGTCACAGAGAATTGGGATGAAAGGTATCATGCAGCATTGTGATGACAACGGTCATGGATCATTTTGATGACAGGGGTCATGGAACATTCTGATAACAAGGTTCATAAAGCATTTTGATGACAGGGGTCATGGAGCATTGTGTTGACACGAGCATGGAGCATTGTAATGATAGGATATCTGGAGCATTGTGATGAAAAGGGGATGGAGCATTTTGATGACAGGGTCCAAGGAGAATTGTGCTGACAATGGCATGGAGCATTGTGATGAAAAGGATACTGGAGCACTGTGAGGAAAGGAATCATGGATCATTGTGATGACAGGGGTCATGGAGCTTTGTGATGACAAGGGTCATGGAGCATTGTGATGACATGGTCAAGGAACATTGCGATGACAAGAATTCTGGAGCATTGTGATGAAAGGGCATGGTGCATTGTGATGAAAGGTGACAAGGAGCATTGTGACGATATGGGCAGAGAACTTTTTGATGACAGGGGTCATGGAGCATTGTGATAAAAAGTGTCATGGAACATTGTACTGACAGGGATCATGGAGCTTTTTGGTAAGAGAGGTCTTGGAGATTTGTGAAGGCAGGCGTCATGGGGCATTGTGATGACAGCGGTCTTGGAGCATTGGGATGAAAGGGGTCATGGAGCTCTGTGATTACAGGGGCCATGGAGCATTGTGAATACAAAGGCCATGGAGCATTGAGATGACAGGTTTCATGGAGCATTGTGATGAAAGTGATCATGGATCATTGTGATGACAAGTGTCCTGGAACCTTGTGATGACACAGTTCATGGAGCATTGTGATGACAAGGACCATGGCGAATTGTGGTATCATCTGTCATGGGGCATTGTGATGACAGTGGTCATGTAGAATTGTATTGAAAGGTAACATGGAGCACTCTGATGACAGGGGCCATGGAACATTGTGATGACAAAGGCCATGGAGCATTGTGATGACAAGTGTCATGGGGCATTTTGATGACATTGGCATGGAGCATTATGATGACAAGAGTTCTGGAGCATTTTGATGACCAGGGCATGGAGCATTGTGATGAAAGTTGTCCTGGAGCATTGTGATGACAGCGGTCACAGAGGATTGGGAAGAAAGGTATCATGCAGCATTGCGATGACAACGGTCAGGGATCATTTTGATGACAGGGGTCATGGAACATTCTGATAACAAGTTTCATCAAGCATTTTGATGACAGGGGTCATGGAGCATTGTGTTGACACGGGCATGGAGCATTGTAATGATAGGATATCTGGAGCATTGTGATGAAAAGGGGATGGAGCATTTTGATGACAGTGTCCAAGTAGCATTGTGCTGACAATGGCATGGAGCATTGTGATGAAAAGGGTACTGGAGCACTGTGAGGAAAGGAATCATGGATCATTGTGATGCCAGGGGTCATGGAGCTTTGTGATGACACGGGTCATGGAGCATTGTGATGACACGGTCAAGGAACATTGTGATGACAAGAAATCTGGAGCATTGTGATGAAAGGGCATGGAGCATTGTGATGAAAGGTGACAAGTAGCATTGTGATGATATGGGCAGAGAACTTTGTGATGACAGGGGTCATGGAGCATTGTGATGAAAAGTGTCATGGAACATTGTACTGACAGGGATCATGGAGCTTTTTGGTAAGGGAGCCCTTGGAGATTGGTGGTGGCAGGCGTCATGGGGCATTATGATGACAGCGGTCTTGGAGCATTGTGATGAAAGGGGTCATGGAGCACTGTGATTAGAGGGGCCATGGAGCATTGTGAATACAAAGGCTATGGAGCATGAGATGACAGGGTTCATGGAGCATTGTGATGAAAGTGATCATGGATCATTGTGATGACAAGTGTCCTGAAACCTTGTGATGACACGGTTCATGGAGCATTGTTATGACAAGGACCATGGCGAATTGTGATGACATCTGAAATGGGGCATTGTGATGACAGTGGTCATGTAGAATTGTGATGAAAGGTATCAAGGAGCACTGTGATGACAGGGGCCATGGAACATTGTGATGACAAAGGCCATGGAGCATTGTGATGACAAGTGTCATGGGACATTTTGATGACATTGGCATGGAACATTATGATGACAAGAGTTCTGGAGAATTTTGATGACAAGGGCATGGAGCATTGTGATGACAGGGCCCATGGAGCATTGTGACGAAGAGGGCAGGGAACATTGTGATGACTGGGTTCATGGAGCCTTGTGATGAAAGGGGCCATGGAGCACTGAGATGACAGGCGTCTTGAGGTATGGTGATGACAGTGGTCATGGAGCATTGTGATGAAAGAGATCATGGAGCAATATGATAAGAGGGGACATGGAGCATTGTGATGACAGGTGTATTGGAGCATTGTGATGAAAATATTAATGGATCATTGTGATGACATGTGTCCTGGAACACTGTGATGACACGGTTCATCGAGTATTGTGATGACAAGGGTCATAGCGAATTGTGATAACAGGTGTCATGGGGCATTGTGATGACATTGATCATCTAGGAATTGTGATGAAAGGTATCATGGAGCACTGTGATGACTGGGGGCATGAAGCATTGTTATGAAAATTGTCCTGGATTATTGTGATGACAGCAGTCATGGAGAATTGGGATGACAGGGATTATGCAGCATTGTGTTGACATGGGTATGGACTATTGTGATGACAATGGTCATGGAGCAATGTGATGAAAGTTTTCATGGAATATCGTGATGAAAAGTGCCTGGGAGCATTGTGACGATAAAGGCCATGGAGCATTGTGATGACAAGTGTCATGGAGCATTGTAATGAAAGCTTTCATTGTGCACTGTGATGACAAGGGGGATGGAGTATTGTGATGAAACTGGTCCTGGAGCATTGTGATAACAAAAGCCATGGAGCATTGTGATGACAGGCATCATGGAGAATTGTGAAGAAAGGGGCCAGGGGGAATTGTCATGACAATAGAGAAATGTGATGAAAATGGTCAGCGAGCATAGTGATTAAAGTGGTCATTGAGAATTGTGATGAAAAGTGACATAGAGCATTGTGATGACAAAGGTCATGGAGAACTGTGATGACCAGGGTCATGTAGCATTGTGATGACACGTTCATGGAACATTGTGATGACAAGAATTCTGAAGCATTGTGATGACAAGGGCCATGGAGCATTGTGATGCCACGGTCATGGAACATTGTGATGACAAAATTCTGGAGCTTTGTGAGGAAAAATGCATGGAGCATTGTGATTATAGGGGACATGGAGCATTTTGATGACATGGGCAGGGAACACTGTGATGACAGGTGTTATGGAGCAATGGGCTGACAAGTGTCATGGAGCACTGTGATGAGAGGGGCCTTGGAGAATTGTGATGACAGGCGTCATGAGGCATTGAGATGGCAGTGGTCATGGAGCATTATGATGAAAGGTGTTATGGAGCACTGTGATTACAGGGGCCATGGAGCATTGTGAATACAAAGGCCATGGAGCATTGAGATGACAGTGGTCATGGAGCATTGTGATGAAAGTGGTAATGGATCATTGTGAGGACAAGTGTCCTGGGACCCTGTGATGACATGGTTCATGGAGCATTGTGATGACAATGGTCATGGCGAATTGTGATGACAATGTCATGGGGCATTGTGATGGCAGTGGTCATCTAGAAATGTGATTAAAGTTATTATGGAGCACAGGAATGAGAGGGGCCATGGAGCATTGTGATGACAAGTCTCATGGAGCATTGTGATGACAGGTGTCATGGAGCCTCGTGATGACAAATGCCATTGAGAATTGTGATCAGAGGTGACATTGGGCATTGTGATGAAAGGGGTCATGGAGTACTGGGAGTACAGGGGCCATGGAGCCTTGTGATAAAAAGTGACATGGAGAATAGTGATGACAGGCATCATAGAGCATTGTGATGACAAGTGCCATTTAGCATTTTGATGACAGGGGTCATCAGGGATTGTGTTGACGGGGGTCACGGAGCATTGTGATGACAAAGGCCATAGAGCATTGTGATGAGAGGGGTCATGGAGCATTGTGATGACATGGGCCATGGAGCATTGTGAAGACAAGATTCATGGAGCATTGTGATGACACGGGCATGAAGCATGGTGATGACAACAGACCTGGAGCATTGTGATGACAAGGGCATGGAGCATTGTGATTACAGGAGACTTGGGTCATTGTGATGAAATTGGCAGGGATCATTGTGATTAGAGGGATCATGGAGCATTGTGATGACAAGTGTCATGCAATATTGTGCTGACACAGATCATGGAGCATTTTGATGAGAGTGGCCTTGGAGCACAGTGATGAGAGACGTCATGGGGCATTATGGTGACAGTGGTCAAGGAGCATTGTGATGAAAGTGTTCATGGAGCAACGCGATTATCGGGACAATGGAGCATTGTGAATACAAAGGCCATGGAACATTGAGATAACAGAGTTCATGGAGCATTGTGATGACAAGGGTCTTGGGAGCTACTGATGACACGTTTCATACAGCATTGAGATGACAAGGGCCAAGGCGAATTGTGATGACACGTGTCATGGGGCATTGTGATGACATTGGTCATCTTGCATTGTGATGAGAGTGGTCATGTAGAATTTTGATTAAAGGTATCATGGAGCACTGTGATGACAAAGGCCAAGGAACATTGTGATGACAAGTGTCATTCAGCAATGTGATGACACGGGAATGGAGCATTATGATGAGAAGTGTTCTGGAGCATTGTGATGACAAGGGTATGGAGCATTGTGATTACAGGGACCATGGAGCATTGTGATGACAACGGCATGGAGCACTGTGATGACATTGGTCATTGAGCATTGTGATTACAAAGACCATGAGGCATTGTGATGACAGGGGCCTTGGAGCATTGTGATGACAATGGTCATCAAGCATTGTGATGACAGGGGTCATAGAGCATTGTGATGAGAAAGACCATGGAGCATGGTGATGACAGAGGCCATGGAACATTGTGATGACCAGGCCATGTACCATTGTGATGACAAGGGCAGGGAACCTTGTGGTGACCGGGGTCATGGAGCATTTTGATGACGACTTTCATGGAACGTTGTGATGACAGGGGTCATGGAGCATTGTGATGAAAGTTGTCCTGGAGCATTGTGATGACAGCGGTCACAGAGAATTGGGATGAAAGGTATCATGCAGCATTGTGATGACAACGGTCATGGATCATTTTGATGACAGGGGTCATGGAACATTCTGATAACAAGGTTCATAAAGCATTTTGATGACAGGGGTCATGGAGCATTGTGTTGACACGAGCATGGAGCATTGTAATGATAGGATATCTGGAGCATTGTGATGAAAAGGGGATGGAGCATTTTGATGACAGGGTCCAAGGAGAATTGTGCTGACAATGGCATGGAGCATTGTGATGAAAAGGATACTGGAGCACTGTGAGGAAAGGAATCATGGATCATTGTGATGACAGGGGTCATGGAGCTTTGTGATGACAAGGGTCATGGAGCATTGTGATGACATGGTCAAGGAACATTGCGATGACAAGAATTCTGGAGCATTGTGATGAAAGGGCATGGTGCATTGTGATGAAAGGTGACAAGGAGCATTGTGACGATATGGGCAGAGAACTTTTTGATGACAGGGGTCATGGAGCATTGTGATAAAAAGTGTCATGGAACATTGTACTGACAGGGATCATGGAGCTTTTTGGTAAGAGAGGTCTTGGAGATTTGTGAAGGCAGGCGTCATGGGGCATTGTGATGACAGCGGTCTTGGAGCATTGGGATGAAAGGGGTCATGGAGCTCTGTGATTACAGGGGCCATGGAGCATTGTGAATACAAAGGCCATGGAGCATTGAGATGACAGGTTTCATGGAGCATTGTGATGAAAGTGATCATGGATCATTGTGATGACAAGTGTCCTGGAACCTTGTGATGACACAGTTCATGGAGCATTGTGATGACAAGGACCATGGCGAATTGTGGTATCATCTGTCATGGGGCATTGTGATGACAGTGGTCATGTAGAATTGTATTGAAAGGTAACATGGAGCACTCTGATGACAGGGGCCATGGAACATTGTGATGACAAAGGCCATGGAGCATTGTGATGACAAGTGTCATGGGGCATTTTGATGACATTGGCATGGAGCATTATGATGACAAGAGTTCTGGAGCATTTTGATGACCAGGGCATGGAGCATTGTGATGAAAGTTGTCCTGGAGCATTGTGATGACAGCGGTCACAGAGGATTGGGAAGAAAGGTATCATGCAGCATTGCGATGACAACGGTCAGGGATCATTTTGATGACAGGGGTCATGGAACATTCTGATAACAAGTTTCATCAAGCATTTTGATGACAGGGGTCATGGAGCATTGTGTTGACACGGGCATGGAGCATTGTAATGATAGGATATCTGGAGCATTGTGATGAAAAGGGGATGGAGCATTTTGATGACAGTGTCCAAGTAGCATTGTGCTGACAATGGCATGGAGCATTGTGATGAAAAGGGTACTGGAGCACTGTGAGGAAAGGAATCATGGATCATTGTGATGCCAGGGGTCATGGAGCTTTGTGATGACATGGGTCATGGAGCATTGTGATGACACGGTCAAGGAACATTGTGATGACAAGAAATCTGGAGCATTGTGATGAAAGGGCATGGAGCATTGTGATGAAAGGTGACAAGTAGCATTGTGATGATATGGGCAGAGAACTTTGTGATGACAGGGGTCATGGAGCATTGTGATGAAAAGTGTCATGGAACATTGTACTGACAGGGATCATGGAGCTTTTTGGTAAGGGAGCCCTTGGAGATTGGTGGTGGCAGGCGTCATGGGGCATTGTGATGACAGCGGTCTTGGAGCATTGTGATGAAAGGGGTCATGGAGCACTGTGATTACAGGGGCCATGGAGCATTGTGAATACAAAGGCTATGGAGCATGAGATGACAGGGTTCATGGAGCATTGTGATGAAAGTGATCATGGATCATTGTGATGACAAGTGTCCTGAAACCTTGTGATGACACGGTTCATGGAGCATTGTTATGACAAGGACCATGGCGAATTGTGATGACATCTGAAATGGGGCATTGTGATGACAGTGGTCATGTAGAATTGTGATGAAAGGTATCAAGGAGCACTGTGATGACAGGGGCCATGGAACATTGTGATGACAAAGGCCATGGAGCATTGTGATGACAAGTGTCATGGGACATTTTGATGACATTGGCATGGAACATTATGATGACAAGAGTTCTGGAGAATTTTGATGACAAGGGCATGGAGCATTGTGATGACAGGGCCCATGGAGCATTGTGACGAAGAGGGCAGGGAACATTGTGATGACTGGGTTCATGGAGCCTTGTGATGAAAGGGGCCATGGAGCACTGAGATGACAGGCGTCTTGAGGTATGGTGATGACAGTGGTCATGGAGCATTGTGATGAAAGAGATCATGGAGCAATATGATAAGAGGGGACATGGAGCATTGTGATGACAGGTGTATTGGAGCATTGTGATGAAAATATTAATGGATCATTGTGATGACATGTGTCCTGGAACACTGTGATGACACGGTTCATCGAGTATTGTGATGACAAGGGTCATAGCGAATTGTGATAACAGGTGTCATGGGGCATTGTGATGACATTGATCATCTAGGAATTGTGATGAAAGGTATCATGGAGCACTGTGATGACTGGGGGCATGAAGCATTGTTATGAAAATTGTCCTGGATTATTGTGATGACAGCAGTCATGGAGAATTGGGATGACAGGGATTATGCAGCATTGTGTTGACATGGGTATGGACTATTGTGATGACAATGGTCATGGAGCAATGTGATGAAAGTTTTCATGGAATATCGTGATGAAAAGTGCCTGGGAGCATTGTGACGATAAAGGCCATGGAGCATTGTGATGACAAGTGTCATGGAGCATTGTAATGAAAGCTTTCATTGTGCACTGTGATGACAAGGGGGATGGAGTATTGTGATGAAACTGGTCCTGGAGCATTGTGATAACAAAAGCCATGGAGCATTGTGATGACAGGCATCATGGAGAATTGTGAAGAAAGGGGCCAGGGGGAATTGTCATGACAATAGAGAAATGTGATGAAAATGGTCAGCGAGCATAGTGATTAAAGTGGTCATTGAGAATTGTGATGAAAAGTGACATAGAGCATTGTGATGACAAAGGTCATGGAGAACTGTGATGACCAGGGTCATGTAGCATTGTGATGACACGTTCATGGAACATTGTGATGACAAGAATTCTGAAGCATTGTGATGACAAGGGCCATGGAGCATTGTGATGCCACGGTCATGGAACATTGTGATGACAAAATTCTGGAGCTTTGTGAGGAAAAATGCATGGAGCATTGTGATTATAGGGGACATGGAGCATTTTGATGACATGGGCAGGGAACACTGTGATGACAGGTGTTATGGAGCAATGGGCTGACAAGTGTCATGGAGCACTGTGATGAGAGGGGCCTTGGAGAATTGTGATGACAGGCGTCATGAGGCATTGAGATGGCAGTGGTCATGGAGCATTATGATGAAAGGTGTTATGGAGCACTGTGATTACAGGGGCCATGGAGCATTGTGAATACAAAGGCCATGGAGCATTGAGATGACAGTGGTCATGGAGCATTGTGATGAAAGTGGTAATGGATCATTGTGAGGACAAGTGTCCTGGGACCCTGTGATGACATGGTTCATGGAGCATTGTGATGACAATGGTCATGGCGAATTGTGATGACAATGTCATGGGGCATTGTGATGGCAGTGGTCATCTAGAAATGTGATTAAAGTTATTATGGAGCACAGGAATGAGAGGGGCCATGGAGCATTGTGATGACAAGTCTCATGGAGCATTGTGATGACAGGTGTCATGGAGCCTCGTGATGACAAATGCCATTGAGAATTGTGATCAGAGGTGACATTGGGCATTGTGATGAAAGGGGTCATGGAGTACTGGGAGTACAGGGGCCATGGAGCCTTGTGATAAAAAGTGACATGGAGAATAGTGATGACAGGCATCATAGAGCATTGTGATGACAAGTGCCATTTAGCATTTTGATGACAGGGGTCATCAGGGATTGTGTTGACGGGGGTCACGGAGCATTGTGATGACAAAGGCCATAGAGCATTGTGATGAGAGGGGTCATGGAGCATTGTGATGACATGGGCCATGGAGCATTGTGAAGACAAGATTCATGGAGCATTGTGATGACACGGGCATGAAGCATGGTGATGACAACAGACCTGGAGCATTGTGATGACAAGGGCATGGAGCATTGTGATTACAGGAGACTTGGGTCATTGTGATGAAATTGGCAGGGATCATTGTGATTAGAGGGATCATGGAGCATTGTGATGACAAGTGTCATGCAATATTGTGCTGACACAGATCATGGAGCATTTTGATGAGAGTGGCCTTGGAGCACAGTGATGAGAGACGTCATGGGGCATTATGGTGACAGTGGTCAAGGAGCATTGTGATGAAAGTGTTCATGGAGCAACGCGATTATCGGGACAATGGAGCATTGTGAATACAAAGGCCATGGAACATTGAGATAACAGAGTTCATGGAGCATTGTGATGACAAGGGTCTTGGGAGCTACTGATGACACGTTTCATACAGCATTGAGATGACAAGGGCCAAGGCGAATTGTGATGACACGTGTCATGGGGCATTGTGATGACATTGGTCATCTTGCATTGTGATGAGAGTGGTCATGTAGAATTTTGATTAAAGGTATCATGGAGCACTGTGATGACAAAGGCCAAGGAACATTGTGATGACAAGTGTCATTCAGCAATGTGATGACACGGGAATGGAGCATTATGATGAGAAGTGTTCTGGAGCATTGTGATGACAAGGGTATGGAGCATTGTGATTACAGGGACCATGGAGCATTGTGATGACAACGGCATGGAGCACTGTGATGACATTGGTCATTGAGCATTGTGATTACAAAGACCATGAGGCATTGTGATGACAGGGGCCTTGGAGCATTGTGATGACAATGGTCATCAAGCATTGTGATGACAGGGGTCATAGAGCATTGTGATGAGAAAGACCATGGAGCATGGTGATGACAGAGGCCATGGAACATTGTGATGACCAGGCCATGTACCATTGTGATGACAAGGGCAGGGAACCTTGTGGTGACCGGGGTCATGGAGCATTTTGATGACGACTTTCATGGAACGTTGTGATGACAGGGGTCATGGAGCATTGTGATGAAAGTTGTCCTGGAGCATTGTGATGACAGCGGTCACAGAGAATTGGGATGAAAGGTATCATGCAGCATTGTGATGACAACGGTCATGGATCATTTTGATGACAGGGGTCATGGAACATTCTGATAACAAGGTTCATAAAGCATTTTGATGACAGGGGTCATGGAGCATTGTGTTGACACGAGCATGGAGCATTGTAATGATAGGATATCTGGAGCATTGTGATGAAAAGGGGATGGAGCATTTTGATGACAGGGTCCAAGGAGAATTGTGCTGACAATGGCATGGAGCATTGTGATGAAAAGGATACTGGAGCACTGTGAGGAAAGGAATCATGGATCATTGTGATGACAGGGGTCATGGAGCTTTGTGATGACAAGGGTCATGGAGCATTGTGATGACATGGTCAAGGAACATTGCGATGACAAGAATTCTGGAGCATTGTGATGAAAGGGCATGGTGCATTGTGATGAAAGGTGACAAGGAGCATTGTGACGATATGGGCAGAGAACTTTTTGATGACAGGGGTCATGGAGCATTGTGATAAAAAGTGTCATGGAACATTGTACTGACAGGGATCATGGAGCTTTTTGGTAAGAGAGGTCTTGGAGATTTGTGAAGGCAGGCGTCATGGGGCATTGTGATGACAGCGGTCTTGGAGCATTGGGATGAAAGGGGTCATGGAGCTCTGTGATTACAGGGGCCATGGAGCATTGTGAATACAAAGGCCATGGAGCATTGAGATGACAGGTTTCATGGAGCATTGTGATGAAAGTGATCATGGATCATTGTGATGACAAGTGTCCTGGAACCTTGTGATGACACAGTTCATGGAGCATTGTGATGACAAGGACCATGGCGAATTGTGGTATCATCTGTCATGGGGCATTGTGATGACAGTGGTCATGTAGAATTGTATTGAAAGGTAACATGGAGCACTCTGATGACAGGGGCCATGGAACATTGTGATGACAAAGGCCATGGAGCATTGTGATGACAAGTGTCATGGGGCATTTTGATGACATTGGCATGGAGCATTATGATGACAAGAGTTCTGGAGCATTTTGATGACCAGGGCATGGAGCATTGTGATGAAAGTTGTCCTGGAGCATTGTGATGACAGCGGTCACAGAGGATTGGGAAGAAAGGTATCATGCAGCATTGCGATGACAACGGTCAGGGATCATTTTGATGACAGGGGTCATGGAACATTCTGATAACAAGTTTCATCAAGCATTTTGATGACAGGGGTCATGGAGCATTGTGTTGACACGGGCATGGAGCATTGTAATGATAGGATATCTGGAGCATTGTGATGAAAAGGGGATGGAGCATTTTGATGACAGTGTCCAAGTAGCATTGTGCTGACAATGGCATGGAGCATTGTGATGAAAAGGGTACTGGAGCACTGTGAGGAAAGGAATCATGGATCATTGTGATGCCAGGGGTCATGGAGCTTTGTGATGACACGGGTCATGGAGCATTGTGATGACACGGTCAAGGAACATTGTGATGACAAGAAATCTGGAGCATTGTGATGAAAGGGCATGGAGCATTGTGATGAAAGGTGACAAGTAGCATTGTGATGATATGGGCAGAGAACTTTGTGATGACAGGGGTCATGGAGCATTGTGATGAAAAGTGTCATGGAACATTGTACTGACAGGGATCATGGAGCTTTTTGGTAAGGGAGCCCTTGGAGATTGGTGGTGGCAGGCGTCATGGGGCATTGTGATGACAGCGGTCTTGGAGCATTGTGATGAAAGGGGTCATGGAGCACTGTGATTACAGGGGCCATGGAGCATTGTGAATACAAAGGCTATGGAGCATGAGATGACAGGGTTCATGGAGCATTGTGATGAAAGTGATCATGGATCATTGTGATGACAAGTGTCCTGAAACCTTGTGATGACACGGTTCATGGAGCATTGTTATGACAAGGACCATGGCGAATTGTGATGACATCTGAAATGGGGCATTGTGATGACAGTGGTCATGTAGAATTGTGATGAAAGGTATCAAGGAGCACTGTGATGACAGGGGCCATGGAACATTGTGATGACAAAGGCCATGGAGCATTGTGATGACAAGTGTCATGGGACATTTTGATGACATTGGCATGGAACATTATGATGACAAGAGTTCTGGAGAATTTTGATGACAAGGGCATGGAGCATTGTGATGACAGGGCCCATGGAGCATTGTGACGAAGAGGGCAGGGAACATTGTGATGACTGGGTTCATGGAGCCTTGTGATGAAAGAGGCCATGGAGCACTGAGATGACAGGCGTCTTGAGGTATGGTGATGACAGTGGTCATGGAGCATTGTGATGAAAGAGATCATGGAGCAATATGATAAGAGGGGACATGGAGCATTGTGATGACAGGTGTATTGGAGCATTGTGATGAAAATATTAATGGATCATTGTGATGACATGTGTCCTGGAACACTGTGATGACACGGTTCATCGAGTATTGTGATGACAAGGGTCATAGCGAATTGTGATAACAGGTGTCATGGGGCATTGTGATGACATTGATCATCTAGGAATTGTGATGAAAGGTATCATGGAGCACTGTGATGACTGGGGGCATGAAGCATTGTTATGAAAATTGTCCTGGATTATTGTGATGACAGCAGTCATGGAGAATTGGGATGACAGGGATTATGCAGCATTGTGTTGACATGGGTATGGACTATTGTGATGACAATGGTCATGGAGCAATGTGATGAAAGTTTTCATGGAATATCGTGATGAAAAGTGCCTGGGAGCATTGTGACGATAAAGGCCATGGAGCATTGTGATGACAAGTGTCATGGAGCATTGTAATGAAAGCTTTCATTGTGCACTGTGATGACAAGGGGGATGGAGTATTGTGATGAAACTGGTCCTGGAGCATTGTGATAACAAAAGCCATGGAGCATTGTGATGACAGGCATCATGGAGAATTGTGAAGAAAGGGGCCAGGGGGAATTGTCATGACAATAGAGAAATGTGATGAAAATGGTCAGCGAGCATAGTGATTAAAGTGGTCATTGAGAATTGTGATGAAAAGTGACATAGAGCATTGTGATGACAAAGGTCATGGAGAACTGTGATGACCAGGGTCATGTAGCATTGTGATGACACGTTCATGGAACATTGTGATGACAAGAATTCTGAAGCATTGTGATGACAAGGGCCATGGAGCATTGTGATGCCACGGTCATGGAACATTGTGATGACAAAATTCTGGAGCTTTGTGAGGAAAAATGCATGGAGCATTGTGATTATAGGGGACATGGAGCATTTTGATGACATGGGCAGGGAACACTGTGATGACAGGTGTTATGGAGCAATGGGCTGACAAGTGTCATGGAGCACTGTGATGAGAGGGGCCTTGGAGAATTGTGATGACAGGCGTCATGAGGCATTGAGATGGCAGTGGTCATGGAGCATTATGATGAAAGGTGTTATGGAGCACTGTGATTACAGGGGCCATGGAGCATTGTGAATACAAAGGCCATGGAGCATTGAGATGACAGTGGTCATGGAGCATTGTGATGAAAGTGGTAATGGATCATTGTGAGGACAAGTGTCCTGGGACCCTGTGATGACATGGTTCATGGAGCATTGTGATGACAATGGTCATGGCGAATTGTGATGACAATGTCATGGGGCATTGTGATGGCAGTGGTCATCTAGAAATGTGATTAAAGTTATTATGGAGCACAGGAATGAGAGGGGCCATGGAGCATTGTGATGACAAGTCTCATGGAGCATTGTGATGACAGGTGTCATGGAGCCTCGTGATGACAAATGCCATTGAGAATTGTGATCAGAGGTGACATTGGGCATTGTGATGAAAGGGGTCATGGAGTACTGGGAGTACAGGGGCCATGGAGCCTTGTGATAAAAAGTGACATGGAGAATAGTGATGACAGGCATCATAGAGCATTGTGATGACAAGTGCCATTTAGCATTTTGATGACAGGGGTCATCAGGCATTGTGTTGACGGGGGTCACGGAGCATTGTGATGACAAAGGCCATAGAGCATTGTGATGAGAGGGGTCATGGAGCATTGTGATGACATGGGCCATGGAGCATTGTGAAGACAAGATTCATGGAGCATTGTGATGACACGGGCATGAAGCATGGTGATGACAACAGACCTGGAGCATTGTGATGACAAGGGCATGGAGCATTGTGATTACAGGAGACTTGGGTCATTGTGATGAAATTGGCAGGGATCATTGTGATTAGAGGGATCATGGAGCATTGTGATGACAAGTGTCATGCAATATTGTGCTGACACAGATCATGGAGCATTTTGATGAGAGTGGCCTTGGAGCACAGTGATGAGAGACGTCATGGGGCATTATGGTGACAGTGGTCAAGGAGCATTGTGATGAAAGTGTTCATGGAGCAACGCGATTATCGGGACAATGGAGCATTGTGAATACAAAGGCCATGGAACATTGAGATAACAGAGTTCATGGAGCATTGTGATGACAAGGGTCTTGGGAGCTACTGATGACACGTTTCATACAGCATTGAGATGACAAGGGCCAAGGCGAATTGTGATGACACGTGTCATGGGGCATTGTGATGACATTGGTCATCTTGCATTGTGATGAGAGTGGTCATGTAGAATTTTGATTAAAGGTATCATGGAGCACTGTGATGACAAAGGCCAAGGAACATTGTGATGACAAGTGTCATTCAGCAATGTGATGACACGGGAATGGAGCATTATGATGAGAAGTGTTCTGGAGCATTGTGATGACAAGGGTATGGAGCATTGTGATTACAGGGACCATGGAGCATTGTGATGACAACGGCATGGAGCACTGTGATGACATTGGTCATTGAGCATTGTGATTACAAAGACCATGAGGCATTGTGATGACAGGGGCCTTGGAGCATTGTGATGACAATGGTCATCAAGCATTGTGATGACAGGGGTCATAGAGCATTGTGATGAGAAAGACCATGGAGCATGGTGATGACAGAGGCCATGGAACATTGTGATGACCAGGCCATGTACCATTGTGATGACAAGGGCAGGGAACCTTGTGGTGACCGGGGTCATGGAGCATTTTGATGACGACTTTCATGGAACGTTGTGATGACAGGGGTCATGGAGCATTGTGATGAAAGTTGTCCTGGAGCATTGTGATGACAGCGGTCACAGAGAATTGGGATGAAAGGTATCATGCAGCATTGTGATGACAACGGTCATGGATCATTTTGATGACAGGGGTCATGGAACATTCTGATAACAAGGTTCATAAAGCATTTTGATGACAGGGGTCATGGAGCATTGTGTTGACACGAGCATGGAGCATTGTAATGATAGGATATCTGGAGCATTGTGATGAAAAGGGGATGGAGCATTTTGATGACAGGGTCCAAGGAGAATTGTGCTGACAATGGCATGGAGCATTGTGATGAAAAGGATACTGGAGCACTGTGAGGAAAGGAATCATGGATCATTGTGATGACAGGGGTCATGGAGCTTTGTGATGACAAGGGTCATGGAGCATTGTGATGACATGGTCAAGGAACATTGCGATGACAAGAATTCTGGAGCATTGTGATGAAAGGGCATGGTGCATTGTGATGAAAGGTGACAAGGAGCATTGTGACGATATGGGCAGAGAACTTTTTGATGACAGGGGTCATGGAGCATTGTGATAAAAAGTGTCATGGAACATTGTACTGACAGGGATCATGGAGCTTTTTGGTAAGAGAGGTCTTGGAGATTTGTGAAGGCAGGCGTCATGGGGCATTGTGATGACAGCGGTCTTGGAGCATTGGGATGAAAGGGGTCATGGAGCTCTGTGATTACAGGGGCCATGGAGCATTGTGAATACAAAGGCCATGGAGCATTGAGATGACAGGTTTCATGGAGCATTGTGATGAAAGTGATCATGGATCATTGTGATGACAAGTGTCCTGGAACCTTGTGATGACACAGTTCATGGAGCATTGTGATGACAAGGACCATGGCGAATTGTGGTATCATCTGTCATGGGGCATTGTGATGACAGTGGTCATGTAGAATTGTATTGAAAGGTAACATGGAGCACTCTGATGACAGGGGCCATGGAACATTGTGATGACAAAGGCCATGGAGCATTGTGATGACAAGTGTCATGGGGCATTTTGATGACATTGGCATGGAGCATTATGATGACAAGAGTTCTGGAGCATTTTGATGACCAGGGCATGGAGCATTGTGATGAAAGTTGTCCTGGAGCATTGTGATGACAGCGGTCACAGAGGATTGGGAAGAAAGGTATCATGCAGCATTGCGATGACAACGGTCAGGGATCATTTTGATGACAGGGGTCATGGAACATTCTGATAACAAGTTTCATCAAGCATTTTGATGACAGGGGTCATGGAGCATTGTGTTGACACGGGCATGGAGCATTGTAATGATAGGATATCTGGAGCATTGTGATGAAAAGGGGATGGAGCATTTTGATGACAGTGTCCAAGTAGCATTGTGCTGACAATGGCATGGAGCATTGTGATGAAAAGGGTACTGGAGCACTGTGAGGAAAGGAATCATGGATCATTGTGATGCCAGGGGTCATGGAGCTTTGTGATGACACGGGTCATGGAGCATTGTGATGACACGGTCAAGGAACATTGTGATGACAAGAAATCTGGAGCATTGTGATGAAAGGGCATGGAGCATTGTGATGAAAGGTGACAAGTAGCATTGTGATGATATGGGCAGAGAACTTTGTGATGACAGGGGTCATGGAGCATTGTGATGAAAAGTGTCATGGAACATTGTACTGACAGGGATCATGGAGCTTTTTGGTAAGGGAGCCCTTGGAGATTGGTGGTGGCAGGCGTCATGGGGCATTGTGATGACAGCGGTCTTGGAGCATTGTGATGAAAGGGGTCATGGAGCACTGTGATTACAGGGGCCATGGAGCATTGTGAATACAAAGGCTATGGAGCATTGAGATGACAGGGTTCATGGAGCATTGTGATGAAAGTGATCATGGATCATTGTGATGACAAGTGTCCTGAAACCTTGTGATGACACGGTTCATGGAGCATTGTTATGACAAGGACCATGGCGAATTGTGATGACATCTGAAATGGGGCATTGTGATGACAGTGGTCATGTAGAATTGTGATGAAAGGTATCAAGGAGCACTGTGATGACAGGGGCCATGGAACATTGTGATGACAAAGGCCATGGAGCATTGTGATGACAAGTGTCATGGGACATTTTGATGACATTGGCATGGAACATTATGATGACAAGAGTTCTGGAGAATTTTGATGACAAGGGCATGGAGCATTGTGATGACAGGGCCCATGGAGCATTGTGACGAAGAGGGCAGGGAACATTGTGATGACTGGGTTCATGGAGCCTTGTGATGAAAGGGGCCATGGAGCACTGAGATGACAGGCGTCTTGAGGTATGGTGATGACAGTGGTCATGGAGCATTGTGATGAAAGAGATCATGGAGCAATATGATAAGAGGGGACATGGAGCATTGTGATGACAGGTGTATTGGAGCATTGTGATGAAAATATTAATGGATCATTGTGATGACATGTGTCCTGGAACACTGTGATGACACGGTTCATCGAGTATTGTGATGACAAGGGTCATAGCGAATTGTGATAACAGGTGTCATGGGGCATTGTGATGACATTGATCATCTAGGAATTGTGATGAAAGGTATCATGGAGCACTGTGATGACTGGGGGCATGAAGCATTGTTATGAAAATTGTCCTGGATTATTGTGATGACAGCAGTCATGGAGAATTGGGATGACAGGGATTATGCAGCATTGTGTTGACATGGGTATGGACTATTGTGATGACAATGGTCATGGAGCAATGTGATGAAAGTTTTCATGGAATATCGTGATGAAAAGTGCCTGGGAGCATTGTGACGATAAAGGCCATGGAGCATTGTGATGACAAGTGTCATGGAGCATTGTAATGAAAGCTTTCATTGTGCACTGTGATGACAAGGGGGATGGAGTATTGTGATGAAACTGGTCCTGGAGCATTGTGATAACAAAAGCCATGGAGCATTGTGATGACAGGCATCATGGAGAATTGTGAAGAAAGGGGCCAGGGGGAATTGTCATGACAATAGAGAAATGTGATGAAAATGGTCAGCGAGCATAGTGATTAAAGTGGTCATTGAGAATTGTGATGAAAAGTGACATAGAGCATTGTGATGACAAAGGTCATGGAGAACTGTGATGACCAGGGTCATGTAGCATTGTGATGACACGTTCATGGAACATTGTGATGACAAGAATTCTGAAGCATTGTGATGACAAGGGCCATGGAGCATTGTGATGCCACGGTCATGGAACATTGTGATGACAAAATTCTGGAGCTTTGTGAGGAAAAATGCATGGAGCATTGTGATTATAGGGGACATGGAGCATTTTGATGACATGGGCAGGGAACACTGTGATGACAGGTGTTATGGAGCAATGGGCTGACAAGTGTCATGGAGCACTGTGATGAGAGGGGCCTTGGAGAATTGTGATGACAGGCGTCATGAGGCATTGAGATGGCAGTGGTCATGGAGCATTATGATGAAAGGTGTTATGGAGCACTGTGATTACAGGGGCCATGGAGCATTGTGAATACAAAGGCCATGGAGCATTGAGATGACAGTGGTCATGGAGCATTGTGATGAAAGTGGTAATGGATCATTGTGAGGACAAGTGTCCTGGGACCCTGTGATGACATGGTTCATGGAGCATTGTGATGACAATGGTCATGGCGAATTGTGATGACAATGTCATGGGGCATTGTGATGGCAGTGGTCATCTAGAAATGTGATTAAAGTTATTATGGAGCACAGGAATGAGAGGGGCCATGGAGCATTGTGATGACAAGTCTCATGGAACATTGTGATGACAGGTGTCATGGAGCCTCGTGATGACAAATGCCATTGAGAATTGTGATCAGAGGTGACATTGGGCATTGTGATGAAAGGGGTCATGGAGTACTGGGAGTACAGGGGCCATGGAGCCTTGTGATAAAAAGTGACATGGAGAATAGTGATGACAGGCATCATAGAGCATTGTGATGACAAGTGCCATTTAGCATTTTGATGACAGGGGTCATCAGGCATTGTGTTGACGGGGGTCACGGAGCATTGTGATGACAAAGGCCATAGAGCATTGTGATGAGAGGGGTCATGGAGCATTGTGATGACATGGGCCATGGAGCATTGTGAAGACAAGATTCATGGAGCATTGTGATGACACGGGCATGAAGCATGGTGATGACAACAGACCTGGAGCATTGTGATGACAAGGGCATGGAGCATTGTGATTACAGGAGACTTGGGTCATTGTGATGAAATTGGCAGGGATCATTGTGATTAGAGGGATCATGGAGCATTGTGATGACAAGTGTCATGCAATATTGTGCTGACACAGATCATGGAGCATTTTGATGAGAGTGGCCTTGGAGCACAGTGATGAGAGACGTCATGGGGCATTATGGTGACAGTGGTCAAGGAGCATTGTGATGAAAGTGTTCATGGAGCAACGCGATTATCGGGACAATGGAGCATTGTGAATACAAAGGCCATGGAACATTGAGATAACAGAGTTCATGGAGCATTGTGATGACAAGGGTCTTGGGAGCTACTGATGACACGTTTCATACAGCATTGAGATGACAAGGGCCAAGGCGAATTGTGATGACACGTGTCATGGGGCATTGTGATGACATTGGTCATCTTGCATTGTGATGAGAGTGGTCATGTAGAATTTTGATTAAAGGTATCATGGAGCACTGTGATGACAAAGGCCAAGGAACATTGTGATGACAAGTGTCATTCAGCAATGTGATGACACGGGAATGGAGCATTATGATGAGAAGTGTTCTGGAGCATTGTGATGACAAGGGTATGGAGCATTGTGATTACAGGGACCATGGAGCATTGTGATGACAACGGCATGGAGCACTGTGATGACATTGGTCATTGAGCATTGTGATTACAAAGACCATGAGGCATTGTGATGACAGGGGCCTTGGAGCATTGTGATGACAATGGTCATCAAGCATTGTGATGACAGGGGTCATAGAGCATTGTGATGAGAAAGACCATGGAGCATGGTGATGACAGAGGCCATGGAACATTGTGATGACCAGGCCATGTACCATTGTGATGACAAGGGCAGGGAACCTTGTGGTGACCGGGGTCATGGAGCATTTTGATGACGACTTTCATGGAACGTTGTGATGACAGGGGTCATGGAGCATTGTGATGAAAGTTGTCCTGGAGCATTGTGATGACAGCGGTCACAGAGAATTGGGATGAAAGGTATCATGCAGCATTGTGATGACAACGGTCATGGATCATTTTGATGACAGGGGTCATGGAACATTCTGATAACAAGGTTCATAAAGCATTTTGATGACAGGGGTCATGGAGCATTGTGTTGACACGAGCATGGAGCATTGTAATGATAGGATATCTGGAGCATTGTGATGAAAAGGGGATGGAGCATTTTGATGACAGGGTCCAAGGAGAATTGTGCTGACAATGGCATGGAGCATTGTGATGAAAAGGATACTGGAGCACTGTGAGGAAAGGAATCATGGATCATTGTGATGACAGGGGTCATGGAGCTTTGTGATGACAAGGGTCATGGAGCATTGTGATGACATGGTCAAGGAACATTGCGATGACAAGAATTCTGGAGCATTGTGATGAAAGGGCATGGTGCATTGTGATGAAAGGTGACAAGGAGCATTGTGACGATATGGGCAGAGAACTTTTTGATGACAGGGGTCATGGAGCATTGTGATAAAAAGTGTCATGGAACATTGTACTGACAGGGATCATGGAGCTTTTTGGTAAGAGAGGTCTTGGAGATTTGTGAAGGCAGGCGTCATGGGGCATTGTGATGACAGCGGTCTTGGAGCATTGGGATGAAAGGGGTCATGGAGCTCTGTGATTACAGGGGCCATGGAGCATTGTGAATACAAAGGCCATGGAGCATTGAGATGACAGGGTTCATGGAGCATTGTGATGAAAGTGATCATGGATCATTGTGATGACAAGTGTCCTGGAACCTTGTGATGACACAGTTCATGGAGCATTGTGATGACAAGGACCATGGCGAATTGTGGTATCATCTGTCATGGGGCATTGTGATGACAGTGGTCATGTAGAATTGTATTGAAAGGTAACATGGAGCACTCTGATGACAGGGGCCATGGAACATTGTGATGACAAAGGCCATGGAGCATTGCGATGACAAGTGTCATGGGGCATTTTGATGACATTGGCATGGAGCATTATGATGACAAGAGTTCTGGAGCATTTTGATGACCAGGGCATGGAGCATTGTGATGAAAGTTGTCCTGGAGCATTGTGATGACAGCGGTCACAGAGGATTGGGATGAAAGGCATCATGCAGCATTGCGATGACAACGGTCAGGGATCATTTTGATGACAGGGGTCATGGAACATTCTGATAACAAGTTTCATCAAGCATTTTGATGACAGGGGTCATGGAGCATTGTGTTGACACGGGCATGGAGCATTGTAATGATAGGATATCTGGAGCATTGTGATGAAAAGGGGATGGAGCATTTTGATGACAGGGTCCAAGGAGCATTGTGCTGACAATGGCATGGAGCATTGTGATGAAAATGGTACTGGAGCACTCTGAGGAAAGGAATCATAGATCATTGTGATGCCAGGGGTCATGGAGCTTTGTGATGACACGGGTCATGGAGCATTGTGATGACACGGTCAAGGAACATTGTGATGACAAGAAATCTGGAGCATTGTGATGAAAGGGCATGGAGCATTGTGATGAAAGGTGACAAGTAGCATTGTGATGATATGGGCAGAGAACTTTGTGATGACAGGGTTCATGGAGCCTTGTGATGAAAAGTGTCATGGAACATTGTACTGACAGGGATCATGGAGCTTTTTGGTAAGGGAGCCCTTGGAGATTGGTGGTGGCAGGCGTCATGGGGCATTGTGATGACAGCGGTCTTGGAGCATTGTGATGAAAGGGGTCATGGAGCACTGTGATTACAGGGGCCATGGAGCATTGTGAATACAAAGGCTATGGAGCATTGAGATGACAGGGTTCAGGGAGCATTGTGATGAAAGTGATCATGGATCATTGTGATGACAAGTGTCCTGAAACCTTGTGATGACACGGTTCATGGAGCATTGTTATGACAAGGACCATGGCGAATTGTGATGACATCTGAAATGGGGCATTGTGATGACAGTGGTCATGTAGAATTGTGATGAAAGGTATCAGGGAGAACTGTGATGACAGGGGCCATGGAACATTGTGATGACAAAGGCCATGGAGCATTGTGATGACAAGTGTCATGGGACATTTTGATGACATTGGCATGGAACATTATGATGACAAGAGTTCTGGAGAATTTTGATGACAAGGGCATGGAGCATTGTGATGACTGGGTTCATGGAGCCTTGTGATGAAAGGGGCCATGGAGCACTGAGATGACAGGCGTCTTGAGGTATGGTGATGACAGTGGTCATGGAGCATTGTGATGAAAGAGATCATGGAGCAATATGATAAGAGGGGACATGGAGCATTGTGATGACAGGTGTATTGGAGCATTGTGATGAAAATATTAATGGATCATTGTGATGACATGTGTCCTGGAACACTGTGATGACACGGTTCATCGAGTATTGTGATGACAAGGGTCATAGCGAATTGTGATAACAGGTGTCATGGGGCATTGTGATGACATTGATCATCTAGGAATTGTGATGAAAGGTATCATGGAGCACTGTGATGACTGGGGGCATGAAGCATTGTTATGAAAATTGTCCTGGATTATTGTGATGACAGCAGTCATGGAGAATTGGGATGACAGGGATTATGCAGCATTGTGTTGACATGGGTATGGACTATTGTGATGACAATGGTCATGGAGCAATGTGATGAAAGTTTTCATGGAATATCGTGATGAAAAGTGCCTGGGAGCATTGTGACGATAAAGGCCATGGAGCATTGTGATGACAAGTGTCATGGAGCATTGTAATGAAAGCTTTCATTGTGCACTGTGATGACAAGGGGGATGGAGTATTGTGATGAAACTGGTCCTGGAACATTGTGATAACAAAAGCCATGGAGCATTGTGATGACAGGCATCATGGAGAATTGTGAAGAAAGGGGCCAGGGGTAATTGTAATGACAATAGAGAAATGTGATGAAAATGGTCAGCGAGCATAGTGATTAAAGTGGTCATTGAGAATTGTGATGAAAAGTGACATAGAGCATTGTGATGACAAAGGTCATGGAGAACTGTGATGACCAGGGTCATGTAGCATTGTGATGACACGTTCATGAAACATTGTGATGACAAGAATTCTGGAGCATTGTGATGACAAGGGCCATGGAGCATTGTGATGCCACGGTCATGGAACATTGTGATGACAAAATTCTGGAGCTTTGTGAGGAAAAAGGCATGGAGCATTGTGATTATAGGGGACATGGAGCATTTTGATGACATGGGCAGGGAACACTGTGATGACAGGTGTTATGGAGCAATGGGATGACAAGTGTCATGGAGCACTGTGATGAGAGGGGCCTTGGAGAATTGTGATGACAGGCGTCATGAGGCGTTGAGATGGCAGTGGTCATGGAGCATTATGATGAAAGGTGTTATGGAGCACTGTGATTACTGGGGCCTTGGAGAATTGTGATGACAGGCGTCATGAGGCATTGAGATGGCAGTGGTCATGGAGCATTATGATGAAAGGTGTTATGGAGCACTGTGATTACAGGGGCCATGGAGCATTGTGAATACAAAGGCCATGGAGCATTGAGATGACAGTGGTCATGGAGCATTGTGATGAAAGTGGTAATGGATCATTGTGATGACAAGTGTCCTGGGACCCTGTGATGACATGGTTCATGGAGCATTGTGATGAGAATGGTCATGGCGAATTGTGATGACAATGTCATGGGGCATTGTGATGGCAGTGCTCATCTAGAAATGTGATTAAAGTTATTATGGAGCACAGGAAGGAGAGGGGCCATGGAGCATTGTGATGACAGGTGTCATGGAGCATCGTGATGACAAATGCCATTGAGAATTGTGATCAGAGGTGACATTGGGCATTGTGATGAAAGGGGTCATGGATTACTGGGAGTACAGGGGCCATGGAGCCTTGTGATAACAAGTGACATGGAGAATAGTGATGACAGGCATCATAGAGCATTGTGATGACAAGTGCCATTTAGCATTTTGATGACAGGGGTCATCAGGCATTGTGTTGACGGGGGTCACGGAGCATTGTGATGACAAAGGCCATAGAGCATTGTGATGAGAGGGGTCATGGAGCATTGTGATGACATGGGCCATGGAGCATTGTGAAGACAAGATTCATGGAGCATTGTGATGACACGGGCATGAAGCATGGTGATGACAACAGACCTGGAGCATTGTGATGACAAGGGCATGGAGCATTGTGATTACAGGAGACTTGGGTCATTGTGATGAGATTGGCAGGGATCATTGTGATTAGTGGGATCATGGAGCATTGTGATGACAAGTGTCATGCAATATTGTGCTGACACAGATCATGGGGCATTTTGATGAGAGTGGCCTTGGAGCACAGTGATGAGAGACGTCATGGGGCATTATGGTGACAGTGGTCAAGGAGCATTGTGATGAAAGTGTTCATGGAGCAACGCGATTATCGGGACAATGGAGCATTGTGAATACAAAGGCCATGGAACATTGAGATAACAGAGTTCATGGAGCATTGTGATGACAAGGGTCTTGGGAGCTACTGATGACACGTTTCATACAGCATTGAGATGACAAGGGCCAAGGCGAATTGTGATGACACGTGTCATGGGGCATTGTGATGACATTGGTCATCTTGCATTGTGATGAGAGTGGTCATGTAGAATTTTGATTAAAGGTATCATGGAGCACTGTGATGACAAAGGCCAAGGAACATTGTGATGACAAGTGTCATTCAGCAATGTGATGACACGGGAATGGAGCATTATGATGACAAGTGTTCTGGAGCATTGTGATGACAAGGGTATGGAGCATTGTGATTACAGGGACCATGGAGCATTGTGATGACAACGGCATGGAGCACTGTGATGACATTGGTCATTGAGCATTGTGATTACAAAGACCATGAGGCATTGTGATGACAGGGGCCTTGGAGCATTGTGATGACCAGGCCATGTACCATTGTGATGACAAGGGCAGGGAACCTTGTGGTGACCGGGGTCATGGAGCATTTTGATGACAACTTTCATGGAACGTTGTGATGACAGGGGTCATGGAGCATTGTGATGAAAGTTGTCCTGGAGCATTGTGATGACAGCGGTCACAGAGAATTGGGATGAAAGGTATCATGCAGCATTGTGATGACAACGGTCATGGATCATTTGGATGACAGGGGTCTTGGAGCATTGTGTTGACACGAGCATGGAGCATTGTAATGATAGGATATCTGGAGCATTGTGATGAAAAGGGGATGGAGCATTTTGATGACAGGGTCCAAGGAGAATTGTGCTGACAATGGCATGGAGCATTGTGATGAAAAGGGTACTGGAGCACTGTGAGGAAAGGAATCATGGATCATTGTGATGACAGGGGTCATGGAGCTTTGTGATGACAAGGGTCATGGAGCATTGTGATGACACGGTCAAGGAACATTGCGATGACAAGAATTCTGGAGCATTGTGATGAAAGTGCATGGAGCATTGTGATGAAAGGTGACAAGGAGCATTGTGACGATATGGGCAGAGAACTTTTTGATGACAGGGGTCATGGAGCATTGTGATAAAAAGTGTCATGGAACATTGTACTGACAGGGATCATGGAGCTTTTTGGTAAGAGAGGTCTTGGAGATTTGTGAAGGCAGGCGTCATGGGGCATTGTGATGACAGCGGTCTTGGAGCATTGGGATGAAAGGGGTCATGGAGCTCTGTGATTACAGGGGCCATGGAGCATTGTGAATACAAAGGCCATGGAGCATTGAGATGACAGGGTTCATGGAGCATTGTGATGAAAGTGATCATGGATCATTGTGATGACAAGTGTCCTGGAACCTTGTGATGACACAGTTCATGGAGCATTGTGATGACAAGGACCATGGCGAATTGTGGTATCATCTGTCATGGGGCATTGTGATGACAGTGGTCATGTAGAATTGTATTGAAAGGTAACATGGAGCACTCTGATGACAGGGGCCATGGAACATTGTGATGACAAAGGCCATGGAGCATTGTGATGACAAGTGTCATGGGGCATTTTGATGACATTGGCATGGAGCATTATGATGACAAGAGTTCTGGAGCATTTTGATGACCAGGGCATGGAGCATTGTGATAAAAGTTGTCCTGGAGCATTGTGATGACAGCGGTCACAGAGGATTGGGATGAAAGGCATCATGCAGCATTGCGATGACAACGGTCAGGGATCATTTTGATGACAGGGGTCATGGAACATTCTGATAACAAGTTTCATCAAGCATTTTGATGACAGGGGTCATGGAGCATTGTGTTGACACGGGCATGGAGCATTGTAATGATAGGATATCTGGAGCATTGTGATGAAAAGGGGATGGAGCATTTTGATGACAGGGTCCAAGGAGCATTGTGCTGACAATGGCATGGAGCATTGTGATGAAAATGGTACTGGAGCACTCTGAGGAAAGGAATCATAGATCATTGTGATGCCAGGGGTCATGGAGCTTTGTGATGACACGAGTCATGGAGCATTGTGATGACACGGTCAAGGAACATTGTGATGACAAGAAATCTGGAGCATTGTGATGAAAGAGCATGGAGCATTGTGATGAAAGGTGACAAGTAGCATTGTGATGATATGGGCAGAGAACTTTGTGATGACAGGGTTCATGGAGCCTTGTGATGAAAAGTGTCATGGAACATTGTACTGACAGGGATCATGGAGCTTTTTGGTAAGGGAGCCCTTGGAGATTGGTGGTGGCAGGCGTCATGGGGCATTGTGATGACAGCGGTCTTGGAGCATTGTGATGAAAGGGGTCATGGAGCACTGTGATTACAGGGGCCATGGAGCATTGTGAATACAAAGGCTATGGATCATTGAGATGACAGGGTTCAGGGAGCATTGTTATGACAAGGACCATGGCGAATTGTGATGACATCTGAAATGGGGCATTGTGATGACAGTGGTCATGTAGAATTGTGATGAAAGGTATCAGGGAGAACTGTGATGACAGGGGCCATGGAACATTGTGATGACAAAGGCCATGGAGCATTGTGATGACAAGTGTCATGGGACATTTTGATGACATTGGCATGGAACATTATGATGACAAGAGTTCTGGAGAATTTTGATGACAAGGGCATGGAGCATTGTGATGACTGGGTTCATGGAGCCTTGTGATGAAAGGGGCCATGGAGCACTGAGATGACAGGCGTCTTGAGGTATGGTGATGACAGTGGTCATGGAGCATTGTGATGAAAGAGATCATGGAGCAATATGATAAGAGGGGACATGGAGCATTGTGATGACAGGTGTATTGGAGCATTGTGATGAAAATATTAATGGATCATTGTGATGACATGTGTCCTGGAACACTGTGATGACACGGTTCATCGAGTATTGTGATGACAAGGGTCATAGCGAATTGTGATAACAGGTGTCATGGGGCATTGTGATGACATTGATCATCTAGGAATTGTGATGAAAGGTATCATGGAGCACTGTGATGACTGGGGGCATGAAGCATTGTTATGAAAATTGTCCTGGATTATTGTGATGACAGCAGTCATGGAGAATTGGGATGACAGGGATTATGCAGCATTGTGTTGACATGGGTATGGACTATTGTGATGACAATGGTCATGGAGCAATGTGATGAAAGTTTTCATGGAATATCGTGATGAAAAGTGCCTGGGAGCATTGTGACGATAAAGGCCATGGAGCATTGTGATGACAAGTGTCATGGAGCATTGTAATGAAAGCTTTCATTGTGCACTGTGATGACAAGGGGGATGGAGTATTGTGATGAAACTGGTCCTGGAACATTGTGATAACAAAAGCCATGGAGCATTGTGATGACAGGCATCATGGAGAATTGTGAAGAAAGGGGCCATGGGGAATTGTAATGACAATAGAGAAATGTGATGAAAATGGTCAGCGAGCATAGTGATTAAAGTGGTCATTGAGAATTGTGATGAAAAGTGACATAGAGCATTGTGATGGCAAAGGTCATGGAGAACTGTGATGACCAGGGTCATGTAGCATTGTGATGACACGTTCATGGAACATTGTGATGACAAGAATTCTGGAGCATTGTGATGACAAGGGCCATGGAGCATTGTGATGCCACGGTCATGGAACATTGTGATGACAAAATTCTGGAGCTTTGTGAGGAAAAAGGCATGGAGCATTGTGATTATAGGGGACATGGAGCATTTTGATGACATGGGCAGGGAACACTGTAATGACAGGTGTTATGGAGCAATGGGATGACAAGTGTCATGGAGCACTGTGATGAGAGGGGCCTTGGAGAATTGTGATGACAGGCGTCATGAGGCATTGAGATGGCAGTGGTCATGGAGCATTATGATGAAAGGTGTTATGGAGCACTGTGATTACTGGGGCCTTGGAGAATTGTGATGACAGGCGTCATGAGGCATTGAGATGGCAGTGGTCATGGAGCATTATGATGAAAGGTGTTATGGAGCACTGTGATTACAGGGGCCATGGAGCATTGTGAATACAAAGGCCATGGAGCATTGAGATGACAGTGGTCATGGAGCATTGTGATGAAAGTGGTAATGGATCATTGTGATGACAAGTGTCCTGGGACCCTGTGATGACATGGTTCATGGAGCATTGTGATGACAATGGTCATGGCGAATTGTGATGACAATGTCATGGGGTATTGTGATGGCAGTGGTCATCTAGAAATGTGATTAAATTTATTATGGAGCACAGGAAGGAGAGGGGCCATGGAGCATTGTGATGACAGGTGTCATGGAGCATCGTGATGACAAATGCCATTGAGAATTGTGATCAGAGGTGACATTGGGCATTGTGATGAAAGGGGTCATGGAGTACTGGGAGTACAGGGGCCATGGAGCCTTGTGATAACAAGTGACATGGAGAATAGTGATGACGGGCATCATAGAGCATTGTGATGACAAGTGCCATTTAGCATTTTGATGACAGGGGTCATCAGGCATTGTGTTGACGGGGGTCACGGAGCATTGTGATGACAAAGGCCATAGAGCATTGTGATGAGAGGGGTCATGGAGCATTGTGATGACATGGGCCATGGAGCATTGTGAAGACAAGATTCATGGAGCATTGTGATGACATGGGCATGAAGCATGGTGATGACAACAGACCTGGAGCATTGTGATGACAAGGGCATGGAGCATTGTGATTACAGGAGACTTGGGTCATTGTGATGAAATTGGCAGGGATCATTGTGATTAGTGGGATCATGGAGCATTGTGATGACAAGTGTCATGCAATATTGTGCTGACACAGATCATGGGGCATTTTGATGAGAGTGGCCTTGGAGCACAGTGATGAGAGACGTCATGGGGCATTATGGTGACAGTGGTCAAGGAGCATTGTGATGAAAGTGTTCATGGAGCAACGCGATTATCGGGACAATGGAGCATTGTGAATACAAAGGCCATGGAACATTGAGATAACAGAGTTCATGGAGCATTGTGATGACAAGGGTCTTGGGAGCTACTGATGACACGTTTCATACAGCATTGAGATGACAAGGGCCAAGGCGAATTGTGATGACACGTGTCATGGGGCATTGTGATGACATTGGTCATCTTGCATTGTGATGAGAGTGGTCATGTAGAATTTTGATTAAAGGTATCATGGAGCACTGTGATGACAAAGGCCAAGGAACATTGTGATGACAAGTGTCATTCAGCAATGTGATGACACGGGAATGGAGCATTATGATGACAAGTGTTCTGGAGCATTGTGATGACAAGGGTATGGAGCATTGTGATTACAGGGACCATGGAGCATTGTGATGACAACGGCATGGAGCACTGTGATGACATTGGTCATTGAGCATTGTGATTACAAAGACCATGAGGCATTGTGATGACAGGGGCCTGGGAGCATTGTGATGACAATGGTCATCAAGCATTGTGATGACAGGGGTCATAGAGCATTGTGATGAGAAAGACCATGGAGCATGGTGATGACAGAGGCCATGGAACATTGTGATGACCATGCCATGTACCATTGTGATGACAAGGGCAGGGAACCTTGTGGTGACCGGGGTCATGGAGCATTTTGATGACAACTTTCATGGAACGTTGTGATGACAGGGGTCATGGAGCATTGTGATGAAAGTTGTCCTGGAGCATTGTGATGACAGCGGTCACAGAGAATTGGGATGAAAGGTATCATGCAGCATTGTGATGACAACGGTCATGGATCATTTTGATGACAGGGGTCATGGAGCATTGTGTTGACACGAGCATGGAGCATTGTAATGATAGGATATCTGGAGCATTGTGATGAAAAGGGGATGGAGCATTTTGATGACATGGTCCAAGGAGAATTGTGCTGACAATGGCATGGAGCATTGTGATGAAAAGGATACTGGAGCACTGTGAGGAAAGGAATCATGGATCATTGTGATGACAGGGGTCATGGAGCTTTGTGATGACAAGGGTCATGGAGCATTGTGATGACACGGTCAAGGAACATTGCGATGACAAGAATTCTGGAGCATTGTGATGAAAGGGCATGGAGCATGGTGATGAAAGGTGACAAGGAGCATTGTGACGATATGGGCAGAGAACTTTTTGATGACAGGGGTCATGGAGCATTGTGATAAAAAGTGTCATGGAACATTGTACTGACAGGGATCATGGAGCTTTTTGGTAAGAGAGGTCTTGGAGATTTGTGAAGGCAGGCGTCATGGGGCATTGTGATGACAGCGGTCTTGGAGCATTGGGATGAAAGGGGTCATGGAGCTCTGTGATTACAGGGGCCATGGAGCATTGTGAATACAAAGGCCATGGAGCATTGAGATGACAGGGTTCATGGAGCATTGTGATGAAAGTGATCATGGATCATTGTGATGAGAAGTGTCCTGGAACCTTGTGATGACACAGTTCATGGAGCATTGTGATGACAAGGACTATGGCGAATTGTGGTATCATCTGTCATGGGGCATTGTGATGACAGTGGTCATGTAGAATTGTATTGAAAGGTAACATGGAGCACTCTGATGACAGGGGCCATGGAACATTGTGATGACAAAGGCCATGGAGCATTGTGATGACAAGTGTCATGGGGCATTTTGATGACATTGGCATGGAGCATTATGATGACAAGAGTTCTGGAGCATTTTGATGACCAGGGCATGGAGCATTGTGATGAAAGTTGTCCTGGAGCATTGTGATGACAGCGGTCACAGAGGATTGGGATGAAAGGTATCATGCAGCATTGCGATGACAACGGTCAGGGATCATTTTGATGACAGGGGTCATGGAACATTCTGATAACAAGTTTCATCAAGCATTTTGATGACAGGGGTCATGGAGCATTGTGTTGACACGGGCATGGAGCATTGTAATGATAGGATATCTGGAGCATTGTGATGAAAAGGGGATGGAGCATTTTGATGACAGGGTCCAAGGAGCATTGTGCTGACAATGGCATGGAGCATTGTGATGAAAATGGTACTGGAGCACTCTGAGGAAAGGAATCATGGATCATTGTGATGCCAGGGGTCATGGAGGTTTGTGATGACACGAGTCATGGAGCATTGTGATGACACGGTAAAGGAACATTGTGATGACAAGAAATCTGGAGCATTGTGATGAAAGGGCATGGAGCATTGTGATGAAAGGTGACAAGTAGCATTGTGATGATATGGGCAGTGAACTTTGTGATGACAGGGTTCATGGAGCCTTGTGATGAAAAGTGTCATGGAACATTGTACTGACAGGGATCATGGAGCTTTTTGGTAAGGGAGCCCTTGGAGATTGGTGGTGGCAGGCGTCATGGGGCATTGTGATGACAGCGGTCTTGGAGCATTGGGATGAAAGGGGTCATGGAGCACTGTGATTACAGGGGCCATGGAGCATTGTGAATACAAAGGCTATGGAGCATTGAGATGACAGGGTTCAGGGAGCATTGTGATGAAAGTGATCATGGATCATTGTGATGACAAGTGTCCTGAAACCTTGTGATGACACGGTTCATGGAGCATTGTTATGACAAGGACCATGGCGAATTGTGATGACATCTGAAATGGGGCATTGTGATGACAGTGGTCATGTAGAATTGTGATGAAAGGTATCAAGGAGCACTGTGATGACAGGGGCCATGGAACATTGTGATGACAAAGGCCATGGAGCATTGTGATGACAAGTGTCATGGGACATTTTGATGACATTGGCATGGAACATTATGATGACAAGAGTTCTGGAGAATTTTGATGACAAGGGCATGGAGCATTGTGATGACAGGGCCCATGGAGCATTGTGACGAAGAGGGCAGGGAACATTGTGATGACTGGGTTCATGGAGCCTTGTGATGAAAGGGGCCATGGAGCACTGAGATGACAGGCATCTTGAGGTATGGTGATGACAGTGGTCATGGAGCATTGTGATGAAAGAGATCATGGAGCAATATGATAAGAGGGGAAATGGAGCATTGTGATGACAAGTGTATTGGAGCATTGTGATGAAAATATTAATGGATCATTGTGATGACATGTGTCCTGGAACACTGTGATGACACGGTTCATCGAGTATTGTGATGACAAGGGTCATAGCGAATTGTGATAACAGGTGTCATGGGGCATTGTGATGACATTGATCATCTAGGAATTGTGATGAAAGGTATCATGGAGCACTGTGATGACTGGGGGCATGAAGCATTGTTATGAAAATTGTCCTGGATTATTGTGATGACAGCAGTCATGGAGAATTGGGATGACAGGGATTATGCAGCATTGTGTTGACATGGGTATGGACTATTGTGATGACAATGGTCATGGAGCAATGTGATGAAAGTTTTCATGGAATATCGTGATGAAAAGTGCCTGGGAGCATTGTGACGATAAAGGCCATGGAGCATTGTGATGACAAGTGTCATGGAGCATTGTAATGAAAGCTTTCATTGTGCACTGTGATGACAAGGGGGATGGAGTATTGTGATGAAACTGGTCCTGGAACATTGTGATAACAAAAGCCATGGAGCATTGTGATGACAGGCATCATGGAGAATTGTGAAGAAAGGGGCCATGGGGAATTGTAATGACAATAGAGAAATGTGATGAAAATGGTCAGCGAGCATAGTGATTAAAGTGGTCATTGAGAATTGTGATGAAAAGTGACATAGAGCATTGTGATGGCAAAGGTCATGGAGAACTGTGATGACCAGGGTCATGTAGCATTGTGATGACACGTTCATGGAACATTGTGATGACAAGAATTCTGAAGCATTGTGATGACAAGGGCCATGGAGCATTGTGATGCCACGGTCATGGAACATTGTGATGACAAAGTTCTGGAGCTTTGTGAGGAAAAAGGCATGGAGCATTGTGATTATAGGGGACATGGAGCATTTTGACGACATGGGCAGGGAACACTGTGATGACAGGTGTTATGGAGCAATGGGATGACAAGTGTCATGGAGCACTGTGATGAGAGGGGCCTTGGAGAATTGTGATGACAGGCGTCATGAGGCATTGAGATGGCAGTGGTCATGGAGCATTATGATGAAAGGTGTTATGGAGCACTGTGATTACAGGGGCCATGGAGCATTGTGAATACAAAGGCCATGGAGCATTGAGATGACAGTGGTCATGGAGCATTGTGATGAAAGTGGTAATGGATCATTGTGATGCCAAGTGTCCTGGGACCCTGTGATGACATGGTTCATGGAGCATTGTGATGACAATGGTCATGGCGAATTGTGATGACAATGTCATGGGGCATTGTGATGGCAGTGGTCATCTAGAAATGTGATTAAAGTTATTATGGAGCACAGGAATGAGAGGGGCCATGGAGCATTGTGATGACAAGTCTCATGGAGCATTGTGATGACAGGTGTCATGGAGCATCGTGATGACAAATGCCATTGAGAATTGTGATCAGAGGTGACATTGGGCATTGTGATGAAAGGGGTCATGGAGTACTGGGAGTACAGGGGCCATGGAGCCTTGTGATAACAAGTGACATGGAGAATAGTGATGACAGGCATCATAGAGCATTGTGATGACAAGTGCCATTTAGCATTTTGATGACAGGGGTCATCAGGCATTGTGTTGACGGGGGTCACAGAGCATTGTGATGACAAAGGCCATAGAGCATTGTGATGAGAGGGGTCATGGAGCATTGTGATGACATGGGCCATGGAGCATTGTGAAGACAAGATTCATGGAGCATTGTGATGACACGGGCATGAAGCATGGTGATGACAACAGACCTGGAGCATTGTGATGACAAGGGCATGGAGCATTGTGATTACAGGAGACTTGGGTCATTGTGATGAAATTGGCAGGGATCATTGTGATTAGAGGGATCATGGAGCATTGTGATGACAAGTGTCATGCAATATTGTGCTGACACAGATTATGGGGCATTTTGATGAGAGTGGCCTTGGAGCACAGTGATGAGAGACGTCATGGGGCATTATGGTGACAGTGGTCAAGGAGCATTGTGATGAAAGTGTTCATGGAGCAACGCGATTATCGGGACAATGGAGCATTGTGAATACAAAGGCCATGGAACATTGAGATAACAGAGTTCATGGAGCATTGTGATGACAAGGGTCTTGGGAGCTACTGATGACACGTTTCATACAGCATTGAGATGACAAGGGCCAAGGCGAATTGTGATGACACGTGTCATGGGGCATTGTGATGACATTGGTCATCTTGCATTGTGATGAGAGTGGTCATGTAGAATTTTGATTAAAGGTATCATGGAGCACTGTGATGACAAAGGCCAAGGAACATTGTGATGACAAGTGTCATTCAGCAATGTGATGACACGGGAATGGAGCATTATGATGACAAGTGTTCTGGAGCATTGTGATGACAAGGGTATGGAGCATTGTGATTACAGGGACCATGGAGCATTGTGATGACAACGGCATGGAGCACTGTGATGACATTGGTCATTGAGCATTGTGATTACAAAGATCATGAGGCATTGTGATGACAGGGGCCTTGGAGCATTGTGATGACAATGGTCATCAAGCATTGTGATGACAGGGGTCATAGAGCATTGTGATGAGAAAGACCATGGAGCATGGTGATGACAGAGGCCATGGAACATTGTGATGACCAGGCCATGTACCATTGTGATGACAAGGGTAGGGAACCTTGTGGTGACCGGGGTCATGGAGCATTTTGATGACAACTTTCATGGAACGTTGTGATGACAGGGGTCATGGAGCATTGTGATGAAAGTTGTCCTGGAGCATTGTGATGACAGCGGTCACAGAGAATTGGGATGAAAGGTATCATGCAGCATTGTGATGACAACGGTCATGGATCATTTTGATGACAGGGGTCATGGAACATTCTGATAACAAGGTTCATAAAGCATTTTGATGACAGGGGTCATGGAGCATTGTGTTGACACGAGCATGGAGCATTGTAATGATAGGATATCTGGAGCATTGTGATGAAAAGGGGATGGAGCATTTTGATGACAGGGTCCAAGGAGAATTGTGCTGACAATGGCATGGAGCATTGTGATGAAAAGGGTACTGGAGCACTGTGAGGAAAGGAATCATGGATCATTGTGATGCCAGGGGTCATGGAGCTTTGTGATGACAAGGGTCATGGAGCATTGTGATGACACGGTCAAGGAACATTGCGATGACAAGAATTCTGGAGCATTGTGATGAAAGGGCATGGTGCATTGTGATGAAAGGTGACAAGGAGCATTGTGACGATATGGGCAGAGAACTTTTTGATGACAGGGGTCATGGAGCATTGTGATAAAAAGTGTCATGGAACATTGTACTGACAGGGATCATGGAGCTTTTTGGTAAGAGAGGTCTTGGAGATTTGTGAAGGCAGGCGTCATGGGGCATTGTGATGACAGCGGTCTTGGAGCATTGGGATGAAAGGGGTCATGGAGCTCTGTGATTACAGGGGCCATGGAGCATTGTGAATACAAAGGCCATGGAGCATTGAGATGACAGGGCTCATGGAGCATTGTGATGAAAGTGATCATGGATCATTGTGATGACAAGTGTCCTGAAACCTTGTGATGACACGGTTCATGGAGCATTGTTATGACAAGGACCATGGCGAATTGTGATGACATCTGAAATGGGGCATTTTGATGACAGTGGTCATGTAGAATTGTGATGAAAGGTATCATGGAGCACTGTGATGACTGGGGGCATGAAGCATTGTTATGAAAATTGTCCTGGATTATTGTGATGACAGCAGTCATGGAGAATTGGGATGACAGGGATTATGCAGCATTGTGTTGACATGGGTATGGACTATTGTGATGACAATGGTCATGGAGCAATGTGATGAAAGTTTTCATGGAATATCGTGATGAAAAGTGCCTGGGAGCATTGTGACGATAAAGGCCATGGAGCATTGTGATGACAAGTGTCATGGAGCATTGTAATGAAAGCTTTCATTGTGCACTGTGATGACAAGGGGGATGGAGTATTGTGATGAAACTGGTCCTGGAACATTGTGATAACAAAAGCCATGGAGCATTGTGATGACAGGCATCATGGAGAATTGTGAAGAAAGGGGCCAGGGGTAATTGTAATGACAATAGAGAAATGTGATGAAAATGGTCAGCGAGCATAGTGATTAAAGTGGTCATTGAGAATTGTGATGAAAAGTGACATAGAGCATTGTGATGACAAAGGTCATGGAGAACTGTGATGACCAGGGTCATGTAGCATTGTGATGACACGTTCATGAAACATTGTGATGACAAGAATTCTGGAGCATTGTGATGACAAGGGCCATGGAGCATTGTGATGCCACGGTCATGGAACATTGTGATGACAAAATTCTGGAGCTTTGTGAGGAAAAAGGCATGGAGCATTGTGATTATAGGGGACATGGAGCATTTTGATGACATGGGCAGGGAACACTGTGATGGCAGGTGTTATGGAGCAATGGGATGAGAGGGGCCTTGGAGAATTGTGATGACAGGCGTCATGAGGCATTGAGATGGCAGTGGTCATGGAGCATTGTGTTGAAAGTGGTAATGGATCATTGTGATGACAAGTGTCTTGGGACCCTGTGATGACATGGTTCATGGAGCATTGTGATGACAATGGTCATGGCGAATTGTGATGACAATGTCATGGGGCATTGTGATGGCAGTGGTCATCTAGAAATGTGATTAAAGTTATTATGGAGCACAGTAATGAGAGGGGCCATGGAGCATTGTGATGACAAGTCTCATGGAGCATTGTGATGACAGGTGTCATGGAGCATCGTGATGACAAATGCCATTGAGAATTGTGATCAGAGGTGACATTGGGCATTGTGAGGAAAGGGGTCATGGAGTACTGGGAGTACAGGGGCCATGGAGCCTTGTGATAACAAGTGACATGGAGAATAGTGATGACAGGCATCATAGAGCATTGTGATGACAAGTGCCATTTAGCATTTTGATGACAGGGGTCATCAGGCATTGTGTTGACGGGGGTCACGGAGCATTGTGATGACAAAGGCCATAGAGCATTGTGATGAGAGGGGTCATGGAGCATTGTGATGACATGGGCCATGGAGCATTGTGAAGACAAGATTCATGGAGCATTGTGATGACACGGGCATGAAGCATGGTGATGACAACAGACCTAGAGCATTGTGATGACAAGGGCATGGAGCATTGTGATTACAGGAGACTTGGGTCATTGTGATGAAATTGGCAGGGATCATTGTGATTAGAGGGATCATGGAGCATTGTGATGACAAGTGTCATGCAATATTGTGCTGACACAGATCATGGAGCATTTTGATGAGAGTGGCCTTGGAGCACAGTGATGAGAGACGTCATGGGGCATTATGGTGACAGTGGTCAAGGAGCATTGTGATGAAAGTGTTCATGGAGCAACGCGATTATCGGGACAATGGAGCATTGTGAATACAAAGGCCATGGAACATTGAGATAACAGAGTTCATGGAGCATTGTGATGACAAGGGTCTTGGGAGCTACTGATGACACGTTTCATAGAGCATTGAGATGACAAGGGCCAAGGCGAATTGTGATGACACGTGTCATGGGGCATTGTGATGACATTGGTCATCTTGCATTGTGATGAGAGTGGTCATGTAGAATTTTGATTAAAGGTATCATGGAGCACTGTGATGACAAAGGCCAAGGAACATTGTGATGACAAGTGTCATTCAGCAATGTGATGACACGGGAATGGAGCATTATGATGACAAGTGTTCTGGAGCATTGTGATGACAAGGGTATGGAGCATTGTGATTACAGGGACCATGGAGCATTGTGATGACAACGGCATGGAGCACTGTGATGACATTGGTCATTGAGCATTGTGATTACAAAGACCATGAGGCATTGTGATGACAGGGGCCTTGGAGCATTGTGATGACAATGGTCATCAAGCATTGTGATGACAGGGGTCATAGAGCATTGTGATGAGAAAGACCATGGAGCATGGTGATGACAGAGGCCATGGAACATTGTGATGACCAGGCCATGTACCATTGTGATGACAAGGGCAGGGAACCTTGTGGTGACCGGGGTCATGGAGCATTTTGATGACAACTTTCATGGAACGTTGTGATGACAGGGGTCATGGAGCATTGTGATGAAAGTTGTCCTGGAGCATTGTGATGACAGCGGTCACAGAGAATTGGGATGAAAGGTATCATGCAGCATTGTGATGACAACGGTCATGGATCATTTTGATGACAGGGGTCATGGAACATTCTGATAACAAGGTTCATAAAGCATTTTGATGACAGGGGTCATGGAGCATTGTGTTGACACGAGCATGGAGCATTGTAATGATAGGATATCTGGAGCATTGTGATGAAAAGGGGATGGAGCATTTTGATGACAGGGTCCAAGGAGAATTGTGCTGACAATGGCATGGAGCATTGTGATGAAAAGGGTACTGGAGCACTGTGAGGAAAGGAATCATGGATCATTGTGATGACAGGGGTCATGGAGCTTTGTGATGACAAGGGTCATGGAGCATTGTGATGACATGGTCAAGGAACATTGCGATGACAAGAATTCTGGAGCATTGTGATGAAAGGGCATGGTGCATTGTGATGAAAGGTGACAAGGAGCATTGTGACGATATGGGCAGAGAACTTTTTGATGACAGGGGTCATGGAGCATTGTGATAAAAAGTGTCATGGAACATTGTACTGACAGGGATCATGGAGCTTTTTGGTAAGGGAGCCCTTGGAGATTGGTGGTGGCAGGCGTCATGGGGCATTGTGATGACAGCGGTCTTGGAGCATTGGGATGAAAGGGGTCATGGAGCACTGTGATTACAGGGGCCATGGAGCATTGTGAATACAAAGGCTATGGAGCATTGAAATGACAGGGTTCAGGGAGCATTGTGATGAAAGTGATCATGGATCATTGTGATGACAAGTGTCCTGAAACCTTGTGATGACACGGTTCATGGAGCATTGTTATGACAAGGACCATGGCGAATTGTGATGACATCTGAAATGGGGCATTGTGATGACAGTGGTCATGTAGAATTGTGATGAAAGGTATCAAGGAGCACTGTGATGACAGGGGCCATGGAACATTGTGATGACAAAGGCCATGGAGCATTGTGATGACAAGTGTCATGGGACATTTTGATGACATTGGCATGGAACATTATGATGACAAGAGTTCTGGAGAATTTTGATGACAAGGGCATGGAGCATTGTGATGACAGGGCCCATGGAGCATTGTGACGAAGAGGGCAGGGAACATTGTGATGACTGGGTTCATGGAGCCTTGTGATGAAATGGGCCATGGAGCACTGAGATGACAGGCGTCTTGAGGTATGGTGATGACAGTGGTCATGGAGCATTGTGATGAAAGAGATCATGGAGCAATATGATAAGAGGGGACATGGAGCATTGTGATGACAGGTGTATTGGAGCATTGTGATGAAAATATTAATGGATCATTGTGATGACATGTGTCCTGGAACACTGTGATGACACGGTTCATCGAGTATTGTGATGACAAGGGTCATAGCGAATTGTGATAACAGGTGTCATGGGGCATTGTGATGACATTGATCATCTAGGAATTGTGATGAAAGGTATCATGGAGCACTGTGATGACTGGGGGCATGAAGCATTGTTATGAAAATTGTCCTGGATTATTGTGATGACAGCAGTCATGGAGAATTGGGATGACAGGGATTATGCAGCATTGTGTTGACATGGGTATGGACTATTGTGATGACAATGGTCATGGAGCAATGTGATGAAAGTTTTCATGGAATATCGTGATGAAAAGTGCCTGGGAGCATTGTGACGATAAAGGCCATGGAGCATTGTGATGACAAGTGTCATGGAGCATTGTAATGAAAGCTTTCATTGTGCACTGTGATGACAAGGGGGATGGAGTATTGTGATGAAACTGGTCCTGGAACATTGTGATAACAAAAGCCATAGAGCATTGTGATGACAGGCATCATGGAGAATTGTGAAGAAAGGGGCCATGTGGAATTCTAATGACAATAGAGAAATGTGATGAAAATGGTCAGCGAGCATAGTGATTAAAGTGGTCATTGAGAATTGTGATGAAAAGTGACATAGAACATTGTGATGACAAAGGTCATGGAGAACTGTGATGACCAGGGTCATGTAGCATTGTGATGACACGTTCATGGAACATTGTGATGACAAGAATTCTGGAGCATTGTGATGACAAGGGCCATGGAGCATTGGGATGCCACGGTCATGGAACATTGTGATGACAAAATTCTGGAGCTTTGTGAGGAAAAAGGCATGGAGCATTGTGATTATAGGGGACATGGAGCATTTTGATGACATGGGCAGGGAACACTGTGATGACAGGTGTTATGGAGCAATGGGATGAGAGGGGCCTTGGAGAATTGTCATGACAGGCGTCATGAGGCATTGAGATGGCAGTGGTCATGGAGCATTATGATGAAAGGTGTTATGGAGCACTGTGATTACCGGGACCATGGAGCATTGTGAATACAAAGGCCATGGAGCATTGAGATGACAGTGGTCATGGAGCATTGTGATGAAAGTGGTAATGGATCATTGTGATGCCAAGTGTCCTGGGACCCTGTGATGACATGGTTCATGGAGCATTGTGATGACAATGGTCATGGCGAATTGTGATGACAATGTCATGGGGCATTGTGATGGCAGTGGTCATCTAGAAATGTGATTAAAGTTATTATGGAGCACAGTAATGAGAGGGGCCATGGAGCATTGTGATGACAAGTCTCATGGAGCATTGTGATGACAGGTGTCATGGAGCATCGTGATGACAAATGCCATTGAGAATTGTGATCAGAGGTGACATTGGGCATTGTGATGAAAGGGGTCATGGAGTACTGGGAGTACAGGGGCCATGGAGCCTTGTGATAACAAGTGACATGGAGAATAGTGATGACAGGCATCATAGAGCATTGTGATGACAAGTGCCATTTAGCATTTTGATGACAGGGGTCATCAGGCATTGTGTTGACGGGGGTCACGGAGCATTGTGATGACAAAGGCCATAGAGCATTGTGATGAGAGGGGTCATGGAGCATTGTGATGACATGGGCCATGGAGCATTGTGAAGACAAGATTCATGGAGCATTGTGATGACACGGGCATGAAGCACGGTGATGACAACTGACCTGGAGCATTGTGATGACAAGGGCATGGAGCATTGTGATTACAGGAGACTTGGGTCATTGTGATGAAATTGGCAGGGATCATTGTGATTAGAGGGATCATGGAGCATTGTGATGACAAGTGTCATGCAATATTGTGCTGACACAGATCATGGAGCATTTTGATGAGAGTGGCCTTGGAGCACAGTGATGAGAGACGTCATGGGGCATTATGGTGACAGTGGTCAAGGAGCATTGTGATGAAAGTGTTCATGGAGCAACGCGATTATCGGGACAATGGAGCATTGTGAATACAAAGGCCATGGAACATTGAGATAACAGAGTTCATGGAGCATTGTGATGACAAGGGTCTTGGGAGCTACTGATGACACGTTTCATACAGCATTGAGATGACAAGGGCCAAGGCGAATTGTGATGACACGTGTCATGGGGCATTGTGATGACATTGGTCATCTTGCATTGTGATGAGAGTGGTCATGTAGAATTTTGATTAAAGGTATCATGGAGCACTGTGATGACAAAGGCCAAGGAACATTGTGATGACAAGTGTCATTCAGCAATGTGATGACACGGGAATGGAGCATTATGATGACAAGTGTTCTGGAGCATTGTGATGACAAGGGTATGGAGCATTGTGATTACAGGGACCATGGAGCATTGTGATGACAACGGCATGGAGCACTGTGATGACATTGGTCATTGAGCATTGTGATTACAAAGACCATGAGGCATTGTGATGACAGGGGCCTTGGAGCATTGTGATGACAATGGTCATCAAGCATTGTGATGACAGGGGTCATAGAGCATTGTGATGAGAAAGACCATGGAGCATGGTGATGACAGAGGCCATGGAACATTGTGATGACCAGGCCATGTACCATTGTGATGACAAGGGTAGGGAACCTTGTGGTGACCGGGGTCATGGAGCATTTTGATGACAACTTTCATGGAACGTTGTGATGACAGGGGTCATGGAGCATTGTGATGAAAGTTGTCCTGGAGCATTGTGATGACAGCGGTCACAGAGAATTGGGATGAAAGGTATCATGCAGCATTGTGATGACAACGGTCATGGATCATTTTGATGACAGGGGTCATGGAACATTCTGATAACAAGGTTCATAAAGCATTTTGATGACAGGGGTCATGGAGCATTGTGTTGACACGAGCATGGAGCATTGTAATGATAGGATATCTGGAGCATTGTGATGAAAAGGGGATGGAGCATTTTGATGACAGGGTCCAAGGAGAATTGTGCTGACAATGGCATGGAGCATTGTGATGAAAAGGGTACTGGAGCACTGTGAGGAAAGGAATCATGGATCATTGTGATGCCAGGGGTCATGGAGCTTTGTGATGACAAGGGTCATGGAGCATTGTGATGACACGGTCAAGGAACATTGCGATGACAAGAATTCTGGAGCATTGTGATGAAAGGGCATGGTGCATTGTGATGAAAGGTGACAAGGAGCATTGTGACGATATGGGCAGAGAACTTTTTGATGACAGGGGTCATGGAGCATTGTGATAAAAAGTGTCATGGAACATTGTACTGACAGGGATCATGGAGCTTTTTGGTAAGAGAGGTCTTGGAGATTTGTGAAGGCAGGCGTCATGGGGCATTGTGATGACAGCGGTCTTGGAGCATTGGGATGAAAGGGGTCATGGAGCTCTGTGATTACAGGGGCCATGGAGCATTGTGAATACAAAGGCCATGGAGCATTGAGATGACAGGGCTCATGGAGCATTGTGATGAAAGTGATCATGGATCATTGTGATGACAAGTGTCCTGAAACCTTGTGATGACACGGTTCATGGAGCATTGTTATGACAAGGACCATGGCGAATTGTGATGACATCTGAAATGGGGCATTTTGATGACAGTGGTCATGTAGAATTGTGATGAAAGGTATCATGGAGCACTGTGATGACTGGGGGCATGAAGCATTGTTATGAAAATTGTCCTGGATTATTGTGATGACAGCAGTCATGGAGAATTGGGATGACAGGGATTATGCAGCATTGTGTTGACATGGGTATGGACTATTGTGATGACAATGGTCATGGAGCAATGTGATGAAAGTTTTCATGGAATATCGTGATGAAAAGTGCCTGGGAGCATTGTGACGATAAAGGCCATGGAGCATTGTGATGACAAGTGTCATGGAGCATTGTAATGAAAGCTTTCATTGTGCACTGTGATGACAAGGGGGATGGAGTATTGTGATGAAACTGGTCCTGGAACATTGTGATAACAAAAGCCATGGAGCATTGTGATGACAGGCATCATGGAGAATTGTGAAGAAAGGGGCCAGGGGTAATTGTAATGACAATAGAGAAATGTGATGAAAATGGTCAGCGAGCATAGTGATTAAAGTGGTCATTGAGAATTGTGATGAAAAGTGACATAGAGCATTGTGATGACAAAGGTCATGGAGAACTGTGATGACCAGGGTCATGTAGCATTGTGATGACACGTTCATGAAACATTGTGATGACAAGAATTCTGGAGCATTGTGATGACAAGGGCCATGGAGCATTGTGATGCCACGGTCATGGAACATTGTGATGACAAAATTCTGGAGCTTTGTGAGGAAAAAGGCATGGAGCATTGTGATTATAGGGGACATGGAGCATTTTGATGACATGGGCAGGGAACACTGTGATGGCAGGTGTTATGGAGCAATGGGATGAGAGGGGCCTTGGAGAATTGTGATGACAGGCGTCATGAGGCATTGAGATGGCAGTGGTCATGGAGCATTGTGTTGAAAGTGGTAATGGATCATTGTGATGACAAGTGTCTTGGGACCCTGTGATGACATGGTTCATGGAGCATTGTGATGACAATGGTCATGGCGAATTGTGATGACAATGTCATGGGGCATTGTGATGGCAGTGGTCATCTAGAAATGTGATTAAAGTTATTATGGAGCACAGTAATGAGAGGGGCCATGGAGCATTGTGATGACAAGTCTCATGGAGCATTGTGATGACAGGTGTCATGGAGCATCGTGATGACAAATGCCATTGAGAATTGTGATCAGAGGTGACATTGGGCATTGTGAGGAAAGGGGTCATGGAGTACTGGGAGTACAGGGGCCATGGAGCCTTGTGATAACAAGTGACATGGAGAATAGTGATGACAGGCATCATAGAGCATTGTGATGACAAGTGCCATTTAGCATTTTGATGACAGGGGTCATCAGGCATTGTGTTGACGGGGGTCACGGAGCATTGTGATGACAAAGGCCATAGAGCATTGTGATGAGAGGGGTCATGGAGCATTGTGATGACATGGGCCATGGAGCATTGTGAAGACAAGATTCATGGAGCATTGTGATGACACGGGCATGAAGCATGGTGATGACAACAGACCTAGAGCATTGTGATGACAAGGGCATGGAGCATTGTGATTACAGGAGACTTGGGTCATTGTGATGAAATTGGCAGGGATCATTGTGATTAGAGGGATCATGGAGCATTGTGATGACAAGTGTCATGCAATATTGTGCTGACACAGATCATGGAGCATTTTGATGAGAGTGGCCTTGGAGCACAGTGATGAGAGACGTCATGGGGCATTATGGTGACAGTGGTCAAGGAGCATTGTGATGAAAGTGTTCATGGAGCAACGCGATTATCGGGACAATGGAGCATTGTGAATACAAAGGCCATGGAACATTGAGATAACAGAGTTCATGGAGCATTGTGATGACAAGGGTCTTGGGAGCTACTGATGACACGTTTCATAGAGCATTGAGATGACAAGGGCCAAGGCGAATTGTGATGACACGTGTCATGGGGCATTGTGATGACATTGGTCATCTTGCATTGTGATGAGAGTGGTCATGTAGAATTTTGATTAAAGGTATCATGGAGCACTGTGATGACAAAGGCCAAGGAACATTGTGATGACAAGTGTCATTCAGCAATGTGATGACACGGGAATGGAGCATTATGATGACAAGTGTTCTGGAGCATTGTGATGACAAGGGTATGGAGCATTGTGATTACAGGGACCATGGAGCATTGTGATGACAACGGCATGGAGCACTGTGATGACATTGGTCATTGAGCATTGTGATTACAAAGACCATGAGGCATTGTGATGACAGGGGCCTTGGAGCATTGTGATGACAATGGTCATCAAGCATTGTGATGACAGGGGTCATAGAGCATTGTGATGAGAAAGACCATGGAGCATGGTGATGACAGAGGCCATGGAACTTTGTGATGACCAGGCCATGTACCATTGTGATGACAAGGGCAGGGAACCTTGTGGTGACCGGGGTCATGGAGCATTTTGATGACAACTTTCATGGAACGTTGTGATGACAGGGGTCATTGAGCATTGTGATGAAAGTTGTCCTGGAGCATTGTGATGACAGCGGTCACAGAGAATTGGGATGAAAGGTATCATGCAGCATTGTGATGACAACGGTCATGGATCATTTTGATGACAGGGGTCATGGAACATTCTGATAACAAGGTTCATAAAGCATTTTGATGACAGGGGTCATGGAGCATTGTGTTGACACGAGCATGGAGCATTGTAATGATAGGATATCTGGAGCATTGTGATGAAAAGGGGATGGAGCATTTTGATGACAGGGTCCAAGGAGAATTGTGCTGACAATGGCATGGAGCATTGTGATGAAAAGGGTACTGGAGCACTGTGAGGAAAGGAATCATGGATCATTGTGATGACAGGGGTCATGGAGCTTTGTGATGACAAGGGTCATGGAGCATTGTGATGACATGGTCAAGAACATTGCGATGACAAGAAATCTGGAGCATTGTGATGAAAGGGCATGGAGCATTGTGATGAAAGGTGACAAGTAGCATTGTGATGATATGGGCAGAGAACTTTGTGATGACAGGGGTCATGGAGCATTGTGATGAAAAGTGTCATGGAACATTGTACTGACAGGGATCATGGAGCTTTTTGGTAAGGGAGCCCTTGGAGATTGGTGGTGGCAGGCGTCATGGGGCATTGTGATGACAGCGGTCTTGGAGCATTGGGATGAAAGGGGTCATGGAGCACTGTGATTACAGGGGCCATGGAGCATTGTGAATACAAAGGCTATGGAGCATTGAGATGACAGGGTTCAGGGAGCATTGTGATGAAAGTGATCATGGATCATTGTGATGACAAGTGTCCTGAAACCTTGTGATGACACGGTTCATGGAGCATTGTTATGACAAGGACCATGGCGAATTGTGATGACATCTGAAATGGGGCATTGTGATGACAGTGGTCATGTAGAATTGTGATGAAAGGTATCAAGGAGCACTGTGATGACAGGGGCCATGGAACATTGTGATGACAAAGGCCATGGAGCATTGTGATGACAAGTGTCATGGGACATTTTGATGACATTGGCATGGAACATTATGATGACAAGAGTTCTGGAGAATTTTGATGACAAGGGCATGGAGCATTGTGATGACAGGGCCCATGGAGCATTGTGACGAAGAGGGCAGGGAACATTGTGATGACTGGGTTCATGGAGCCTTGTGATGAAATGGGCCATGGAGCACTGAGATGACAGGCGTCTTGAGGTATGGTGATGACAGTGGTCATGGAGCATTGTGATGAAAGAGATCATGGAGCAATATGATAAGAGGGGACATGGAGCATTGTGATGACAGGTGTATTGGAGCATTGTGATGAAAATATTAATGGATCATTGTGATGACATGTGTCCTGGAACACTGTGATGACACGGTTCATCGAGTAGTGTGATGACAAGGGTCATAGCGAATTGTGATAACAGGTGTCATGGGGCATTGTGATGACATTGATCATCTAGGAATTGTGATGAAAGGTATCATGGAGCACTGTGATGACTGGGGGCATGAAGCATTGTTATGAAAATTGTCCTGGATTATTGTGATGACAGCAGTCATGGAGAATTGGGATGACAGGGATTATGCAGCATTGTGTTGACATGGGTATGGACTATTGTGATGACAATGGTCATGGAGCAATGTGATGAAAGTTTTCATGGAATATCGTGATGAAAAGTGCCTGGGAGCATTGTGACGATAAAGGCCATGGAGCATTGTGATGACAAGTGTCATGGAGCATTGTAATGAAAGCTTTCATTGTGCACTGTGATGACAAGGGGGATGGAGTATTGTGATGAAACTGGTCCTGGAACATTGTGATAACAAAAGCCATAGAGCATTGTGATGACAGGCATCATGGAGAATTGTGAAGAAAGGGGCCATGTGGAATTCTAATGACAATAGAGAAATGTGATGAAAATGGTCAGCGAGCATAGTGATTAAAGTGGTCATTGAGAATTGTGATGAAAAGTGACATAGAACATTGTGATGACAAAGGTCATGGAGAACTGTGATGACCAGGGTCATGTAGCATTGTGATGACACGTTCATGGAACATTGTGATGACAAGAATTCTGGAGCATTGTGATGACAAGGGCCATGGAGCATTGGGATGCCACGGTCATGGAACATTGTGATGACAAAATTCTGGAGCTTTGTGAGGAAAAAGGCATGGAGCATTGTGATTATAGGGGACATGGAGCATTTTGATGACATGGGCAGGGAACACTGTGATGACAGGTGTTATGGAGCAATGGGATGAGAGGGGCCTTGGAGAATTGTCATGACAGGCGTCATGAGGCATTGAGATGGCAGTGGTCATGGAGCATTATGATGAAAGGTGTTATGGAGCACTGTGATTACCGGGACCATGGAGCATTGTGAATACAAAGGCCATGGAGCATTGAGATGACAGTGGTCATGGAGCATTGTGATGAAAGTGGTAATGGATCATTGTGATGCCAAGTGTCCTGGGACCCTGTGATGACATGGTTCATGGAGCATTGTGATGACAATGGTCATGGCGAATTGTGATGACAATGTCATGGGGCATTGTGATGGCAGTGGTCATCTAGAAATGTGATTAAAGTTATTATGGAGCACAGTAATGAGAGGGGCCATGGAGCATTGTGATGACAAGTCTCATGGAGCATTGTGATGACAGGTGTCATGGAGCATCGTGATGACAAATGCCATTGAGAATTGTGATCAGAGGTGACATTGGGCATTGTGATGAAAGGGGTCATGGAGTACTGGGAGTACAGGGGCCATGGAGCCTTGTGATAACAAGTGACATGGAGAATAGTGATGACAGGCATCATAGAGCATTGTGATGACAAGTGCCATTTAGCATTTTGATGACAGGGGTCATCAGGCATTGTGTTGACGGGGGTCACGGAGCATTGTGATGACAAAGGCCATAGAGCATTGTGATGAGAGGGGTCATGGAGCATTGTGATGACATGGGCCATGGAGCATTGTGAAGACAAGATTCATGGAGCATTGTGATGACACGGGCATGAAGCACGGTGATGACAACTGACCTGGAGCATTGTGATGACAAGGGCATGGAGCATTGTGATTACAGGAGACTTGGGTCATTGTGATGAAATTGGCAGGGATCATTGTGATTAGAGGGATCATGGAGCATTGTGATGACAAGTGTCATGCAATATTGTGCTGACACAGATCATGGAGCATTTTGATGAGAGTGGCCTTGGAGCACAGTGATGAGAGACGTCATGGGGCATTATGGTGACAGTGGTCAAGGAGCATTGTGATGAAAGTGTTCATGGAGCAACGCGATTATCGGGACAATGGAGCATTGTGAATACAAAGGCCATGGAACATTGAGATAACAGAGTTCATGGAGCATTGTGATGACAAGGGTCTTGGGAGCTACTGATGACACGTTTCATACAGCATTGAGATGACAAGGGCCAAGGCGAATTGTGATGACACGTGTCATGGGGCATTGTGATGACATTGGTCATCTTGCATTGTGATGAGAGTGGTCATGTAGAATTTTGATTAAAGGTATCATGGAGCACTGTGATGACAAAGGCCAAGGAACATTGTGATGACAAGTGTCATTCAGCAATGTGATGACACGGGAATGGAGCATTATGATGACAAGTGTTCTGGAGCATTGTGATGACAAGGGTATGGAGCATTGTGATTACAGGGACCATGGAGCATTGTGATGACAACGGCATGGAGCACTGTGATGACATTGGTCATTGAGCATTGTGATTACAAAGACCATGAGGCATTGTGATGACAGGGGCCTGGGAGCATTGTGATGACAATGGTCATCAAGCATTGTGATGACAGGGGTCATAGAGCATTGTGATGAGAAAGACCATGGAGCATGGTGATGACAGAGGCCATGGAACATTGTGATGACCAGGCCATGTACCATTGTGATGACAAGGGCAGGGAACCTTGTGGTGACCGGGGTCATGGAGCATTTTGATGACAACTTTCATGGAACGTTGTGATGACAGGGGTCATGGAGCATTGTGATGAAAGTTGTCCTGGAGCATTGTGATGACAGCGGTCACAGAGAATTGGGATGAAAGGTATCATGCAGCATTGTGATGACAACGGTCATGGATCATTTGGATGACAGGGGTCATGGAGCATTGTGTTGACACGAGCATGGAGCATTGTAATGATAGGATATCTGGAGCATTGTGATGAAAGGGGGATGGAGCATTTTGATGACAGGGTCCAAGGAGAATTGTGCTGACAATGGCATGGAGCATTGTGATGAAAAGGGTACTGGAGCACTGTGAGGAAAGGAATCATGGATCATTGTGATGACAGGGGTCATGGAGCTTTGTGATGACAAGGGTCATGGAGCATTGTGATGACACGGTCAAGGAACATTGCGATGACAAGAATTCTGGAGCATTGTGATGAAAGGGCATGGAGCATGGTGATGAAAGGTGACAAGGAGCATTGTGACGATATGGGCAGAGAACTTTTTGATGACAGGGGTCATGGAGCATTGTGATAAAAAGTGTCATGGAACATTGTACTGACAGGGATCATGGAGCTTTTTGGTAAGAGAGGTCTTGGAGATTTGTGAAGGCAGGCGTCATGGGGCATTGTGATGACAGCGGTCTTGGAGCATTGGGATGAAAGGGGTCATGGAGCTCTGTGATTACAGGGGCCATGGAGCATTGTGAATACAAAGGCCATGGAGCATTGAGATGACAGGGTTCATGGAGCATTGTGATGAAAGTGATCATGGATCATTGTGATGACAAGTGTCCTGGAACCTTGTGATGACACAGTTCATGGAGCATTGTGATGACAAGGACCATGGCGAATTGTGGTATCATCTGTCATGGGGCATTGTGATGACAGTGGTCATGTAGAATTGTATTGAAAGGTAACATGGAGCACTCTGATGACAGGGGCCATGGAACATTGTGATGACAAAGGCCATGGAGCATTGTGATGACAAGTGTCATGGGGCATTTTGATGACATTGGCATGGAGCATTATGATGACAAGAGTTCTGGAGCATTTTGATGACCAGGGCATGGAGCATTGTGATGAAAGTTGTCCTGGAGCATTGTGATGACAGCGGTCACAGAGGATTGGGATGAAAGGTATCATGCAGCATTGCGATGACAACGGTCAGGGATCATTTTGATGACAGGGGTCATGGAACATTCTGATAACAAGTTTCATCAAGCATTTTGATGACAGGGGTCATGGAGCATTGTGTTGACACGGGCATGGAGCATTGTAATGATAGGATATCTGGAGCATTGTGATGAAAAGGGGATGGAGCATTTTGATGACAGGGTCCAAGGAGCATTGTGCTGACAATGGCATGGAGCATTGTGATGAAAATGGTACTGGAGCACTCTGAGGAAAGGAATCATGGATCATTGTGATGCCAGGGGTCATGGAGGTTTGTGATGACACGAGTCATGGAGCATTGTGATGACACGGTAAAGGAACATTGTGATGACAAGAAATCTGGAGCATTGTGATGAAAGGGCATGGAGCATTGTGATGAAAGGTGACAAGTAGCATTGTGATGATATGGGCAGTGAACTTTGTGATGACAGGGTTCATGGAGCCTTGTGATGAAAAGTGTCATGGAACATTGTACTGACAGGGATCATGGAGCTTTTTGGTAAGGGAGCCCTTGGAGATTGGTGGTGGCAGGCGTCATGGGGCATTGTGATGACAGCGGTCTTGGAGCATTGGGATGAAAGGGGTCATGGAGCACTGTGATTACAGGGGCCATGGAGCATTGTGAATACAAAGGCTATGGAGCATTGAGATGACAGGGTTCAGGGAGCATTGTGATGAAAGTGATCATGGATCATTGTGATGACAAGTGTCCTGAAACCTTGTGATGACACGGTTCATGGAGCATTGTTATGACAAGGACCATGGCGAATTGTGATGACATCTGAAATGGGGCATTGTGATGACAGTGGTCATGTAGAATTGTGATGAAAGGTATCAAGGAGCACTGTGATGACAGGGGCCATGGAACATTGTGATGACAAAGGCCATGGAGCATTGTGATGACAAGTGTCATGGGACATTTTGATGACATTGGCATGGAACATTATGATGACAAGAGTTCTGGAGAATTTTGATGACAAGGGCATGGAGCATTGTGATGACAGGGCCCATGGAGCATTGTGACGAAGAGGGCAGGGAACATTGTGATGACTGGGTTCATGGAGCCTTGTGATGAAAGGGGCCATGGAGCACTGAGATGACAGGCATCTTGAGGTATGGTGATGACAGTGGTCATGGAGCATTGTGATGAAAGAGATCATGGAGCAATATGATAAGAGGGGACATGGAGCATTGTGATGACAAGTGTATTGGAGCATTGTGATGAAAATATTAATGGATCATTGTGATGACATGTGTCCTGGAACACTGTGATGACACGGTTCATCGAGTATTGTGATGACAAGGGTCATAGCGAATTGTGATAACAGGTGTCATGGGGCATTGTGATGACATTGATCATCTAGGAATTGTGATGAAAGGTATCATGGAGCACTGTGATGACTGGGGGCATGAAGCATTGTTATGAAAATTGTCCTGGATTATTGTGATGACAGCAGTCATGGAGAATTGGGATGACAGGGATTATGCAGCATTGTGTTGACATGGGTATGGACTATTGTGATGACAATGGTCATGGAGCAATGTGATGAAAGTTTTCATGGAATATCGTGATGAAAAGTGCCTGGGAGCATTGTGACGATAAAGGCCATGGAGCATTGTGATGACAAGTGTCATGGAGCATTGTAATGAAAGCTTTCATTGTGCACTGTGATGACAAGGGGGATGGAGTATTGTGATGAAACTGGTCCTGGAACATTGTGATAACAAAAGCCATGGAGCATTGTGATGACAGGCATCATGGAGAATTGTGAAGAAAGGGGCCATGGGGAATTGTAATGACAATAGAGAAATGTGATGAAAATGGTCAGCGAGCATAGTGATTAAAGTGGTCATTGAGAATTGTGATGAAAAGTGACATAGAGCATTGTGATGGCAAAGGTCATGGAGAACTGTGATGACCAGGGTCATGTAGCATTGTGATGACACGTTCATGGAACATTGTGATGACAAGAATTCTGAAGCATTGTGATGACAAGGGCCATGGAGCATTGTGATGCCACGGTCATGGAACATTGTGATGACAAAGTTCTGGAGCTTTGTGAGGAAAAAGGCATGGAGCATTGTGATTATAGGGGACATGGAGCATTTTGACGACATGGGCAGGGAACACTGTGATGACAGGTGTTATGGAGCAATGGGATGACAAGTGTCATGGAGCACTGTGATGAGAGGGGCCTTGGAGAATTGTGATGACAGGCGTCATGAGGCATTGAGATGGCAGTGGTCATGGAGCATTATGATGAAAGGTGTTATGGAGCACTGTGATTACAGGGGCCATGGAGCATTGTGAATACAAAGGCCATGGAGCATTGAGATGACAGTGGTCATGGAGCATTGTGATGAAAGTGGTAATGGATCATTGTGATGCCAAGTGTCCTGGGACCCTGTGATGACATGGTTCATGGAGCATTGTGATGACAATGGTCATGGCGAATTGTGATGACAATGTCATGGGGCATTGTGATGGCAGTGGTCATCTAGAAATGTGATTAAAGTTATTATGGAGCACAGGAATGAGAGGGGCCATGGAGCATTGTGATGACAAGTCTCATGGAGCATTGTGATGACAGGTGTCATGGAGCATCGTGATGACAAATGCCATTGAGAATTGTGATCAGAGGTGACATTGGGCATTGTGATGAAAGGGGTCATGGAGTACTGGGAGTACAGGGGCCATGGAGCCTTGTGATAACAAGTGACATGGAGAATAGTGATGACAGGCATCATAGAGCATTGTGATGACAAGTGCCATTTAGCATTTTGATGACAGGGGTCATCAGGCATTGTGTTGACGGGGGTCACAGAGCATTGTGATGACAAAGGCCATAGAGCATTGTGATGAGAGGGGTCATGGAGCATTGTGATGACATGGGCCATGGAGCATTGTGAAGACAAGATTCATGGAGCATTGTGATGACACGGGCATGAAGCATGGTGATGACAACAGACCTGGAGCATTGTGATGACAAGGGCATGGAGCATTGTGATTACAGGAGACTTGGGTCATTGTGATGAAATTGGCAGGGATCATTGTGATTAGAGGGATCATGGAGCATTGTGATGACAAGTGTCATGCAATATTGTGCTGACACAGATTATGGGGCATTTTGATGAGAGTGGCCTTGGAGCACAGTGATGAGAGACGTCATGGGGCATTATGGTGACAGTGGTCAAGGAGCATTGTGATGAAAGTGTTCATGGAGCAACGCGATTATCGGGACAATGGAGCATTGTGAATACAAAGGCCATGGAACATTGAGATAACAGAGTTCATGGAGCATTGTGATGACAAGGGTCTTGGGAGCTACTGATGACACGTTTCATACAGCATTGAGATGACAAGGGCCAAGGCGAATTGTGATGACACGTGTCATGGGGCATTGTGATGACATTGGTCATCTTGCATTGTGATGAGAGTGGTCATGTAGAATTTTGATTAAAGGTATCATGGAGCACTGTGATGACAAAGGCCAAGGAACATTGTGATGACAAGTGTCATTCAGCAATGTGATGACACGGGAATGGAGCATTATGATGACAAGTGTTCTGGAGCATTGTGATGACAAGGGTATGGAGCATTGTGATTACAGGGACCATGGAGCATTGTGATGACAACGGCATGGAGCACTGTGATGACATTGGTCATTGAGCATTGTGATTACAAAGATCATGAGGCATTGTGATGACAGGGGCCTTGGAGCATTGTGATGACAATGGTCATCAAGCATTGTGATGACAGGGGTCATAGAGCATTGTGATGAGAAAGACCATGGAGCATGGTGATGACAGAGGCCATGGAACATTGTGATGACCAGGCCATGTACCATTGTGATGACAAGGGTAGGGAACCTTGTGGTGACCGGGGTCATGGAGCATTTTGATGACAACTTTCATGGAACGTTGTGATGACAGGGGTCATGGAGCATTGTGATGAAAGTTGTCCTGGAGCATTGTGATGACAGCGGTCACAGAGAATTGGGATGAAAGGTATCATGCAGCATTGTGATGACAACGGTCATGGATCATTTTGATGACAGGGGTCATGGAACATTCTGATAACAAGGTTCATAAAGCATTTTGATGACAGGGGTCATGGAGCATTGTGTTGACACGAGCATGGAGCATTGTAATGATAGGATATCTGGAGCATTGTGATGAAAAGGGGATGGAGCATTTTGATGACAGCGTCCAAGGAGAATTGTGCTGACAATGGCATGGAGCATTGTGATGAAAAGGGTACTGGAGCACTGTGAGGAAAGGAATCATGGATCATTGTGATGCCAGGGGTCATGGAGCTTTGTGATGACAAGGGTCATGGAGCATTGTGATGACACGGTCAAGGAACATTGCGATGACAAGAATTCTGGAGCATTGTGATGAAAGGGCATGGTGCATTGTGATGAAAGGTGACAAGGAGCATTGTGACGATATGGGCAGAGAACTTTTTGATGACAGGGGTCATGGAGCATTGTGATAAAAAGTGTCATGGAACATTGTACTGACAGGGATCATGGAGCTTTTTGGTAAGAGAGGTCTTGGAGATTTGTGAAGGCAGGCGTCATGGGGCATTGTGATGACAGCGGTCTTGGAGCATTGGGATGAAAGGGGTCATGGAGCTCTGTGATTACAGGGGCCATGGAGCATTGTGAATACAAAGGCCATGGAGCATTGAGATGACAGGGCTCATGGAGCATTGTGATGAAAGTGATCATGGATCATTGTGATGACAAGTGTCCTGAAACCTTGTGATGACACGGTTCATGGAGCATTGTTATGACAAGGACCATGGCGAATTGTGATGACATCTGAAATGGGGCATTTTGATGACAGTGGTCATGTAGAATTGTGATGAAAGGTATCATGGAGCACTGTGATGACTGGGGGCATGAAGCATTGTTATGAAAATTGTCCTGGATTATTGTGATGACAGCAGTCATGGAGAATTGGGATGACAGGGATTATGCAGCATTGTGTTGACATGGGTATGGACTATTGTGATGACAATGGTCATGGAGCAATGTGATGAAAGTTTTCATGGAATATCGTGATGAAAAGTGCCTGGGAGCATTGTGACGATAAAGGCCATGGAGCATTGTGATGACAAGTGTCATGGAGCATTGTAATGAAAGCTTTCATTGTGCACTGTGATGACAAGGGGGATGGAGTATTGTGATGAAACTGGTCCTGGAACATTGTGATAACAAAAGCCATGGAGCATTGTGATGACAGGCATCATGGAGAATTGTGAAGAAAGGGGCCAGGGGTAATTGTAATGACAATAGAGAAATGTGATGAAAATGGTCAGCGAGCATAGTGATTAAAGTGGTCATTGAGAATTGTGATGAAAAGTGACATAGAGCATTGTGATGACAAAGGTCATGGAGAACTGTGATGACCAGGGTCATGTAGCATTGTGATGACACGTTCATGAAACATTGTGATGACAAGAATTCTGGAGCATTGTGATGACAAGGGCCATGGAGCATTGTGATGCCACGGTCATGGAACATTGTGATGACAAAATTCTGGAGCTTTGTGAGGAAAAAGGCATGGAGCATTGTGATTATAGGGGACATGGAGCATTTTGATGACATGGGCAGGGAACACTGTGATGGCAGGTGTTATGGAGCAATGGGATGAGAGGGAACTTGGAGAATTGTGATGACAGGCGTCATGAGGCATTGAGATGGCAGTGGTCATGGAGCATTGTGTTGAAAGTGGTAATGGATCATTGTGATGACAAGTGTCTTGGGACCCTGTGATGACATGGTTCATGGAGCATTGTGATGACAATGGTCATGGCGAATTGTGATGACAATGTCATGGGGCATTGTGATGGCAGTGGTCATCTAGAAATGTGATTAAAGTTATTATGGAGCACAGGAATGAGAGGGGCCATGGAGCATTGTGATGACAAGTCTCATGGAGCATTGTGATGACAGGTGTCATGGAGCATCGTGATGACAAATGCCATTGAGAATTGTGATCAGAGGTGACATTGGGCATTGTGAGGAAAGGGGTCATGGAGTACTGGGAGTACAGGGGCCATGGAGCCTTGTGATAACAAGTGACATGGAGAATAGTGATGACAGGCATCATAGAGCATTGTGATGACAAGTGCCATTTAGCATTTTGATGACAGGGGTCATCAGGCATTGTGTTGACGGGGGTCACGGAGCATTGTGATGACAAAGGCCATAGAGCATTGTGATGAGAGGGGTCATGGAGCATTGTGATGACATGGGCCATGGAGCATTGTGAAGACAAGATTCATGGAGCATTGTGATGACACGGGCATGAAGCATGGTGATGACAACAGACCTAGAGCATTGTGATGACAAGGGCATGGAGCATTGTGATTACAGGAGACTTGGGTCATTGTGATGAAATTGGCAGGGATCATTGTGATTAGAGGGATCATGGAGCATTGTGATGACAAGTGTCATGCAATATTGTGCTGACACAGATCATGGAGCATTTTGATGAGAGTGGCCTTGGAGCACAGTGATGAGAGACGTCATGGGGCATTATGGTGACAGTGGTCAAGGAGCATTGTGATGAAAGTGTTCATGGAGCAACGCGATTATCGGGACAATGGAGCATTGTGAATACAAAGGCCATGGAACATTGAGATAACAGAGTTCATGGAGCATTGTGATGACAAGGGTCTTGGGAGCTACTGATGACACGTTTCATAGAGCATTGAGATGACAAGGGCCAAGGCGAATTGTGATGACACGTGTCATGGGGCATTGTGATGACATTGGTCATCTTGCATTGTGATGAGAGTGGTCATGTAGAATTTTGATTAAAGGTATCATGGAGCACTGTGATGACAAAGGCCAAGGAACATTGTGATGACAAGTGTCATTCAGCAATGTGATGACACGGGAATGGAGCATTATGATGACAAGTGTTCTGGAGCATTGTGATGACAAGGGTATGGAGCATTGTGATTACAGGGACCATGGAGCATTGTGATGACAACGGCATGGAGCACTGTGATGACATTGGTCATTGAGCATTGTGATTACAAAGACCATGAGGCATTGTGATGACAGGGGCCTTGGAGCATTGTGATGACAATGGTCATCAAGCATTGTGATGACAGGGGTCATAGAGCATTGTGATGAGAAAGACCATGGAGCATGGTGATGACAGAGGCCATGGAACTTTGTGATGACCAGGCCATGTACCATTGTGAAGACAAGGGCAGGGAACCTTGTGGTGACCGGGGTCATGGAGCATTTTGATGACAACTTTCATGGAACGTTGTGATGACAGGGGTCATTGAGCATTGTGATGAAAGTGGTCCTGGAGCATTGTGATGACAGCGGTCACAGAGAATTGGGATGAAAGGTATCATGCAGCATTGTGATGACAACGGTCATGGATCATTTTGATGACAGGGGTCATGGAACATTCGGATAACAAGGTTCATAAAGCATTTTGATGACAGGGGTCATGGAGCATTGTGTTGACACGAGCATGGAGCATTGTAATGATAGGATATCTGGAGCATTGTGATGAAAAGGGGATGGAGCATTTTGATGACAGGGTCCAAGGAGAATTGTGCTGACAATGGCATGGAGCATTGTGATGAAAAGGGTACTGGAGCACTGTGAGGAAAGGAATCATGGATCATTGTGATGACAGGGGTCATGGAGCTTTGTGATGACAAGGGTCATGGAGCATTGTGATGACATGGTCAAGAACATTGCGATGACAAGAAATCTGGAGCATTGTGATCAAAGGGCATGGAGCATTGTGATGAAAGGTGACAAGTAGCATTGTGATGATATGGGCAGAGAACTTTGTGATGACAGGGGTCATGGAGCATTGTGATGAAAAGTGTCATGGAACATTGTACTGACAGGGATCATGGAGCTTTTTGGTAAGGGAGCCCTTGGAGATTGGTGGTGGCAGGCGTCATGGGGCATTGTGATGACAGCGGTCTTGGAGCATTGTGATGAAAGGGGTCATGGAGCACTGTGATTACAGGGGCCATGGAGCATTGTGAATACAAAGGCTATGGAGCATTGAGATGACAGGGTTCATGGAGCATTGTGATGAAAGTGATCATGGATCATTGTGATGACAAGTGTCCTGAAACCTTGTGATGACACGGTTCATGGAGCATTGTTATGACAAGGACCATGGCGAATTGTGATGACATCTGAAATGGGGCATTGTGATGACAGTGGTCATGTAGAATTGTGATGAAAGGTATCAAGGAGCACTGTGATGACAGGGGCCATGGAACATTGTGATGACAAAGGCCATGGAGCATTGTGATGACAAGTGTCATGGGACATTTTGATGACATTGGCATGGAACATTATGATGACAAGAGTTCTGGAGCATTTTGATGACCAGGGCATGGAGCATTGTGATGACAGGGCCCAAGGAGCATTGTGACGAAGAGGGCAGGGAACATTGTGATGACTGGGTTCATGGAGCCTTGTGATGAAATGGGCCATGGAGCACTGAGATGACAGGCGTCTTGAGGTATGGTGATGACAGTGGTCATGGAGCATTGTGATGAAAGAGATCATGGAGCAATATGATAAGAGGGGACATGGAGCATTGTGATGACAGGTGTATTGGAGCATTGTGATGAAAATATTAATGGATCATTGTGATGACATGTGTCCTGGAACACTGTGATGACACGGTTCATCGAGTAGTGTGATGACAAGGGTCATAGCGAATTGTGATAACAGGTGTCATGGGGCATTGTGATGACATTGATCATCTAGGAATTGTGATGAAAGGTATCATGGAGCACTGTGATGACTGGGGGCATGAAGCATTGTTATGAAAATTGTCCTGGATTATTGTGATGACAGCAGTCATGGAGAATTGGGATGACAGGGATTATGCAGCATTGTGTTGACATGGGTATGGACTATTGTGATGACAATGGTCATGGAGCAATGTGATGAAAGTTTTCATGGAATATCGTGATGAAAAGTGCCTGGGAGCATTGTGACGATAAAGGCCATGGAGCATTGTGATGACAAGTGTCATGGAGCATTGTAATGAAAGCTTTCATTGTGCACTGTGATGACAAGGGGGATGGAGTATTGTGATGAAACTGGTCCTGGAACATTGTGATAACAAAAGCCATAGAGCATTGTGATGACAGGCATCATGGAGAATTGTGAAGAAAGGGGCCATGTGGAATTGTAATGACAATAGAGAAATGGGATGAAAATGGTCAGCGAGCATAGTGATTAAAGTGGTCATTGAGAATTGTGATGAAAAGTGACATAGAACATTGTGATGACAAAGGTCATGGAGAACTGTGATGACCAGGGTCATGTAGCATTGTGATGACACGTTCATGGAACATTGTGATGACAAGAATTCTGGAGCATTGTGATGACAAGGGCCATGGAGCATTGTGATGCCACGGTCATGGAACATTGTGATGACAAAATTCTGGAGCTTTGTGAGGAAAAAGGCATGGAGCATTGTGATTATAGGGGACATGGAGCATTTTGATGACATGGGCAGGGAACACTGTGATGACAGGTGTTATGGAGCAATGGGATGAGAGGGGCCTTGGAGAATTGTGATGACAGGCGTCATGAGGCATTGAGATGGCAGTGGTCATGGAGCATTATGATGAAAGGTGTTATGGAGCACTGTGATTACAGGGGCCATGGAGCATTGTGAATACAAAGGCCATGGAGCATTGAGATGACAGTGGTCATGGAGCATTGTGATGAAAGTGGTAATGGATCATTGTGATGCCAAGTGTCCTGGGACCCTGTGATGACATGGTTCATGGAGCATTGTGATGACAATGGTCATGGCGAATTGTGATGACAATGTCATGGGGCATTGTGATGGCAGTGGTCATCTAGAAATGTGATTAAAGTTATTATGGAGCACAGGAATGAGAGGGGCCATGGAGCATTGTGATGACAAGTCTCATGGAGCATTGTGATGACAGGTGTCATGGAGCATCGTGATGACAAATGCCATTGAGAATTGTGATCAGAGGTGACATTGGGCATTGTGATGAAAGGGGTCATGGAGTACTGGGAGTACAGGGGCCATGGAGCCTTGTGATAACAAGTGACATGGAGAATAGTGATGACAGGCATCATAGAGCATTGTGATGACAAGTGCCATTTAGCATTTTGATGACAGGGGTCATCAGGCATTGTGTTGACGGGGGTCACAGAGCATTGTGATGACAAAGGCCATAGAGCATTGTGATGAGAGGGGTCATGGAGCATTGTGATGACATGGGCCATGGAGCATTGTGAAGACAAGATTCATGGAGCATTGTGATGACACGGGCATGAAGCATGGTGATGACAACAGACCTGGAGCATTGTGATGACAAGGGCATGGAGCATTGTGATTACAGGAGACTTGGGTCATTGTGATGAAATTGGCAGGGATCATTGTGATTAGAGGGATCATGGAGCATTGTGATGACAAGTGTCATGCAATATTGTGCTGACACAGATTATGGGGCATTTTGATGAGAGTGGCCTTGGAGCACAGTGATGAGAGACGTCATGGGGCATTATGGTGACAGTGGTCAAGGAGCATTGTGATGAAAGTGTTCATGGAGTAACGCGATTATCGGGACAATGGAGCATTGTGAATACAAAGGCCATGGAACATTGAGATAACAGAGTTCATGGAGCATTGTGATGACAAGGGTCTTGGGAGCTACTGATGACACGTTTCATACAGCATTGAGATGACAAGGGCCAAGGCGAATTGTGATGACACGTGTCATGGGGCATTGTGATGACATTGGTCATCTTGCATTGTGATGAGAGTGGTCATGTAGAATTTTGATTAAAGGTATCATGGAGCACTGTGATGACAAAGGCCAAGGAACATTGTGATGACAAGTGTCATTCAGCAATGTGATGACACGGGAATGGAGCATTATGATGACAAGTGTTCTGGAGCATTGTGATGACAAGGGTATGGAGCATTGTGATTACAGGGACCATGGAGCATTGTGATGACAACGGCATGGAGCACTGTGATGACATTGGTCATTGAGCATTGTGATTACAAAGATCATGAGGCATTGTGATGACAGGGGCCTTGGAGCATTGTGATGACAATGGTCATCAAGCATTGTGATGACAGGGGTCATAGAGCATTGTGATGAGAAAGACCATGGAGCATGGTGATGACAGAGGCCATGGAACATTGTGATGACCAGGCCATGTACCATTGTGATGACAAGGGTAGGGAACCTTGTGGTGACCGGGGTCATGGAGCATTTTGATGACAACTTTCATGGAACGTTGTGATGACAGGGGTCATGGAGCATTGTGATGAAAGTTGTCCTGGAGCATTGTGATGACAGCGGTCACAGAGAATTGGGATGAAAGGTATCATGCAGCATTGTGATGACAACGGTCATGGATCATTTTGATGACAGGGGTCATGGAACATTCTGATAACAAGGTTCATAAAGCATTTTGATGACAGGGGTCATGGAGCATTGTGTTGACACGAGCATGGAGCATTGTAATGATAGGATATCTGGAGCATTGTGATGAAAAGGGGATGGAGCATTTTGATGACAGGGTCCAAGGAGAATTGTGCTGACAATGGCATGGAGCATTGTGATGAAAAGGGTACTGGAGCACTGTGAGGAAAGGAATCATGGATCATTGTGATGCCAGGGGTCATGGAGCTTTGTGATGACAAGGGTCATGGAGCATTGTGATGACACGGTCAAGGAACATTGCGATGACAAGAATTCTGGAGCATTGTGATGAAAGGGCATGGTGCATTGTGATGAAAGGTGACAAGGAGCATTGTGACGATATGGGCAGAGAACTTTTTGATGACAGGGGTTATGGAGCATTGTGATAAAAAGTGTCATGGAACATTGTACTGACAGGGATCATGGAGCTTTTTGGTAAGAGAGGTCTTGGAGATTTGTGAAGGCAGGCGTCATGGGGCATTGTGATGACAGCGGTCTTGGAGCATTGGGATGAAAGGGGTCATGGAGCTCTGTGATTACAGGGGCCATGGAGCATTGTGAATACAAAGGCCATGGAGCATTGAGATGACAGGGCTCATGGAGCATTGTGATGAAAGTGATCATGGATCATTGTGATGACAAGTGTCCTGAAACCTTGTGATGACACGGTTCATGTAGCATTGTTATGACAAGGACCATGGCGAATTGTGATGACATCTGAAATGGGGCATTTTGATGACAGTGGTCATGTAGAATTGTGATGAAAGGTATCATGGAGCACTGTGATGACTGGGGGCATGAAGCATTGTTATGAAAATTGTCCTGGATTATTGTGATGACAGCAGTCATGGAGAATTGGGATGACAGGGATTATGCAGCATTGTGTTGACATGGGTATGGACTATTGTGATGACAATGGTCATGGAGCAATGTGATGAAAGTTTTCATGGAATATCGTGATGAAAAGTGCCTGGGAGCATTGTGACGATAAAGGCCATGGAGCATTGTGATGACAAGTGTCATGGAGCATTGTAATGAAAGCTTTCATTGTGCACTGTGATGACAAGGGGGATGGAGTATTGTGATGAAACTGGTCCTGGAACATTGTGATAACAAAAGCCATGGAGCATTGTGATGACAGGCATCATGGAGAATTGTGAAGAAAGGGGCCAGGGGTAATTGTAATGACAATAGAGAAATGTGATGAAAATGGTCAGCGAGCATAGTGATTAAAGTGGTCATTGAGAATTGTGATGAAAAGTGACATAGAGCATTGTGATGACAAAGGTCATGGAGAACTGTGATGACCAGGGTCATGTAGCATTGTGATGACACGTTCATGAAACATTGTGATGACAAGAATTCTGGAGCATTGTGATGACAAGGGCCATGGAGCATTGTGATGCCACGGTCATGGAACATTGTGATGACAAAATTCTGGAGCTTTGTGAGGAAAAAGGCATGGAGCATTGTGATTATAGGGGACATGGAGCATTTTGATGACATGGGCAGGGAACACTGTGATGGCAGGTGTTATGGAGCAATGGGATGAGAGGGGCCTTGGAGAATTGTGATGACAGGCGTCATGAGGCATTGAGATGGCAGTGGTCATGGAGCATTGTGTTGAAAGTGGTAATGGATCATTGTGATGACAAGTGTCTTGGGACCCTGTGATGACATGGTTCATGGAGCATTGTGATGACAATGGTCATGGCGAATTGTGATGACAATGTCATGGGGCATTGTGATGGCAGTGGTCATCTAGAAATGTGATTAAAGTTATTATGGAGCACAGTAATGAGAGGGGCCATGGAGCATTGTGATGACAAGTCTCATGGAGCATTGTGATGACAGGTGTCATGGAGCATCGTGATGACAAATGCCATTGAGAATTGTGATCAGAGGTGACATTGGGCATTGTGAGGAAAGGGGTCATGGAGTACTGGGAGTACAGGGGCCATGGAGCCTTGTGATAACAAGTGACATGGAGAATAGTGATGACAGGCATCATAGAGCATTGTGATGACAAGTGCCATTTAGCATTTTGATGACAGGGGTCATCAGGCATTGTGTTGACGGGGGTCACGGAGCATTGTGATGACAAAGGCCATAGAGCATTGTGATGAGAGGGGTCATGGAGCATTGTGATGACATGGGCCATGGAGCATTGTGAAGACAAGATTCATGGAGCATTGTGATGACACGGGCATGAAGCATGGTGATGACAACAGACCTAGAGCATTGTGATGACAAGGGCATGGAGCATTGTGATTACAGGAGACTTGGGTCATTGTGATGAAATTGGCAGGGATCATTGTGATTAGAGGGATCATGGAGCATTGTGATGACAAGTGTCATGCAATATTGTGCTGACACAGATCATGGAGCATTTTGATGAGAGTGGCCTTGGAGCACAGTGATGAGAGATGTCATGGGGCATTATGGTGACAGTGGTCAAGGAGCATTGTGATGAAAGTGTTCATGGAGCAACGCGATTATCGGGACAATGGAGCATTGTGAATACAAAGGCCATGGAACATTGAGATAACAGAGTTCATGGAGCATTGTGATGACAAGGGTCTTGGGAGCTACTGATGACACGTTTCATAGAGCATTGAGATGACAAGGGCCAAGGCGAATTGTGATGACACGTGTCATGGGGCATTGTGATGACATTGGTCATCTTGCATTGTGATGAGAGTGGTCATGGAGAATTTTGATTAAAGGTATCATGGAGCACTGTGATGACAAAGGCCAAGGAACATTGTGATGACAAGTGTCATTCAGCAATGTGATGACACGGGAATGGAGCATTATGATGACAAGTGTTCTGGAGCATTGTGATGACAAGGGTATGGAGCATTGTGATTACAGGGACCATGGAGCATTGTGATGACAACGGCATGGAGCACTGTGATGACATTGGTCATTGAGCATTGTGATTACAAAGACCATGAGGCATTGTGATGACAGGGGCCTTGGAGCATTGTGATGACAATGGTCATCAAGCATTGTGATGACAGGGGTCATAGAGCATTGTGATGAGAAAGACCATGGAGCATGGTGATGACAGAGGCCATGGAACTTTGTGATGACCAGGCCATGTACCATTGTGATGACAAGGGCAGGGAACCTTGTGGTGACCGGGGTCATGGAGCATTTTGATGACAACTTTCATGGAACGTTGTGATGACAGGGGTCATTGAGCATTGTGATGAAAGTTGTCCTGGAGCATTGTGATGACAGCGGTCACAGAGAATTGGGATGAAAGGTATCATGCAGCATTGTGATGACAACGGTCATGGATCATTTTGATGACAGGGGTCATGGAACATTCTGATAACAAGGTTCATAAAGCATTTTGATGACAGGGGTCATGGAGCATTGTGTTGACACGAGCATGGAGCATTGTAATGATAGGATATCTGGAGCATTGTGATGAAAAGGGGATGGAGCATTTTGATGACAGGGTCCAAGGAGAATTGTGCTGACAATGGCATGGAGCATTGTGATGAAAAGGGTACTGGAGCACTGTGAGGAAAGGAATCATGGATCATTGTGATGACAGGGGTCATGGAGCTTTGTGATGACACGAGTCATGGAGCATTGTGATGACATGGTCAAGAACATTGCGATGACAAGAAATCTGGAGCATTGTGATGAAAGGGCATGGAGCATTGTGATGAAAGGTGACAAGTAGCATTGTGATGATATGGGCAGAGAACTTTGTGATGACAGGGGTCATGGAGCATTGTGATGAAAAGTGTCATGGAACATTGTACTGACAGGGATCATGGAGCTTTTTGGTAAGGGAGCCCTTGGAGATTGGTGGTGGCAGGCGTCATGGGGCATTGTGATGACAGCGGTCTTGGAGCATTGTGATGAAAGGGGTCATGGAGCACTGTGATTACAGGGGCCATGGAGCATTGTGAATACAAAGGCTATGGAGCATTGAGATGACAGGGTTCATGGAGCATTGTGATGAAAGTGATCATGGATCATTGTGATGACAAGTGTCCTGAAACCTTGTGATGACACGGTTCATGGAGCATTGTTATGACAAGGACCATGGCGAATTGTGATGACATCTGAAATGGGGCATTGTGATGACAGTGGTCATGTAGAATTGTGATGAAAGGTATCAAGGAGCACTGTGATGACAGGGGCCATGGAACATTGTGATGACAAAGGCCATGGAGCATTGTGATGACAAGTGTCATGGGACATTTTGATGACATTGGCATGGAACATTATGATGACAAGAGTTCTGGAGAATTTTGATGACAAGGGCATGGAGCATTGTGATGACAGGGCCCATGGAGCCTTGTGACGAAGAGGGCAGGGAACATTGTGATGACTGGGTTCATGGAGCCTTGTGATGAAATGGGCCATGGAGCACTGAGATGACAGGCGTCTTGAGGTATGGTGATGACAGTGGTCATGGAGCATTGTGATGAAAGAGATCATGGAGCAATATGATAAGAGGGGACATGGAGCATTGTGATGACAGGTGTATTGGAGCATTGTGATGAAAATATTAATGGATCATTGTGATGACATGTGTCCTGGAACACTGTGATGACACGGTTCATCGAGTAGTGTGATGACAAGGGTCATAGCGAATTGTGATAACAGGTGTCATGGGGCATTGTGATGACATTGATCATCTAGGAATTGTGATGAAAGGTATCATGGAGCACTGTGATGACTGGGGGCATGAAGCATTGTTATGAAAATTGTCCTGGATTATTGTGATGACAGCAGTCATGGAGAATTGGGATGACAGGGATTATGCAGCATTGTGTTGACATGGGTATGGACTATTGTGATGACAATGGTCATGGAGCAATGTGATGAAAGTTTTCATGGAATATCGTGATGAAAAGTGCCTGGGAGCATTGTGACGATAAAGGCCATGGAGCATTGTGATGACAAGTGTCATGGAGCATTGTAATGAAAGCTTTCATTGTGCACTGTGATGACAAGGGGGATGGAGTATTGTGATGAAACTGGTCCTGGAACATTGTGATAACAAAAGCCATAGAGCATTGTGATGACAGGCATCATGGAGAATTGTGAAGAAAGGGGCCATGTGGAATTCTAATGACAATAGAGAAATGTGATGAAAATGGTCAGCGAGCATAGTGATTAAAGTTGTCATTGAGAATTGTGATGAAAAGTGACATAGAACATTGTGATGACAAAGGTCATGGAGAACTGTGATGACCAGGGTCATGTAGCATTGTGATGACACGTTCATGGAACATTGTGATGACAAGAATTCTGGAGCATTGTGATGACAAGGGCCATGGAGCATTGTGATGCCACGGTCATGGAACATTGTGATGACAAAATTCTGGAGCTTTGTGAGGAAAAAGGCATGGAGCATTGTGATTATAGGGGACATGGAGCATTTTGATGACATGGGCAGGGAACACTGTGATGACAGGTGTTATGGAGCAATGGGATGAGAGGGGCCTTGGAGAATTGTCATGACAGGCGTCATGAGGCATTGAGATGGCAGTGGTCATGGAGCATTATGATGAAAGGTGTTATGGAGCACTGTGATTACCGGGACCATGGAGCATTGTGAATATAAAGGCCATGGAACATTGAGATGACAGTGGTCATGGAGCATTGTGATGAAAGTGGTAATGGATCATTGTGATGACAAGTGTCCTGGGACCCTGTGATGACATGGTTCATGGAGCATTGTGATGACAATGGTCATGGCGAATTGTGATGACAATGTCATGGGGCATTGTGATGGCAGTGGTCATCTAGAAATGTGATTAAAGTTATTATGGAGCACAGTAATGAGAGGGGCCATGGAGCATTGTGATGACAAGTCTCATGGAGCATTGTGATGACAGGTGTCATGGAGCATCGTGATGACAAATGCCATTGAGAATTGTGATCAGAGGTGACATTGGGCATTGTGATGAAAGGGGTCATGGAGTACTGGGAGTACAGGGGCCATGGAGCCTTGTGATAACAAGTGACATGGAGAATAGTGATGACAGGCATCATAGAGCATTGTGATGACAAGTGCCATTTAGCATTTTGATGACAGGGGTCATCAGGCATTGTGTTGACGGGGGTCACGGAGCATTGTGATGACAAAGGCCATAGAGCATTGTGATGAGAGGGGTCATGGAGCATTGTGATGACATGGGCCATGGAGCATTGTGAAGACAAGATTCATGGAGCATTGTGATGACACGGGCATGAAGCACGGTGATGACAACTGACCTGGAGCATTGTGATGACAAGGGCATGGAGCATTGTGATTACAGGAGACTTGGGTCATTGTGATGAAATTGGCAGGGATCATTGTGATTAGAGGGATCATGGAGCATTGTGATGACAAGTGTCATGCAATATTGTGCTGACACAGATCATGGGGCATTTTGATGAGAGTGGCCTTGGAGCACAGTGATGAGAGACGTCATGGGGCATTATGGTGACAGTGGTCAAGGAGCATTGTGATGAAAGTGTTCATGGAGCAACGCGATTATCGGGACAATGGAGCATTGTGAATACAAAGGCCATGGAACATTGAGATAACAGAGTTCATGGAGCATTGTGATGACAAGGGTCTTGGGAGCTACTGATGACACGTTTCATACAGCATTGAGATGACAAGGGCCAAGGCGAATTGTGATGACACGTGTCATGGGGCATTGTGATGACATTGGTCATCTTGCATTGTGATGAGAGTGGTCATGTAGAATTTTGATTAAAGGTATCATGGAGCACTGTGATGACAAAGGCCAAGGAACATTGTGATGACAAGTGTCATTCAGCAATGTGATGACACGGGAATGGAGCATTATGATGACAAGTGTTCTGGAGCATTGTGAAGACAAGGGTATGGAGCATTGTGATTACAGGGACCATGGAGCATTGTGATGACAACGGCATGGAGCACTGTGATGACATTGGTCATTGAGCATTGTGATTACAAAGACCATGAGGCATTGTGATGACAGGGGCCTTGGAGCATTGTGATGACAATGGTCATCAAGCATTGTGATGACAGGGGTCATAGAGCATTGTGATGAGAAAGACCATGGAGCATGGTGATGACAGAGGCCATGGAACATTGTGATGACCAGGCCATGTACCATTGTGATGACAAGGGCAGGGAACCTTGTGGTGACCGGGGTCATGGAGCATTTTGATGACAACTTTCATGGAACGTTGTGATGACAGGGGTCATGGAGCATTGTGATGAAAGTTGTCCTGGAGCATTGTGATGACAGCGGTCACAGAGAATTGGGATGAAAGGTATCATGCAGCATTGTGATGACAACGGTCATGGATCATTTTGATGACAGGGGTCATGGAACATTCTGATAACAAGGTTCATAAAGCATTTTGATGACAGGGGTCATGGAGCATTGTGTTGACACGAGCATGGAGCATTGTAATGATAGGATATCTGGAGCATTGTGATGAAAAGGGGATGGAGCATTTTGATGACAGGGTCCAAGGAGAATTGTGCTGACAATGGCATGGAGCATTGTGATGAAAAGGATACTGGAGCACTGTGAGGAAAGGAATCATGGATCATTGTGATGACAGGGGTCATGGAGCTTTGTGATGACAAGGGTCATGGAGCATTGTGATGACACGGTCAAGGAACATTGCGATGACAAGAATTCTGGAGCATTGTGATGAAAGGGCATGGTGCATTGTGATGAAAGGTGACAAGGAGCATTGTGACGATATGGGCAGAGAACTTTTTGATGACAGGGGTCATGGAGCATTGTGATAAAAAGTGTCATGGAACATTGTACTGACAGGGGTCATGGAGCATTTTGGTAAGAGAGGTCTTGGAGATTTGTCAAGGCAGGCGTCATGGGGCATTGTGATGACAGCGGTCTTGGAGCATTGGGATGAAAGGGGTCATGGAGCTCTGTGATTACAGGGGCCATGGAGCATTGTGAATACAAAGGCCATGGAGCATTGAGATGACAGGGTTCATGGAGCATTGTGATGAATGTGATCATGGATCATTGTGAAGACAAGTGTCCTGAAACCTTGTGATGACACAGTTCATGGAGCACTGTGATGGACAAAAGCCATAGAGCATTCTGATGAGAGGGGTCATGGAGCATTGTGATGACATGGGCCATGGAGCATTGTGAAGACAAGATTCATGGAGCATTGTGATGACACGGGCATGAAGCATGGTGATGACAACAGACCTGGAGCATTGTGATGACAAGGGCATGGAGCATTGTGATTACAGGAGACTTGGGTCATTGTGATGAGATTGGCAGGGATCATTGTGATTAGTGGGATCATGGAGCATTGTGATGACAAGTGTCATGCAATATTGTGCTGACACAGATCATGGGGCATTTTGATGAGAGTGGCCTTGGAGCACAGTGATGAGAGACGTCATGGGGCATTATGGTGACAGTGGTCAAGGAGCATTGTGATGAAAGTGTTCATGGAGCAACGCGATTATCGGGACAATGGAGCATTGTGAATACAAAGGCCATGGAACATTGAGATAACAGAGTTCATGGAGCATTGTGATGACAAGGGTCTTGGGAGCTACTGATGACACGTTTCATAGAGCATTGAGATGACAAGGGCCAAGGCGAATTGTGATGACACGTGTCATGGGGCATTGTGATGACATTGGTCATCTTGCATTGTGATGAGAGTGGTCATGTAGAATTTTGATTAAAGGTATCATGGAGCACTGTGATGACAAAGGCCAAGGAACATTGTGATGACAAGTGTCATTCAGCAATGTGATGACACGGGAATGGAGCATTATGATGACAAGTGTTCTGGAGCATTGTGATGACAAGGGTATGGAGCATTGTGATTACAGGGACCATGGAGCATTGTGATGACAACGGCATGGAGCACTGTGATGACATTGGTCATTGAGCATTGTGATTACAAAGACCATGAGGCATTGTGATGACAGGGGCCTTGGAGCATTGTGATGACCAGGCCATGTACCATTGTGATGACAAGGGCAGGGAACCTTGTGGTGACCGGGGTCATGGAGCATTTTGATGACAACTTTCATGGAACGTTGTGATGACAGGGGTCATGGAGCATTGTGATGAAAGTTGTCCTGGAGCATTGTGATGACAGCGGTCACAGAGAATTGGGATGAAAGGTATCATGCAGCATTGTGATGACAACGGTCATGGATCATTTGGATGACAGGGGTCTTGGAGCATTGTGTTGACACGAGCATGGAGCATTGTAATGATAGGATATCTGGAGAATTGTGATGAAAAGGGGATGGAGCATTTTGATGACAGGGTCCAAGGAGAATTGTGCTGACAAGGGCATGTAGCATTGTGATTACAGGAGACTTGGGTCATTGTGATGAAATTGGCAGGGATCATTGTGATTAGAGGGATCATGGAGCATTGTGATGACAAGTGTCATGCAATATTGTGCTGACACAGATCATGGAGCATTTTGATGAGAGTGGCCTTGGAGCACAGTGATGAGAGACGTCATGGGACATTATGGTGACAGTGGTCAAGGAGCATTGTGATGAAAGTGTTCATGGAGCAACGCGATTATCGGGACAATGGAGCATTGTGAATACAAAGGCCATGGAACATTGAGATAACAGAGTTCATGGAGCATTGTGATGACAAGGGTCTTGGGAGCTACTGATGACACGTTTCATACAGCATTGAGATGACAAGGGCCAAGGCGAATTGTGATGACACGTGTCATGGGGCATTGTGATGACATTGGTCATCTTGCATTGTGATGAGAGTGGTCATGTAGAATTTTGATTAAAGGTATCATGGAGCACTGTGATGACAAAGGCCAAGGAACATTGTGATGACAAGTGTCATTCAGCAATGTGATGACACGGGAATGGAGCATTATGATGACAAGTGTTCTGGAGCATTGTGAAGACAAGGGTATGGAGCATTGTGATTAGAGGGACCATGGAGCATTGTGATGACAACGGCATGGAGCACTGTGATGACATTGGTCATTGAGCATTGTGATTACAAAGACCATGAGGCATTGTGATGACAGGGGCCTTGGAGCATTGTGATGACAATGGTCATCAAGCATTGTGATGACAGGGGTCATAGAGCATTGTGATGAGAAAGACCATGGAGCATGGTGATGACAGAGGCCATGGAACATTGTGATGACCAGGCCAAGTACCATTGTGATGACAAGGGTAGGGAACCTTGTGGTGACCGGGGTCATGGAGCATTTTGATGACAACTTTCATGGAACGTTGTGATGACAGGGGTCATGGAGCATTGTGATGAAAGTTGTCCTGGAGCATTGTGATGACAGCGGTCACAGAGAATTGGGATGAAAGGTATCATGCAGCATTGTGATGACAACGGTCATGGATCATTTGGATGACAGGGGTCATGGAACATTCTGATAACAAGGTTCATAAAGCATTTTGATGACAGGGGTCATGGAGCATTGTGTTGACACGAGCATGGAGCATTGTAATGATAGGATATCTGGAGCATTGTGATGAAAAGGGGATGGAGCATTTTGATGACAGGGTCCAAGGAGAATTGTGCTGACAATGGCATGGAGCATTGTGATGAAAAGGATACTGGAGCACTGTGAGGAAAGGAATCATGGATCATTGTGATGACAGGGGTCATGGAGCTTTGTGATGACAAGGGTCATGGAGCATTGTGATGACACGGTCAAGGAACATTGCGATGACAAGAATTCTGGAGCATTGTGATGAAAGGGCATGGTGCATTGTGATGAAAGGTGACAAGGAGCATTGTGACGATATGGGCAGAGAACTTTTTGATGACAGGGGTCATGGAGCATTGTGATAAAAAGTGTCATGGAACATTGTACTGACAGGGGTCATGGAGCATTTTGGTAAGAGAGGTCTTGGAGATTTGTGAAGGCAGGCGTCATGGGGCATTGTGATGACAGCGGTCTTGGAGCATTGGGATGAAAGGGGTCATGGAGCTCTGTGATTACAGGGGCCATGGAGCATTGTGAATACAAAGGCCATGGAGCATTGAGATGACAGGGTTCATGGAGCATTGTGATGAATGTGATCATGGATCATTGTGAAGACAAGTGTCCTGAAACCTTGTGATGACACAGTTCATGGAGCACTGTGATGGACAAAAGCCATAGAGCATTCTGATGAGAGGGGTCATGGAGCATTGTGATGACATGGGCCATGGAGCATTGTGAAGACAAGATTCATGGAGCATTGTGATGACACGGGCATGAAGCATGGTGATGACAACAGACCTGGAGCATTGTGATGACAAGGGCATGGAGCATTGTGATTACAGGAGACTTGGGTCATTGTGATGAGATTGGCAGGGATCATTGTGATTAGTGGGATCATGGAGCATTGTGATGACAAGTGTCATGCAATATTGTGCTGACACAGATCATGGGGCATTTTGATGAGAGTGGCCTTGGAGCACAGTGATGAGAGACGTCATGGGGCATTATGGTGACAGTGGTCAAGGAGCATTGTGATGAAAGTGTTCATGGAGCAACGCGATTATCGGGACAATGGAGCATTGTGAATACAAAGGCCATGGAACATTGAGATAACAGAGTTCATGGAGCATTGTGATGACAAGGGTCTTGGGAGCTACTGATGACACGTTTCATACAGCATTGAGATGACAAGGGCCAAGGCGAATTGTGATGACACGTGTCATGGGGCATTGTGATGACATTGGTCATCTTGCATTGTGATGAGAGTGGTCATGTAGAATTTTGATTAAAGGTATCATGGAGCACTGTGATGACAAAGGCCAAGGAACATTGTGATGACAAGTGTCATTCAGCAATGTGATGACACGGGAATGGAGCATTATGATGACAAGTGTTCTGGAGCATTGTGATGACAAGGGTATGGAGCATTGTGATTACAGGGACCATGGAGCATTGTGATGACAACGGCATGGAGCACTGTGATGACATTGGTCATTGAGCATTGTGATTACAAAGACCATGAGGCATTGTGATGACAGGGGCCTTGGAGCATTGTGATGACCAGGCCATGTACCATTGTGATGACAAGGGCAGGGAACCTTGTGGTGACCGGGGTCATGGAGCATTTTGATGACAACTTTCATGGAACGTTGTGATGACAGGGGTCATGGAGCATTGTGATGAAAGTTGTCCTGGAGCATTGTGATGACAGCGGTCACAGAGAATTGGGATGAAAGGTATCATGCAGCATTGTGATGACAACGGTCATGGATCATTTGGATGACAGGGGTCTTGGAGCATTGTGTTGACACGAGCATGGAGCATTGTAATGATAGGATATCTGGAGCATTGTGATGAAAAGGGGATGGAGCATTTTGATGACAGGGTCCAAGGAGAATTGTGCTGACAATGGCATGGAGCATTGTGATGAAAAGGGTACTGGAGCACTGTGAGGAAAGGAATCATGGATCATTGTGATGACAGGGGTCATGGAGCTTTGTGATGACAAGGGTCATGGAGCATTGTGATGACACGGTCAAGGAACATTGCGATGACAAGAATTCTGGAGCATTGTGATGAAAGGGCATGGAGCATTGTGATGAAAGGTGACAAGGAGCATTGTGACGATATGGGCAGAGAACTTTTTGATGACAGGGGTCATGGAGCATTGTGATAAAAAGTGTCATGGAACATTGTACTGACAGGGATCATGGAGCTTTTTGGTAAGAGAGGTCTTGGAGATTTGTGAAGGCAGGCGTCATGGGGCATTGTGATGACAGCGGTCTTGGAGCATTGGGATGAAAGGGGTCATGGAGCTCTGTGATTACAGGGGCCATGGAGCATTGTGAATACAAAGGCCATGGAGCATTGAGATGACAGGGTTCATGGAGCATTGTGATGAAAGTGATCATGGATCATTGTGATGACAAGTGTCCTGGAACCTTGTGATGACACAGTTCATGGAGCATTGTGATGACAAGGACCATGGCGAATTGTGGTATCATCTGTCATGGGGCATTGTGATGACAGTGGTCATGTAGAATTGTATTGAAAGGTAACATGGAGCACTCTGATGACAGGGGCCATGGAACATTGTGATGACAAAGGCCATGGAGCATTGTGATGACAAGTGTCATGGGGCATTTTGATGACATTGGCATGGAGCATTATGATGACAAGAGTTCTGGAGCATTTTGATGACCAGGGCATGGAGCATTGTGATGAAAGTTGTCCTGGAGCATTGTGATGACAGCGGTCACAGAGGATTGGGATGAAAGGCATCATGCAGCATTGCGATGACAACGGTCAGGGATCATTTTGATGACAGGGGTCATGGAACATTCTGATAACAAGTTTCATCAAGCATTTTGATGACAGGGGTCATGGAGCATTGTGTTGACACGGGCATGGAGCATTGTAATGATAGGATATCTGGAGCATTGTGATGAAAAGGGGATGGAGCATTTTGATGACAGGGTCCAAGGAGCATTGTGCTGACAATGGCATGGAGCATTGTGATGAAAATGGTACTGGAGCACTCTGAGGAAAGGAATCATAGATCATTGTGATGCCAGGGGTCATGGAGCTTTGTGATGACACGAGTCATGGAGCATTGTGATGACACGGTCAAGGAACATTGTGATGACAAGAAATCTGGAGCATTGTGATGAAAGGGCATGGAGCATTGTGATGAAAGGTGACAAGTAGCATTGTGATGATATGGGCAGAGAACTTTGTGATGACAGGGTTCATGGAGCCTTGTGATGAAAAGTGTCATGGAACATTGTACTGACAGGGATCATGGAGCTTTTTGGTAAGGGAGCCCTTGGAGATTGGTGGTGGCAGGCGTCATGGGGCATTGTGATGACAGCGGTCTTGGAGCATTGTGATGAAAGGGGTCATGGAGCACTGTGATTACAGGGGCCATGGAGCATTGTGAATACAAAGGCTATGGAGCATTGAGATGACAGGGTTCAGGGAGCATTGTGATGAAAGTGATCATGGATCATTGTGATGACAAGTGTCCTGAAACCTTGTGATGACACGGTTCATGGAGCATTGTTATGACAAGGACCATGGCGAATTGTGATGACATCTGAAATGGGGCATTGTGATGACAGTGGTCATGTAGAATTGTGATGAAAGGTATCAGGGAGAACTGTGATGACAGGGGCCATGGAACATTGTGATGACAAAGGCCATGGAGCATTGTGATGACAAGTGTCATGGGACATTTTGATGACATTGGCATGGAACATTATGATGACAAGAGTTCTGGAGAATTTTGATGACAAGGGCATGGAGCATTGTGATGACTGGGTTCATGGAGCCTTGTGATGAAAGGGGCCATGGAGCACTGAGATGACAGGCGTCTTGAGGTATGGTGATGACAGTGGTCATGGAGCATTGTGATGAAAGAGATCATGGAGCAATATGATAAGAGGGGACATGGAGCATTGTGATGACAGGTGTATTGGAGCATTGTGATGAAAATATTAATGGATCATTGTGATGACATGTGTCCTGGAACACTGTGATGACACGGTTCATCGAGTATTGTGATGACAAGGGTCATAGCGAATTGTGATAACAGGTGTCATGGGGCATTGTGATGACATTGATCATCTAGGAATTGTGATGAAAGGTATCATGGAGCACTGTGATGACTGGGGGCATGAAGCATTGTTATGAAAATTGTCCTGGATTATTGTGATGACAGCAGTCATGGAGAATTGGGATGACAGGGATTATGCAGCATTGTGTTGACATGGGTATGGACTATTGTGATGACAATGGTCATGGAGCAATGTGATGAAAGTTTTCATGGAATATCGTGATGAAAAGTGCCTGGGAGCATTGTGACGATAAAGGCCATGGAGCATTGTGATGACAAGTGTCATGGAGCATTGTAATGAAAGCTTTCATTGTGCACTGTGATGACAAGGGGGATGGAGTATTGTGATGAAACTGGTCCTGGAACATTGTGATAACAAAAGCCATGGAGCATTGTGATGACAGGCATCATGGAGAATTGTGAAGAAAGGGGCCATGGGGAATTGTAATGACAATAGAGAAATGTGATGAAAATGGTCAGCGAGCATAGTGATTAAAGTGGTCATTGAGAATTGTGATGAAAAGTGACATAGAGCATTGTGATGACAAAGGTCATGGAGAACTGTATTGACCAGTGTCATGTAGCATTGTGATGACACGTTCATGGAACATTGTGATGACAAGAATTCTGGAGCATTGTGATGACAAGGGCCATGGAGCATTGTGATGCCACGGTCATGGAACATTGTGATGACAAAATTCTGGAGCTTTGTGAGGAAAAAGGCATGGAGCATTGTGATTATAGGGGACATGGAGCATTTTGATGACATGGGCAGGGAACACTGTGATGACAGGTGTTATGGAGCAATGGGATGACAAGTGTCATGGAGCACTGTGATGAGAGGGGCCTTGGAGAATTGTGATGACAGGCGTCATGAGGCATTGAGATGGCAGTGGTCATGGAGCATTATGATGAAAGGTGTTATGGAGCACTGTGATTACTGGGGCCTTGGAGAATTGTGATGACAGGCGTCATGAGGCATTGAGATGGCAGTGGTCATGGAGCATTATGATGAAAGGTGTTATGGAGCACTGTGATTACAGGGGCCATGGAGCATTGTGAATACAAAGGCCATGGAGCATTGAGATGACAGTGGTCATGGAGCATTGTGATGAAAGTGGTAATGGATCATTGTGATGCCAAGTGTCCTGGGACCCTGTGATGACATGGTTCATGGAGCATTGTGATGACAATGGTCATGGCGAATTGTGATGACAATGTCATGGGGCATTGTGATGGCAGTGGTCATCTAGAAATGTGATTAAATTTATTATGGAGCACAGGAAGGAGAGGGGCCATGGAGCATTGTGATGACAGGTGTCATGGAGCATCGTGATGACAAATGCCATTGAGAATTGTGATCAGAGGTGACATTGGGCATTGTGATGAAAGGGGTCATGGAGTACTGGGAGTACAGGGGCCATGGAGCCTTGTGATAACAAGTGACATGGAGAATAGTGATGACGGGCATCATAGAGCATTGTGATGACAAGTGCCATTTAGCATTTTGATGACAGGGGTCATCAGGCATTGTGTTGACGGGGGTCACGGAGCATTGTGATGACAAAGGCGATAGAGCATTGTGATGAGAGGGGTCATGGAGCATTGTGATGACATGGGCCATGGAGCATTGTGAAGACAAGATTCATGGAGCATTGTGATGACACGGGCATGAAGCATGGTGATGACAACAGACCTGGAGCATTGTGATGACAAGGGCATGGAGCATTGTGATTACAGGAGACTTGGGTCATTGTGATGAAATTGGCAGGGATCATTGTGATTAGTGGGATCATGGAGCATTGTGATGACAAGTGTCATGCAATATTGTGCTGACACAGATCATGGGGCATTTTGATGAGAGTGGCCTTGGAGCACAGTGATGAGAGACGTCATGGGGCATTATGGTGACAGTGGTCAAGGAGCATTGTGATGAAAGTGTTCATGGAGCAACGCGATTATCGGGACAATGGAGCATTGTGAATACAAAGGCCATGGAACATTGAGATAACAGAGTTCATGGAGCATTGTGATGACAAGGGTCTTGGGAGCTACTGATGACACGTTTCATACAGCATTGAGATGACAAGGGCCAAGGCGAATTGTGATGACACGTGTCATGGGGCATTGTGATGACATTGGTCATCTTGCATTGTGATGAGAGTGGTCATGTAGAATTTTGATTAAAGGTATCATGGAGCACTGTGATGACAAAGGCCAAGGAACATTGTGATGACAAGTGTCATTCAGCAATGTGATGACACGGGAATGGAGCATTATGATGACAAGTGTTCTGGAGCATTGTGATGACAAGGGTATGTAGCATTGTGATTACAGGGACCATGGAGCATTGTGATGACAACGGCATGGAGCACTGTGATGACATTGGTCATTGAGCATTGTGATTACAAAGACCATGAGGCATTGTGATGACAGGGGCCTGGGAGCATTGTGATGACAATGGTCATCAAGCATTGTGATGACAGGGGTCATAGAGCATTGTGATGAGAAAGACCATGGAGCATGGTGATGACAGAGGCCATGGAACATTGTGATGACCAGGCCATGTACCATTGTGATGACAAGGGCAGGGAACCTTGTGGTGACCGGGGTCATGGAGCATTTTGATGACAACTTTCATGGAACGTTGTGATGACAGGGGTCATGGAGCATTGTGATGAAAGTTGTCCTGGAGCATTGTGATGACAGCGGTCACAGAGAATTGGGATGAAAGGTATCATGCAGCATTGTGATGACAACGGTCATGGATCATTTTGATGACAGGGGTCAAGGAGCATTGTGTTGACACGAGCATGGAGCATTGTAATGATAGGATATCTGGAGCATTGTGATGAAAAGGGGATGGAGCATTTTGATGACAGGGTCCAAGGAGAATTGTGCTGACAATGGCATGGAGCATTGTGATGAAAAGGGTACTGGAGCACTGTGAGGAAAGGAATCATGGATCATTGTGATGACAGGGGTCATGGAGCTTTGTGATGACAAGGGTCATGGAGCATTGTGATGACACGGTCAAGGAACATTGCGATGACAAGAATTCTGGAGCATTGTGATGAAAGGGCATGGAGCATGGTGATGAAAGGTGACAAGGAGCATTGTGACGATATGGGCAGAGAACTTTTTGATGACAGGGGTCATGGAGCATTGTGATAAAAAGTGTCATGGAACATTGTACTGACAGGGATCATGGAGCTTTTTGGTAAGAGAGGTCTTGGAGATTTGTGAAGGCAGGCGTCATGGGGCATTGTGATGACAGCGGTCTTGGAGCATTGGGATGAAAGGGGTCATGGAGCTCTGTGATTACAGGGGCCATGGAGCATTGTGAATACAAAGGCCATGGAGCATTGAGATGACAGGGTTCATGGAGCATTGTGATGAAAGTGATCATGGATCATTGTGATGACAAGTGTCCTGGAACCTTGTGATGACACAGTTCATGGAGCATTGTGATGACAAGGACCATGGCGAATTGTGGTATCATCTGTCATGGGGCATTGTGATGACAGTGGTCATGTAGAATTGTATTGAAAGGTAACATGGAGCACTCTGATGACAGGGGCCATGGAACATTGTGATGACAAAGGCCATGGAGCATTGTGATGACAAGTGTCATGGGGCATTTTGATGACATTGGCATGGAGCATTATGATGACAAGAGTTCTGGAGCATTTTGATGACCAGGGCATGGAGCATTGTGATGAAAGTTGTCCTGGAGCATTGTGATGACAGCGGTCACAGAGGATTGGGATGAAAGGTATCATGCAGCATTGCGATGACAACGGTCAGGGATCATTTTGATGACAGGGGTCATGGAACATTCTGATAACAAGTTTCATCAAGCATTTTGATGACAGGGGTCATGGAGCATTGTGTTGACACGGGCATGGAGCATTGTAATGATAGGATATCTGGAGCATTGTGATGAAAAGGGGATGGAGCATTTTGATGACAGGGTCCAAGGAGCATTGTGCTGACAATGGCATGGAGCATTGTGATGAAAAGGGTACTGGAGCACTCTGAGGAAAGGAATCATGGATCATTGTGATGCCAGGGGTCATGGAGGTTTGTGATGACACGAGTCATGGAGCATTGTGATGACACGGTAAAGGAACATTGTGATGACAAGAAATCTGGAGCATTGTGATGAAAGGGCATGGAGCATTGTGATGAAAGGTGACAAGTAGCATTGTGATGATATGGGCAGTGAACTTTGTGATGACAGGGTTCATGGAGCCTTGTGATGAAAAGTGTCATGGAACATTGTACTGACAGGGATCATGGAGCTTTTTGGTAAGGGAGCCCTTGGAGATTGGTGGTGGCAGGCGTCATGGGGCATTGTGATGACAGCGGTCTTGGAGCATTGGGATGAAAGGGGTCATGGAGCACTGTGATTACAGGGGCCATGGAGCATTGTGAATACAAAGGCTATGGAGCATTGAGATGACAGGGTTCAGGGAGCATTGTGATGAAAGTGATCATGGATCATTGTGATGACAAGTGTCCTGAAACCTTGTGATGACACGGTTCATGGAGCATTGTTATGACAAGGACCATGGCGAATTGTGATGACATCTGAAATGGGGCATTGTGATGACAGTGGTCATGTAGAATTGTGATGAAAGGTATCAAGGAGCACTGTGATGACAGGGGCCATGGAACATTGTGATGACAAAGGCCATGGAGCATTGTGATGACAAGTGTCATGGGACATTTTGATGACATTGGCATGGAACATTATGATGACAAGAGTTCTGGAGAATTTTGATGACAAGGGCATGGAGCATTGTGATGACAGGGCCCATGGAGCATTGTGACGAAGAGGGCAGGGAACATTGTGATGACTGGGTTCATGGAGCCTTGTGATGAAAGGGGCCATGGAGCACTGAGATGACAGGCATCTTGAGGTATGGTGATGACAGTGGTCATGGAGCATTGTGATGAAAGAGATCATGGAGCAATATGATAAGAGGGGACATGGAGCATTGTGATGACAAGTGTATTGGAGCATTGTGATGAAAATATTAATGGATCATTGTGATGACATGTGTCCTGGAACACTGTGATGACACGGTTCATCGAGTATTGTGATGACAAGGGTCATAGCGAATTGTGATAACAGGTGTCATGGGGCATTGTGATGACATTGATCATCTAGGAATTGTGATGAAAGGTATCATGGAGCACTGTGATGACTGGGGGCATGAAGCATTGTTATGAAAATTGTCCTGGATTATTGTGATGACAGCAGTCATGGAGAATTGGGATGACAGGGATTATGCAGCATTGTGTTGACATGGGTATGGACTATTGTGATGACAATGGTCATGGAGCAATGTGATGAAAGTTTTCATGGAATATCGTGATGAAAAGTGCCTGGGAGCATTGTGACGATAAAGGCCATGGAGCATTGTGATGACAAGTGTCATGGAGCATTGTAATGAAAGCTTTCATTGTGCACTGTGATGACAAGGGGGATGGAGTATTGTGATGAAACTGGTCCTGGAACATTGTGATAACAAAAGCCATGGAGCATTGTGATGACAGGCATCATGGAGAATTGTGAAGAAAGGGGCCATGGGGAATTGTAATGACAATAGAGAAATGTGATGAAAATGGTCAGCGAGCATAGTGATTAAAGTGGTCATTGAGAATTGTGATGAAAAGTGACATAGAGCATTGTGATGGCAAAGGTCATGGAGAACTGTGATGACCAGGGTCATGTAGCATTGTGATGACACGTTCATGGAACATTGTGATGACAAGAATTCTGAAGCATTGTGATGACAAGGGCCATGGAGCATTGTGATGCCACGGTCATGGAACATTGTGATGACAAAGTTCTGGAGCTTTGTGAGGAAAAAGGCATGGAGCATTGTGATTATAGGGGACATGGAGCATTTTGACGACATGGGCAGGGAACACTGTGATGACAGGTGTTATGGAGCAATGGGATGACAAGTGTCATGGAGCACTGTGATGAGAGGGGCCTTGGAGAATTGTGATGACAGGCGTCATGAGGCATTGAGATGGCAGTGGTCATGGAGCATTATGATGAAAGGTGTTATGGAGCACTGTGATTACAGGGGCCATGGAGCATTGTGAATACAAAGGCCATGGAGCATTGAGATGACAGTGGTCATGGAGCATTGTGATGAAAGTGGTAATGGATCATTGTGATGCCAAGTGTCCTGGGACCCTGTGATGACATGGTTCATGGAGCATTGTGATGACAATGGTCATGGCGAATTGTGATGACAATGTCATGGGGCATTGTGATGACATTGGTCATCTTGCATTGTGATGAGAGTGGTCATGTAGAATTTTGATTAAAGGTATCATGGAGCACTGTGATGACAAAGGCCAAGGAACATTGTGATGACAAGTGTCATTCAGCAATGTGATGACACGGGAATGGAGCATTATGATGACAAGTGTTCTGGAGCATTGTGATGACAAGGGTATGGAGCATTGTGATTACAGGGACCATGGAGCATTGTGATGACAACGGCATGGAGCACTGTGATGACATTGGTCATTGAGCATTGTGATTACAAAGACCATGAGGCATTGTGATGACAGGGGCCTTGGAGCATTGTGATGACAATGGTCATCAAGCATTGTGATGACAGGGGTCATAGAGCATTGTGATGAGAAAGACCATGGAGCATGGTGATGACAGAGGCCATGGAACATTGTGATGACCAGGCCATGTACCATTGTGATGACAAGGGCAGGGAACCTTGTGGTGACCGGGGTCATGGAGCATTTTGATGACAACTTTCATGGAACGTTGTGATGACAGGGGTCATGGAGCATTGTGATGACAGCGGTCACAGAGAATTGGGATGAAAGGTATCATGCAGCATTGTGATGACAACGGTCAGGGATCATTTTGATGACAGGGGTCATGGAATATTCTGATAACAAGTTTCATCAAGCATTTTGATGACAGGGGTCATGGAGCATTGTGTTGACACGGGCATGGAGCATGGTAATGATAGGATATCTGGAGCATTGTGATGAAAAGTGGATGGAGCATTTTGATGACAGGGTCCAAGGAGCATTGTGCTGACAATGGCATGGAGCATTGTGATGAAAGGTGACAAGTAGCATTGTGATGATATGGGCAGAGAACTTTGTGATGACAGGGGTCATGGAGCATTGTGATGAAAAGTGTCATGGAACATTGTACTGACAGGGATCATGGAGCTTTTTGGTAAGGGAGCCCTTGGAGATTGGTGGTGGCAGGCGTCATGGGGCATTGTGATGACAGCGGTCTTGGAGCATTGTGATAAAAGGGGTCATGGAGCACTGTGATTACAGGGTCCATGGAGCATTGTGAATACAAAGGCTATGGAGCATTGAGATGACAGGGTTCATGGAGCATTGTGATGAAAGTGATCATGGATCATTGTGATGACAAGTGTGCTGAAACCTTGTGATGACACGGTTTATGGAGCATTGTTATGACAAGGACCATGGCGAATTGTGATGACATCTGAAATGGGGCATTGTGATGACAGTGGTCACGTAGAGTTGTGATGAAAGGTATCAAGGAGCACTGTGATGACAGGGGCCATGGAACATTGTGATGACAAAGGCCATGGAGCATTGTGATGACAAGTGTCATGGGACATTTTGATGACATTGGCATGGAACATTATGATGACAAGAGTTCTGGAGAATTTTGATGACACGGGCATGGAGTATTGTGATGACAGGGCCCATGGAGCATTGTGACGAAGAGGGCAGGGAACATTGTGATGACTGGGTTCATGGAGCCTTGTGATGAAAGGGGCCATGGAGCACTGAGATGACAGGCGTCTTGAGGTATGGTGATGACAGTGGTCATGGAGCATTGTGATGAAAGAGATCATGGAGCAATATGATAAGAGGGGACATGGAGCATTGTGATGACAGGTGTATTGGAGCATTGTGATGAAAATATTAATGGATCATTGTGATGACATGTGTCCTGGAACACTGTGATGACACGGTTCATCGAGTATTGTGATGACAAGGGTCATAGCGAATTGTGATAACATGTGTCATGGGGCATTGTGATGACATTGATCATCTAGGAATTGTGATGGAAGGTATCATGGAGCACTGTGATGACTGGGGGCATGAAGCATTGTTATGAAAATTGTCCTGGATTATTGTGATGACAGCAGTCATGGAGAATTGGGATGACAGGGATTATGCAGCATTGTGTTGACATGGGTATGGACTATTGTGATGACAATGGTCATGGAGCAATGTGATGAAAGTTTTCATGGAATATCATGATGAAAAGTGCCTGGGAGCATTGTGACGATAAAGGCCATGGAGCATTGTGATGACAAGTGTCATGGAGCATTGTAATGAAAGCTTTCATTGTGCACTGTGATGACAAGGGGGATGGAGTATTGGATGAAACTGGTCCTGGAACATTGTGATAACAAAAGCCATGGAGCATTGTGATGACAGGCATCATGGAGAATTGTGAAGAAAGGGGCCATGGGGAATTGTAATGACAATAGAGAAATGTGATGAAAATGGTCAGCGAGCATAGTGATTAAAGTGGTCATTGAGAATTGTGATGAAAAGTGACATAGAGCATTGTGATGACAAAGGTCATGGAGAACTGTGATGACCAGGGTCATGTAGCATTGTGATGACACGTTCATGGAACATTGTGATGACAAGAATTCTGGAGCATTGTGATGACAAGGGCCATGGAGCATTGGGATGCCACGGTCATGGAACATTGTGATGACAAAATTCTGGAGCTTTGTGAGGAAAAAGGCATGGAGCATTGTGATTATAGGGGACATGGAGCATTTTGATGACATGGGCAGGGAACACTGTGATGACAGGTGTTATGGAGCAATGGGATGACAAGTGTCATGGAGCACTGTGATGAGAGGGGCCTTGGAGAATTGTGATGACAGGCGTCATGAGGCATTGAGATGGCAGTGGTCATGGAGCATTATGATGAAAGGTGTTATGGAGCACTGTGATTACAGGGGCCATGGAGCATTGTGAATACAAAGGCCATGGAGCATTGAGATGACAGTGGTCATGGAGCATTGTGATGAAAGTGGTAATGGATCATTGTGATGTCAAGTGTCCTGGGACACTGTGATGACATGGTTCATGGAGCATTGTGATGACAATGGTCATGGCGAATTGTGATGACAATGTCATGGGGCATTGTGATGGCAGTGGTCATCTAGAAATGTGATTAAAGTTATTATGGAGCACAGTAATGAGAGGGGCCATGGAGCATTGTGATGACAAGTCTCATGGAGCATTGTGATGACAGGTGTCATGGAGCATCGTGATGACAAATGCCATTGAGAATTGTGATCAGAGGTGACATTGGGCATTGTGATGAAAGGTGTCATGGAGTACTGGGAGTACAGGGGCCTTGGAGCCTTGTGATAACAAGTGACATGGAGAATAGTGATGACAGGCATCATAGAGCATTGTGATGACAAGTGCCATTTAGCATTTTGATGACAGGGGTCATCAGGCATTGTGTTGACGGGGGTCACGGAGCATTGTGATGACAAAGGCCATAGAGCATTGTGATGAGAGGGGTCATGGAGCATTGTGATGACATGGGCCATGGAGCATTGTGAGGACAAGATTCATGGAGCATTGTGATGACACGGGCATGAAGCATGGTGATGACAACAGACCTGGAGCATTGTGATGACAAGGGCATGGAGCATTGTGATTACAGGAGACTTGGGTCATTGTGATGAAATTGGCAAGGATCATTGTGATTAGAGGGATCATGGAGCATTGTGATGACAAGTGTCATGCAATATTGTGCTGACACAGATCATGGAGCATTTTGATGAGAGTGGCCTTGGAGCACAGTGATGAGAGACGTCATGGGGCATTATGGTGACAGTGGTCAAGGAGCATTGTGATGAAAGTGTTCATGGAGCAACGCGATTATCGGGACAATGGAGCATTGTGAATACAAAGGCCATGGAACATTGAGATAACAGAGTTCATGGAGCATTGTGATGACAAGGGTCTTGGGAGCTACTGATGACACGTTTCATACAGCATTGAGATGACAAGGGCCAAGGCGAATTGTGATGACACGTGTCATGGGGCATTGTGATGACATTGGTCATCTTGCATTGTGATGAGAGTGGTCATGTAGAATTTTGATTAAAGGTATCATGGAGCACTGTGATGACAAAGGCCAAGGAACATTGTGATGACAAGTGTCATTCAGCAATGTGATGACACGGGAATGGAGCATTATGATGACAAGTGTTCTGGAGCATTGTGATGACAAGGGTATGGAGCATTGTGATTACAGGGACCATGGAGCATTGTGATGACAACGGCATGGAGCACTGTGATGACATTGGTCATTGAGCATTGTGATTACAAAGACCATGAGGCATTGTGATGACAGGGGCCTTGGAGCATTGTGATGACAATGGTCATCAAGCATTGTGATGACAGGGGTCATAGAGCATTGTGATGAGAAAGACCATGGAGCATGGTGATGACAGAGGCCATGGAACATTGTGATGACCAGGCCAAGTACCATTGTGATGACAAGGGTAGGGAACCTTGTGGTGACCGGGGTCATGGAGCATTTTGATGACAACTTTCATGGAACGTTGTGATGACAGGGGTCATGGAGCATTGTGATGAAAGTTGTCCTGGAGCATTGTGATGACAGCGGTCACAGAGAATTGGGATGAAAGGTATCATGCAGCATTGTGATGACAACGGTCATGGATCATTTGGATGACAGGGGTCATGGAACATTCTGATAACAAGGTTCATAAAGCATTTTGATGACAGGGGTCATGGAGCATTGTGTTGACACGAGCATGGAGCATTGTAATGATAGGATATCTGGAGCATTGTGATGAAAAGGGGATGGAGCATTTTGATGACAGGGTCCAAGGAGAATTGTGCTGACAATGGCATGGAGCATTGTGATGAAAAGGATACTGGAGCACTGTGAGGAAAGGAATCATGGATCATTGTGATGACAGGGGTCATGGAGCTTTGTGATGACAAGGGTCATGGAGCATTGTGATGACACGGTCAAGGAACATTGCGATGACAAGAATTCTGGAGCATTGTGATGAAAGGGCATGGTGCATTGTGATGAAAGGTGACAAGGAGCATTGTGACGATATGGGCAGAGAACTTTTTGATGACAGGGGTCATGGAGCATTGTGATAAAAAGTGTCATGGAACATTGTACTGACAGGGGTCATGGAGCATTTTGGTAAGAGAGGTCTTGGAGATTTGTGAAGGCAGGCGTCATGGGGCATTGTGATGACAGCGGTCTTGGAGCATTGGGATGAAAGGGGTCATGGAGCTCTGTGATTACAGGGGCCATGGAGCATTGTGAATACAAAGGCCATGGAGCATTGAGATGACAGGGTTCATGGAGCATTGTGATGAATGTGATCATGGATCATTGTGAAGACAAGTGTCCTGAAACCTTGTGATGACACAGTTCATGGAGCACTGTGATGGACAAAAGCCATAGAGCATTCTGATGAGAGGGGTCATGGAGCATTGTGATGACATGGGCCATGGAGCATTGTGAAGACAAGATTCATGGAGCATTGTGATGACACGGGCATGAAGCATGGTGATGACAACAGACCTGGAGCATTGTGATGACAAGGGCATGGAGCATTGTGATTACAGGAGACTTGGGTCATTGTGATGAGATTGGCAGGGATCATTGTGATTAGTGGGATCATGGAGCATTGTGATGACAAGTGTCATGCAATATTGTGCTGACACAGATCATGGGGCATTTTGATGAGAGTGGCCTTGGAGCACAGTGATGAGAGACGTCATGGGGCATTATGGTGACAGTGGTCAAGGAGCATTGTGATGAAAGTGTTCATGGAGCAACGCGATTATCGGGACAATGGAGCATTGTGAATACAAAGGCCATGGAACATTGAGATAACAGAGTTCATGGAGCATTGTGATGACAAGGGTCTTGGGAGCTACTGATGACACGTTTCATACAGCATTGAGATGACAAGGGCCAAGGCGAATTGTGATGACACGTGTCATGGGGCATTGTGATGACATTGGTCATCTTGCATTGTGATGAGAGTGGTCATGTAGAATTTTGATTAAAGGTATCATGGAGCACTGTGATGACAAAGGCCAAGGAACATTGTGATGACAAGTGTCATTCAGCAATGTGATGACACGGGAATGGAGCATTATGATGACAAGTGTTCTGGAGCATTGTGATGACAAGGGTATGGAGCATTGTGATTACAGGGACCATGGAGCATTGTGATGACAACGGCATGGAGCACTGTGATGACATTGGTCATTGAGCATTGTGATTACAAAGACCATGAGGCATTGTGATGACAGGGGCCTTGGAGCATTGTGATGACCAGGCCATGTACCATTGTGATGACAAGGGCAGGGAACCTTGTGGTGACCGGGGTCATGGAGCATTTTGATGACAACTTTCATGGAACGTTGTGATGACAGGGGTCATGGAGCATTGTGATGAAAGTTGTCCTGGAGCATTGTGATGACAGCGGTCACAGAGAATTGGGATGAAAGGTATCATGCAGCATTGTGATGACAACGGTCATGGATCATTTGGATGACAGGGGTCTTGGAGCATTGTGTTGACACGAGCATGGAGCATTGTAATGATAGGATATCTGGAGCATTGTGATGAAAAGGGGATGGAGCATTTTGATGACAGGGTCCAAGGAGAATTGTGCTGACAATGGCATGGAGCATTGTGATGAAAAGGGTACTGGAGCACTGTGAGGAAAGGAATCATGGATCATTGTGATGACAGGGGTCATGGAGCTTTGTGATGACAAGGGTCATGGAGCATTGTGATGACACGGTCAAGGAACATTGCGATGACAAGAATTCTGGAGCATTGTGATGAAAGGGCATGGAGCATTGTGATGAAAGGTGACAAGGAGCATTGTGACGATATGGGCAGAGAACTTTTTGATGACAGGGGTCATGGAGCATTGTGATAAAAAGTGTCATGGAACATTGTACTGACAGGGATCATGGAGCTTTTTGGTAAGAGAGGTCTTGGAGATTTGTGAAGGCAGGCGTCATGGGGCATTGTGATGACAGCGGTCTTGGAGCATTGGGATGAAAGGGGTCATGGAGCTCTGTGATTACAGGGGCCATGGAGCATTGTGAATACAAAGGCCATGGAGCATTGAGATGACAGGGTTCATGGAGCATTGTGATGAAAGTGATCATGGATCATTGTGATGACAAGTGTCCTGGAACCTTGTGATGACACAGTTCATGGAGCATTGTGATGACAAGGACCATGGCGAATTGTGGTATCATCTGTCATGGGGCATTGTGATGACAGTGGTCATGTAGAATTGTATTGAAAGGTAACATGGAGCACTCTGATGACAGGGGCCATGGAACATTGTGATGACAAAGGCCATGGAGCATTGTGATGACAAGTGTCATGGGGCATTTTGATGACATTGGCATGGAGCATTATGATGACAAGAGTTCTGGAGCATTTTGATGACCAGGGCATGGAGCATTGTGATGAAAGTTGTCCTGGAGCATTGTGATGACAGCGGTCACAGAGGATTGGGATGAAAGGCATCATGCAGCATTGCGATGACAACGGTCAGGGATCATTTTGATGACAGGGGTCATGGAACATTCTGATAACAAGTTTCATCAAGCATTTTGATGACAGGGGTCATGGAGCATTGTGTTGACACGGGCATGGAGCATTGTAATGATAGGATATCTGGAGCATTGTGATGAAAAGGGGATGGAGCATTTTGATGACAGGGTCCAAGGAGCATTGTGCTGACAATGGCATGGAGCATTGTGATGAAAATGGTACTGGAGCACTCTGAGGAAAGGAATCATAGATCATTGTGATGCCAGGGGTCATGGAGCTTTGTGATGACACGAGTCATGGAGCATTGTGATGACACGGTCAAGGAACATTGTGATGACAAGAAATCTGGAGCATTGTGATGAAAGGGCATGGAGCATTGTGATGAAAGGTGACAAGTAGCATTGTGATGATATGGGCAGAGAACTTTGTGATGACAGGGTTCATGGAGCCTTGTGATGAAAAGTGTCATGGAACATTGTACTGACAGGGATCATGGAGCTTTTTGGTAAGGGAGCCCTTGGAGATTGGTGGTGGCAGGCGTCATGGGGCATTGTGATGACAGCGGTCTTGGAGCATTGTGATGAAAGGGGTCATGGAGCACTGTGATTACAGGGGCCATGGAGCATTGTGAATACAAAGGCTATGGAGCATTGAGATGACAGGGTTCAGGGAGCATTGTGATGAAAGTGATCATGGATCATTGTGATGACAAGTGTCCTGAAACCTTGTGATGACACGGTTCATGGAGCATTGTTATGACAAGGACCATGGCGAATTGTGATGACATCTGAAATGGGGCATTGTGATGACAGTGGTCATGTAGAATTGTGATGAAAGGTATCAGGGAGAACTGTGATGACAGGGGCCATGGAACATTGTGATGACAAAGGCCATGGAGCATTGTGATGACAAGTGTCATGGGACATTTTGATGACATTGGCATGGAACATTATGATGACAAGAGTTCTGGAGAATTTTGATGACAAGGGCATGGAGCATTGTGATGACTGGGTTCATGGAGCCTTGTGATGAAAGGGGCCATGGAGCACTGAGATGACAGGCGTCTTGAGGTATGGTGATGACAGTGGTCATGGAGCATTGTGATGAAAGAGATCATGGAGCAATATGATAAGAGGGGACATGGAGCATTGTGATGACAGGTGTATTGGAGCATTGTGATGAAAATATTAATGGATCATTGTGATGACATGTGTCCTGGAACACTGTGATGACACGGTTCATCGAGTATTGTGATGACAAGGGTCATAGCGAATTGTGATAACAGGTGTCATGGGGCATTGTGATGACATTGATCATCTAGGAATTGTGATGAAAGGTATCATGGAGCACTGTGATGACTGGGGGCATGAAGCATTGTTATGAAAATTGTCCTGGATTATTGTGATGACAGCAGTCATGGAGAATTGGGATGACAGGGATTATGCAGCATTGTGTTGACATGGGTATGGACTATTGTGATGACAATGGTCATGGAGCAATGTGATGAAAGTTTTCATGGAATATCGTGATGAAAAGTGCCTGGGAGCATTGTGACGATAAAGGCCATGGAGCATTGTGATGACAAGTGTCATGGAGCATTGTAATGAAAGCTTTCATTGTGCACTGTGATGACAAGGGGGATGGAGTATTGTGATGAAACTGGTCCTGGAACATTGTGATAACAAAAGCCATGGAGCATTGTGATGACAGGCATCATGGAGAATTGTGAAGAAAGGGGCCATGGGGAATTGTAATGACAATAGAGAAATGTGATGAAAATGGTCAGCGAGCATAGTGATTAAAGTGGTCATTGAGAATTGTGATGAAAAGTGACATAGAGCATTGTGATGACAAAGGTCATGGAGAACTGTATTGACCAGTGTCATGTAGCATTGTGATGACACGTTCATGGAACATTGTGATGACAAGAATTCTGGAGCATTGTGATGACAAGGGCCATGGAGCATTGTGATGCCACGGTCATGGAACATTGTGATGACAAAATTCTGGAGCTTTGTGAGGAAAAAGGCATGGAGCATTGTGATTATAGGGGACATGGAGCATTTTGATGACATGGGCAGGGAACACTGTGATGACAGGTGTTATGGAGCAATGGGATGACAAGTGTCATGGAGCACTGTGATGAGAGGGGACTTGGAGAATTGTGATGACAGGCGTCATGAGGCATTGAGATGGCAGTGGTCATGGAGCATTATGATGAAAGGTGTTATGGAGCACTGTGATTACTGGGGCCTTGGAGAATTGTGATGACAGGCGTCATGAGGCATTGAGATGGCAGTGGTCATGGAGCATTATGATGAAAGGTGTTATGGAGCACTGTGATTACAGGGGCCATGGAGCATTGTGAATACAAAGGCCATGGAGCATTGAGATGACAGTGGTCATGGAGCATTGTGATGAAAGTGGTAATGGATCATTGTGATGACAAGTGTCCTGGGACCCTGTGATGACATGGTTCATGGAGCATTGTGATGACAATGGTCATGGCGAATTGTGATGACAATGTCATGGGGCATTGTGATGGCAGTGGTCATCTAGAAATGTGATTAAATTTATTATGGAGCACAGGAAGGAGAGGGGCCATGGAGCATTGTGATGACAGGTGTCATGGAGCATCGTGATGACAAATGCCATTGAGAATTGTGATCAGAGGTGACATTGGGCATTGTGATGAAAGGGGTCATGGAGTACTGGGAGTACAGGGGCCATGGAGCCTTGTGATAACAAGTGACATGGAGAATAGTGATGACGGGCATCATAGAGCATTGTGATGACAAGTGCCATTTAGCATTTTGATGACAGGGGTCATCAGGCATTGTGTTGACGGGGGTCACGGAGCATTGTGATGACAAAGGCGATAGAGCATTGTGATGAGAGGGGTCATGGAGCATTGTGATGACATGGGCCATGGAGCATTGTGAAGACAAGATTCATGGAGCATTGTGATGACACGGGCATGAAGCATGGTGATGACAACAGACCTGGAGCATTGTGATGACAAGGGCATGGAGCATTGTGATTACAGGAGACTTGGGTCATTGTGATGAAATTGGCAGGGATCATTGTGATTAGTGGGATCATGGAGCATTGTGATGACAAGTGTCATGCAATATTGTGCTGACACAGATCATGGGGCATTTTGATGAGAGTGGCCTTGGAGCACAGTGATGAGAGACGTCATGGGGCATTATGGTGACAGTGGTCAAGGAGCATTGTGATGAAAGTGTTCATGGAGCAACGCGATTATCGGGACAATGGAGCATTGTGAATACAAAGGCCATGGAACATTGAGATAACAGAGTTCATGGAGCATTGTGATGACAAGGGTCTTGGGAGCTACTGATGACACGTTTCATACAGCATTGAGATGACAAGGGCCAAGGCGAATTGTGATGACACGTGTCATGGGGCATTGTGATGACATTGGTCATCTTGCATTGTGATGAGAGTGGTCATGTAGAATTTTGATTAAAGGTATCATGGAGCACTGTGATGACAAAGGCCAAGGAACATTGTGATGACAAGTGTCATTCAGCAATGTGATGACACGGGAATGGAGCATTATGATGACAAGTGTTCTGGAGCATTGTGATGACAAGGGTATGTAGCATTGTGATTACAGGGACCATGGAGCATTGTGATGACAACGGCATGGAGCACTGTGATGACATTGGTCATTGAGCATTGTGATTACAAAGACCATGAGGCATTGTGATGACAGGGGCCTGGGAGCATTGTGATGACAATGGTCATCAAGCATTGTGATGACAGGGGTCATAGAGCATTGTGATGAGAAAGACCATGGAGCATGGTGATGACAGAGGCCATGGAACATTGTGATGACCAGGCCATGTACCATTGTGATGACAAGGGCAGGGAACCTTGTGGTGACCGGGGTCATGGAGCATTTTGATGACAACTTTCATGGAACGTTGTGATGACAGGGGTCATGGAGCATTGTGATGAAAGTTGTCCTGGAGCATTGTGATGACAGCGGTCACAGAGAATTGGGATGAAAGGTATCATGCAGCATTGTGATGACAACGGTCATGGATCATTTTGATGACAGGGGTCAAGGAGCATTGTGTTCACACGAGCATGGAGCATTGTAATGATAGGATATCTGGAGCATTGTGATGAAAAGGGGATGGAGCATTTTGATGACAGGGTCCAAGGAGAATTGTGCTGACAATGGCATGGAGCATTGTGATGAAAAGGGTACTGGAGCACTGTGAGGAAAGGAATCATGGATCATTGTGATGACAGGGGTCATGGAGCTTTGTGATGACAAGGGTCATGGAGCATTGTGATGACACGGTCAAGGAACATTGCGATGACAAGAATTCTGGAGCATTGTGATGAAAGGGCATGGAGCATGGTGATGAAAGGTGACAAGGAGCATTGTGACGATATGGGCAGAGAACTTTTTGATGACAGGGGTCATGGAGCATTGTGATAAAAAGTGTCATGGAACATTGTACTGACAGGGATCATGGAGCTTTTTGGTAAGAGAGGTCTTGGAGATTTGTGAAGGCAGGCGTCATGGGGCATTGTGATGACAGCGGTCTTGGAGCATTGGGATGAAAGGGGTCATGGAGCTCTGTGATTACAGGGGCCATGGAGCATTGTGAATACAAAGGCCATGGAGCATTGAGATGACAGGGTTCATGGAGCATTGTGATGAAAGTGATCATGGATCATTGTGATGACAAGTGTCCTGGAACCTTGTGATGACACAGTTCATGGAGCATTGTGATGACAAGGACCATGGCGAATTGTGGTATCATCTGTCATGGGGCATTGTGATGACAGTGGTCATGTAGAATTGTATTGAAAGGTAACATGGAGCACTCTGATGACAGGGGCCATGGAACATTGTGATGACAAAGGCCATGGAGCATTGTGATGACAAGTGTCATGGGGCATTTTGATGACATTGGCATGGAGCATTATGATGACAAGAGTTCTGGAGCATTTTGATGACCAGGGCATGGAGCATTGTGATGAAAGTTGTCCTGGAGCATTGTGATGACAGCGGTCACAGAGGATTGGGATGAAAGGTATCATGCAGCATTGCGATGACAACGGTCAGGGATCATTTTGATGACAGGGGTCATGGAACATTCTGATAACAAGTTTCATCAAGCATTTTGATGACAGGGGTCATGGAGCATTGTGTTGACACGGGCATGGAGCATTGTAATGATAGGATATCTGGAGCATTGTGATGAAAAGGGGATGGAGCATTTTGATGACAGGGTCCAAGGAGCATTGTGCTGACAATGGCATGGAGCATTGTGATGAAAAGGGTACTGGAGCACTCTGAGGAAAGGAATCATGGATCATTGTGATGCCAGGGGTCATGGAGGTTTGTGATGACACGAGTCATGGAGCATTGTGATGACACGGTAAAGGAACATTGTGATGACAAGAAATCTGGAGCATTGTGATGAAAGGGCATGGAGCATTGTGATGAAAGGTGACAAGTAGCATTGTGATGATATGGGCAGTGAAATTTGTGATGACAGGGTTCATGGAGCCTTGTGATGAAAAGTGTCATGGAACATTGTACTGACAGGGATCATGGAGCTTTTTGGTAAGGGAGCCCTTGGAGATTGGTGGTGGCAGGCGTCATGGGGCATTGTGATGACTGCGGTCTTGGAGCATTGGGATGAAAGGGGTCATGGAGCACTGTGATTACAGGGGCCATGGAGCATTGTGAATACAAAGGCTATGGAGCATTGAGATGACAGGGTTCAGGGAGCATTGTGATGAAAGTGATCATGGATCATTGTGATGACAAGTGTCCTGAAACCTTGTGATGACACGGTTCATGGAGCATTGTTATGACAAGGACCATGGCGAATTGTGATGACATCTGAAATGGGGCATTGTGATGACAGTGGTCATGTAGAATTGTGATGAAAGGTATCAAGGAGCACTGTGATGACAGGGGCCATGGAACATTGTGATGACAAAGGCCATGGAGCATTGTGATGACAAGTGTCATGGGACATTTTGATGACATTGGCATGGAACATTATGATGACAAGAGTTCTGGAGAATTTTGATGACAAGGGCATGGAGCATTGTGATGACAGGGCCCATGGAGCATTGTGACGAAGAGGGCAGGGAACATTGTGATGACTGGGTTCATGGAGCCTTGTGATGAAAGGGGCCATGGAGCACTGAGATGACAGGCATCTTGAGGTATGGTGATGACAGTGGTCATGGAGCATTGTGATGAAAGAGATCATGGAGCAATATGATAAGAGGGGACATGGAGCATTGTGATGACAAGTGTATTGGAGCATTGTGATGAAAATATTAATGGATCATTGTGATGACATGTGTCCTGGAACACTGTGATGACACGGTTCATCGAGTATTGTGATGACAAGGGTCATAGCGAATTGTGATAACAGGTGTCATGGGGCATTGTGATGACATTGATCATCTAGGAATTGTGATGAAAGGTATCATGGAGCACTGTGATGACTGGGGGCATGAAGCATTGTTATGAAAATTGTCCTGGATTATTGTGATGACAGCAGTCATGGAGAATTGGGATGACAGGGATTATGCAGCATTGTGTTGACATGGGTATGGACTATTGTGATGACAATGGTCATGGAGCAATGTGATGAAAGTTTTCATGGAATATCGTGATGAAAAGTGCCTGGGAGCATTGTGACGATAAAGGCCATGGAGCATTGTGATGACAAGTGTCATGGAGCATTGTAATGAAAGCTTTCATTGTGCACTGTGATGACAAGGGGGATGGAGTATTGTGATGAAACTGGTCCTGGAACATTGTGATAACAAAAGCCATGGAGCATTGTGATGACAGGCATCATGGAGAATTGTGAAGAAAGGGGCCATGGGGAATTGTAATGACAATAGAGAAATGTGATGAAAATGGTCAGCGAGCATAGTGATTAAAGTGGTCATTGAGAATTGTGATGAAAAGTGACATAGAGCATTGTGATGGCAAAGGTCATGGAGAACTGTGATGACCAGGGTCATGTAGCATTGTGATGACACGTTCATGGAACATTGTGATGACAAGAATTCTGAAGCATTGTGATGACAAGGGCCATGGAGCATTGTGATGCCACGGTCATGGAACATTGTGATGACAAAGTTCTGGAGCTTTGTGAGGAAAAAGGCATGGAGCATTGTGATTATAGGGGACATGGAGCATTTTGACGACATGGGCAGGGAACACTGTGATGACAGGTGTTATGGAGCAATGGGATGACAAGTGTCATGGAGCACTGTGATGAGAGGGGCCTTGGAGAATTGTGATGACAGGCGTCATGAGGCATTGAGATGGCAGTGGTCATGGAGCATTATGATGAAAGGTGTTATGGAGCACTGTGATTACAGGGGCCATGGAGCATTGTGAATACAAAGGCCATGGAGCATTGAGATGACAGTGGTCATGGAGCATTGTGATGAAAGTGGTAATGGATCATTGTGATGCCAAGTGTCCTGGGACCCTGTGATGACATGGTTCATGGAGCATTGTGATGACAATGGTCATGGCGAATTGTGATGACAATGTCATGGGGCATTGTGATGACATTGGTCATCTTGCATTGTGATGAGAGTGGTCATGTAGAATTTTGATTAAAGGTATCATGGAGCACTGTGATGACAAAGGCCAAGGAACATTGTGATGACAAGTGTCATTCAGCAATGTGATGACACGGGAATGGAGCATTATGATGACAAGTGTTCTGGAGCATTGTGATGACAAGGGTATGGAGCATTGTGATTACAGGGACCATGGAGCATTGTGATGACAACGGCATGGAGCACTGTGATGACATTGGTCATTGAGCATTGTGATTACAAAGACCATGAGGCATTGTGATGACAGGGGCCTTGGAGCATTGTGATGACAATGGTCATCAAGCATTGTGATGACAGGGGTCATAGAGCATTGTGATGAGAAAGACCATGGAGCATGGTGATGACAGAGGCCATGGAACATTGTGATGACCAGGCCATGTACCATTGTGATGACAAGGGCAGGGAACCTTGTGGTGACCGGGGTCATGGAGCATTTTGATGACAACTTTCATGGAACGTTGTGATGACAGGGGTCATGGAGCATTGTGATGACAGCGGTCACAGAGAATTGGGATGAAAGGTATCATGCAGCATTGTGATGACAACGGTCAGGGATCATTTTGATGACAGGGGTCATGGAATATTCTGATAACAAGTTTCATCAAGCATTTTGATGACAGGGGTCATGGAGCATTGTGTTGACACGGGCATGGAGCATGGTAATGATAGGATATCTGGAGCATTGTGATGAAAAGTGGATGGAGCATTTTGATGACAGGGTCCAAGGAGCATTGTGCTGACAATGGCATGGAGCATTGTGATGAAAGGTGACAAGTAGCATTGTGATGATATGGGCAGAGAACTTTGTGATGACAGGGGTCATGGAGCATTGTGATGAAAAGTGTCATGGAACATTGTACTGACAGGGATCATGGAGCTTTTTGGTAAGGGAGCCCTTGGAGATTGGTGGTGGCAGGCGTCATGGGGCATTGTGATGACAGCGGTCTTGGAGCATTGTGATAAAAGGGGTCATGGAGCACTGTGATTACAGGGTCCATGGAGCATTGTGAATACAAAGGCTATGGAGCATTGAGATGACAGGGTTCATGGAGCATTGTGATGAAAGTGATCATGGATCATTGTGATGACAAGTGTGCTGAAACCTTGTGATGACACGGTTTATGGAGCATTGTTATGACAAGGACCATGGCGAATTGTGATGACATCTGAAATGGGGCATTGTGATGACAGTGGTCACGTAGAGTTGTGATGAAAGGTATCAAGGAGCACTGTGATGACAGGGGCCATGGAACATTGTGATGACAAAGGCCATGGAGCATTGTGATGACAAGTGTCATGGGACATTTTGATGACATTGGCATGGAACATTATGATGACAAGAGTTCTGGAGAATTTTGATGACAAGGGCATGGAGTATTGTGATGACAGGGCCCATGGAGCATTGTGACGAAGAGGGCAGGGAACATTGTGATGACTGGGTTCATGGAGCCTTGTGATGAAAGGGGCCATGGAGCACTGAGATGACAGGCGTCTTGAGGTATGGTGATGACAGTGGTCATGGAGCATTGTGATGAAAGAGATCATGGAGCAATATGATAAGAGGGGACATGGAGCATTGTGATGACAGGTGTATTGGAGCATTGTGATGAAAATATTAATGGATCATTGTGATGACATGTGTCCTGGAACACTGTGATGACACGGTTCATCGAGTATTGTGATGACAAGGGTCATAGCGAATTGTGATAACAGGTGTCATGGGGCATTGTGATGACATTGATCATCTAGGAATTGTGATGGAAGGTATCATGGAGCACTGTGATGACTGGGGGCATGAAGCATTGTTATGAAAATTGTCCTGGATTATTGTGATGACAGCAGTCATGGAGAATTGGGATGACAGGGATTATGCAGCATTGTGTTGACATGGGTATGGACTATTGTGATGACAATGGTCATGGAGCAATGTGATGAAAGTTTTCATGGAATATCATGATGAAAAGTGCCTGGGAGCATTGTGACGATAAAGGCCATGGAGCATTGTGATGACAAGTGTCATGGAGCATTGTAATGAAAGCTTTCATTGTGCACTGTGATGACAAGGGGGATGGAGTATTGGATGAAACTGGTCCTGGAACATTGTGATAACAAAAGCCATGGAGCATTGTGATGACAGGCATCATGGAGAATTGTGAAGAAAGGGGCCATGGGGAATTGTAATGACAATAGAGAAATGTGATGAAAATGGTCAGCGAGCATAGTGATTAAAGTGGTCATTGAGAATTGTGATGAAAAGTGACATAGAGCATTGTGATGACAAAGGTCATGGAGAACTGTGATGACCAGGGTCATGTAGCATTGTGATGACACGTTCATGGAACATTGTGATGACAAGAATTCTGGAGCATTGTGATGAGAAGGGCCATGGAGCATTGGGATGCCACGGTCATGGAACATTGTGATGACAAAATTCTGGAGCTTTGTGAGGAAAAAGGCATGGAGCATTGTGATTATAGGGGACATGGAGCATTTTGATGACATGGGCAGGGAACACTGTGATGACAGGTGTTATGGAGCAATGGGATGACAAGTGTCATGGAGCACTGTGATGAGAGGGGCCTTGGAGAATTGTGATGACAGGCGTCATGAGGCATTGAGATGGCAGTGGTCATGGAGCATTATGATGAAAGGTGTTATGGAGCACTGTGATTACAGGGGCCATGGAGCATTGTGAATACAAAGGCCATGGAGCATTGAGATGACAGTGGTCATGGAGCATTGTGATGAAAGTGGTAATGGATCATTGTGATGTCAAGTGTCCTGGGACACTGTGATGACATGGTTCATGGAGCATTGTGATGACAATGGTCATGGCGAATTGTGATGACAATGTCATGGGGCATTGTGATGGCAGTGGTCATCTAGAAATGTGATTAAAGTTATTATGGAGCACAGTAATGAGAGGGGCCATGGAGCATTGTGATGACAAGTCTCATGGAGCATTGTGATGACAGGTGTCATGGAGCATCGTGATGACAAATGCCATTGAGAATTGTGATCAGAGGTGACATTGGGCATTGTGATGAAAGGTGTCATGGAGTACTGGGAGTACAGGGGCCTTGGAGCCTTGTGATAACAAGTGACATGGAGAATAGTGATGACAGGCATCATAGAGCATTGTGATGACAAGTGCCATTTAGCATTTTGATGACAGGGGTCATCAGGCATTGTGTTGACGGGGGTCACGGAGCATTGTGATGACAAAGGCCATAGAGCATTGTGATGAGAGGGGTCATGGAGCATTGTGATGACATGGGCCATGGAGCATTGTGAGGACAAGATTCATGGAGCATTGTGATGACACGGGCATGAAGCATGGTGATGACAACAGACCTGGAGCATTGTGATGACAAGGGCATGGAGCATTGTGATTACAGGAGACTTGGGTCATTGTGATGAAATTGGCAAGGATCATTGTGATTAGAGGGATCATGGAGCATTGTGATGACAAGTGTCATGCAATATTGTGCTGACACAGATCATGGAGCATTTTGATGAGAGTGGCCTTGGAGCACAGTGATGAGAGACGTCATGGGGCATTATGGTGACAGTGGTCAAGGAGCATTGTGATGAAAGTGTTCATGGAGCAACGCGATTATCGGGACAATGGAGCATTGTGAATACAAAGGCCATGGAACATTGAGATAACAGAGTTCATGGAGCATTGTGATGACAAGGGTCTTGGGAGCTACTGATGACACGTTTCATACAGCATTGAGATGACAAGGGCCAAGGCGAATTGTGATGACACGTGTCATGGGGCATTGTGATGACATTGGTCATCTTGCATTGTGATGAGAGTGGTCATGTAGAATTTTGATTAAAGGTATCATGGAGCACTGTGATGACAAAGGCCAAGGAACATTGTGATGACAAGTGTCATTCAGCAATGTGATGACACGGGAATGGAGCATTATGATGAGAAGTGTTCTGGAGCATTGTGATGACAAGGGTATGGAGCATTGTGATTACAGGGACCATGGAGCATTGTGATGACAACGGCATGGAGCACTGTGATGACATTGGTCATTGAGCATTGTGATTACAAAGACCATGAGGCATTGTGATGACAGGGGCCTTGGAGCATTGTGATGACAATGGTCATCAAGCATTGTGATGACAGGGGTCATAGAGCATTGTGATGAGAAAGACCATGGAGCATGGTGATGACAGAGGCCATGGAACATTGTGATGACCAGGCCATGTACCATTGTGATGACAAGGGCAGGGAACCTTGTGGTGACCGGGGTCATGGAGCATTTTGATGACAACTTTCATGGAACGTTGTGATGACAGGGGTCATGGAGCATTGTGATGAAAGTTGTCCTGGAGCATTGTGATGACAGCGGTCACAGAGAATTGGGATGAAAGGTATCATGCAGCATTGTGATGACAACGGTCATGGATCATTTTGATGACAGGGGTCATGGAACATTCTGATAACAAGGTTCATAAAGCATTTTGATGACAGGGGTCATGGAGCATTGTGTTGACACGAGCATGGAGCATTGTAATGATAGGATATCTGGAGCATTGTGATGAAAAGGGGATGGAGCATTTTGATGACAGGGTCCAAGGAGAATTGTGCTGACAATGGCATGGAGCATTGTGATGAAAAGGGTACTGGAGCACTGTGAGGAAAGGAATCATGGATCATTGTGATGACAGGGGTCATGGAGCTTTGTGATGACAAGGGTCATGGAGCATTGTGATGACATGGTCAAGGAACATTGCGATGACAAGAATTCTGGAGCATTGTGATGAAAGGGCATGGTGCATTGTGATGAAAGGTGACAAGGAGCATTGTGACGATATGGGCAGAGAACTTTTTGATGACAGGGGTCATGGAGCATTGTGATAAAAAGTGTCATGGAACATTGTACTGACAGGGATCATGGAGCTTTTTGGTAAGAGAGGTCTTGGAGATTTGTGAAGGCAGGCGTCATGGGGCATTGTGATGACAGCGGTCTTGGAGCATTGGGATGAAAGGGGTCATGGAGCTCTGTGATTACAGGGGCCATGGAGCATTGTGAATACAAAGGCCATGGAGCATTGAGATGACAGGTTTCATGGAGCATTGTGATGAAAGTGATCATGGATCATTGTGATGACAAGTGTCCTGGAACCTTGTGATGACACAGTTCATGGAGCATTGTGATGACAAGGACCATGGCGAATTGTGGTATCATCTGTCATGGGGCATTGTGATGACAGTGGTCATGTAGAATTGTATTGAAAGGTAACATGGAGCACTCTGATGACAGGGGCCATGGAACATTGTGATGACAAAGGCCATGGAGCATTGTGATGACAAGTGTCATGGGGCATTTTGATGACATTGGCATGGAGCATTATGATGACAAGAGTTCTGGAGCATTTTGATGACCAGGGCATGGAGCATTGTGATGAAAGTTATCCTGGAGCATTGTGATGACAGCGGTCACAGAGGATTGGGAAGAAAGGTATCATGCAGCATTGCGATGACAACGGTCAGGGATCATTTTGATGACAGGGGTCATGGAACATTCTGATAAGTTTCATCAAGCATTTTGATGACAGGGGTCATGGAGCATTGTGTTGACACGGGCATGGAGCATTGTAATGATAGGATATCTGGAGCATTGTGATGAAAAGGGGATGGAGCATTTTGATGACAGTGTCCAAGTAGCATTGTGCTGACAATGGCATGGAGCATTGTGATGAAAAGGGTACTGGAGCACTGTGAGGAAAGGAATCATGGATCATTGTGATGACAGGGGTCATGGAGTTTTGAGATGACAAGGGTCATGGAGCATTGTGATGAAACGGTCAAGGAACATTGCGATGACAAGAATTCTGGAGCATTGTGAGGAAAGGGCATGGAGCATTGTGATGAAAGGTGACAAGGAGCATTGTGACGATATGGGCAGAGAACTTTTTGATGACAGGGGTCATGGAGCATTGTGATAAAAAGTGTCATGGAACATTGTACTGACAGGGGTCATGGAGCATTTTGGTAAGAGAGGTCTTGGAGATTTGTGAAGGCAGGCGTCATGGGGCATTGTGATGACAGCGGTCTTGGAGCATTGGGATGAAAGGGGTCATGGAGCTCTGTGATTACAGGGGCCATGGAGCATTGTGAATACAAAGGCCATGGAGCATTGAGATGACAGGGTTCATGGAGCATTGTGATGAATGTGATCATGGATCATTGTGAAGACAAGTGTCCTGAAACCTTGTGATGACACAGTTCATGGAGCACTGTGATGGACAAAAGCCATAGAGCATTCTGATGAGAGGGGTCATGGAGCATTGTGATGACATGGGCCATGGAGCATTGTGAAGACAAGATTCATGGAGCATTGTGATGACACGGGCATGAAGCATGGTGATGACAACAGACCTGGAGCATTGTGATGACAAGGGCATGGAGCATTGTGATTACAGGAGACTTGGGTCATTGTGATGAGATTGGCAGGGATCATTGTGATTAGTGGGATCATGGAGCATTGTGATGACAAGTGTCATGCAATATTGTGCTGACACAGATCATGGGGCATTTTGATGAGAGTGGCCTTGGAGCACAGTGATGAGAGACGTCATGGGGCATTATGGTGACAGTGGTCAAGGAGCATTGTGATGAAAGTGTTCATGGAGCAACGCGATTATCGGGACAATGGAGCATTGTGAATACAAAGGCCATGGAACATTGAGATAACAGAGTTCATGGAGCATTGTGATGACAAGGGTCTTGGGAGCTACTGATGACACGTTTCATACAGCATTGAGATGACAAGGGCCAAGGCGAATTGTGATGACACGTGTCATGGGGCATTGTGATGACATTGGTCATCTTGCATTGTGATGAGAGTGGTCATGTAGAATTTTGATTAAAGGTATCATGGAGCACTGTGATGACAAAGGCCAAGGAACATTGTGATGACAAGTGTCATTCAGCAATGTGATGACACGGGAATGGAGCATTATGATGACAAGTGTTCTGGAGCATTGTGATGACAAGGGTATGGAGCATTGTGATTACAGGGACCATGGAGCATTGTGATGACAACGGCATGGAGCACTGTGATGACATTGGTCATTGAGCATTGTGATTACAAAGACCATGAGGCATTGTGATGACAGGGGCCTTGGAGCATTGTGATGACCAGGCCATGTACCATTGTGATGACAAGGGCAGGGAACCTTGTGGTGACCGGGGTCATGGAGCATTTTGATGACAACTTTCATGGAACGTTGTGATGACAGGGGTCATGGAGCATTGTGATGAAAGTTGTCCTGGAGCATTGTGATGACAGCGGTCACAGAGAATTGGGATGAAAGGTATCATGCAGCATTGTGATGACAACGGTCATGGATCATTTGGATGACAGGGGTCTTGGAGCATTGTGTTGACACGAGCATGGAGCATTGTAATGATAGGATATCTGGAGCATTGTGATGAAAAGGGGATGGAGCATTTTGATGACAGGGTCCAAGGAGAATTGTGCTGACAATGGCATGGAGCATTGTGATGAAAAGGGTACTGGAGCACTGTGAGGAAAGGAATCATGGATCATTGTGATGACAGGGGTCATGGAGCTTTGTGATGACAAGGGTCATGGAGCATTGTGATGACATGGTCAAGGAACATTGCGATGACAAGAATTCTGGAGCATTGTGATGAAAGGGCATGGAGCATTGTGATGAAAGGTGACAAGGAGCATTGTGACGATATGGGCAGAGAACTTTTTGATGACAGGGGTCATGGAGCATTGTGATAAAAAGTGTCATGGAACATTGTACTGACAGGGATCATGGAGCTTTTTGGTAAGAGAGGTCTTGGAGATTTGTGAAGGCAGGCGTCATGGGGCATTGTGATGACAGCGGTCTTGGAGCATTGGGATGAAAGGGGTCATGGAGCTCTGTGATTACAGGGGCCATGGAGCATTGTGAATACAAAGGCCATGGAGCATTGAGATGACAGGGTTCATGGAGCATTGTGATGAAAGTGGTCATGGATCATTGTGATGACAAGTGTCCTGGAACCTTGTGATGACACAGTTCATGGAGCATTGTGATGACAAGGACCATGGCGAATTGTGGTATCATCTGTCATGGGGCATTGTGATGACAGTGGTCATGTAGAATTGTATTGAAAGGTAACATGGAGCACTCTGATGACAGGGGCCATGGAACATTGTGATGACAAAGGCCATGGAGCATTGTGATGACAAGTGTCATGGGGCATTTTGATGACATTGGCATGGAGCATTATGATGACAAGAGTTCTGGAGCATTTTGATGACCAGGGCATGGAGCATTGTGATGAAAGTTGTCCTGGAGCATTGTGATGACAGCGGTCACAGAGGATTGGGATGAAAGGTATCATGCAGCATTGCGATGACAACGGTCAGGGATCATTTTGATGACAGGGGTCATGGAACATTCTGATAACAAGTTTCATCAAGCATTTTGATGACAGGGGTCATGGAGCATTGTGTTGACACGGGCATGGAGCATTGTAATGATAGGATATCTGGAGCATTGTGATGAAAAGGGGATGGAGCATTTTGATGACAGGGTCCAAGGAGCATTGTGCTGACAATGGCATGGAGCATTGTGATGAAAATGGTACTGGAGCACTCTGAGGAAAGGAATCATAGATCATTGTGATGCCAGGGGTCATGGAGCTTTGTGATGACACGAGTCATGGAGCATTGTGATGACACGGTCAAGGAACATTGTGATGACAAGAAATCTGGAGCATTGTGATGAAAGGGCATGGAGCATTGTGATGAAAGGTGACAAGTAGCATTGTGATGATATGGGCAGAGAACTTTGTGATGACAGGGTTCATGGAGCCTTGTGATGAAAAGTGTCATGGAACATTGTACTGACAGGGATCATGGAGCTTTTTGGTAAGGGAGCCCTTGGAGATTGGTGGTGGCAGGCGTCATGGGGCATTGTGATGACAGCGGTCTTGGAGCATTGTGATGAAAGGGGTCATGGAGCACTGTGATTACAGGGGCCATGGAGCATTGTGAATACAAAGGCTATGGAGCATTGAGATGACAGGGTTCAGGGAGCATTGTTATGACAAGGACCATGGCGAATTGTGATGACATCTGAAATGGGGCATTGTGATGACAGTGGTCATGTAGAATTGTGATGAAAGGTATCAGGGAGAACTGTGATGACAGGGGCCATGGAACATTGTGATGACAAAGGCCATGGAGCATTGTGATGACAAGTGTCATGGGACATTTTGATGACATTGGCATGGAACATTATGATGACAAGAGTTCTGGAGAATTTTGATGACAAGGGCATGGAGCATTGTGATGACTGGGTTCATGGAGCCTTGTGATGAAAGGGGCCATGGAGCACTGAGATGACAGGCGTCTTGAGGTATGGTGATGACAGTGGTCATGGAGCATTGTGATGAAAGAGATCATGGAGCAATATGATAAGAGGGGACATGGAGCATTGTGATGACAGGTGTATTGGAGCATTGTGATGAAAATATTAATGGATCATTGTGATGACATGTGTCCTGGAACACTGTGATGACACGGTTCATCGAGTATTGTGATGACAAGGGTCATAGCGAATTGTGATAACAGGTGTCATGGGGCATTGTGATGACATTGATCATCTAGGAATTGTGATGAAAAGTATCATGGAGCACTGTGATGACTGGGGGCATGAAGCATTGTTATGAAAATTGTCCTGGATTATTGTGATGACAGCAGTCATGGAGAATTGGGATGACAGGGATTATGCAGCATTGTGTTGACATGGGTATGGACTATTGTGATGACAATGGTCATGGAGCAATGTGATGAAAGTTTTCATGGAATATCGTGATGAAAAGTGCCTGGGAGCATTGTGACGATAAAGGCCATGGAGCATTGTGATGACAAGTGTCATGGAGCATTGTAATGAAAGCTTTCATTGTGCACTGTGATGACAAGGGGGATGGAGTATTGTGATGAAACTGGTCCTGGAACATTGTGATAACAAAAGCCATGGAGCATTGTGATGACAGGCATCATGGAGAATTGTGAAGAAAGGGGCCATGGGGAATTGTAATGACAATAGAGAAATGTGATGAAAATGGTCAGCGAGCATAGTGATTAAAGTGGTCATTGAGAATTGTGATGAAAAGTGACATAGAGCATTGTGATGACAAAGGTCATGGAGAACTGTATTGACCAGTGTCATGTAGCATTGTGATGACACGTTCATGGAACATTGTGATGACAAGAATTCTGGAGCATTGTGATGACAAGGGCCATGGAGCATTGTGATGCCACGGTCATGGAACATTGTGATGACAAAATTCTGGAGCTTTGTGAGGAAAAAGGCATGGAGCATTGTGATTATAGGGGACATGGAGCATTTTGATGACATGGGCAGGGAACACTGTGATGACAGGTGTTATGGAGCAATGGGATGACAAGTGTCATGGAGCACTGTGATGAGAGGGGCCTTGGAGAATTGTGATGACAGGCGTCATGAGGCATTGAGATGGCAGTGGTCATGGAGCATTATGATGAAAGGTGTTATGGAGCACTGTGATTACTGGGGCCTTGGAGAATTGTGATGACAGGCGTCATGAGGCATTGAGATGGCAGTGGTCATGGAGCATTATGATGAAAGGTGTTATGGAGCACTGTGATTACAGGGGCCATGGAGCATTGTGAATACAAAGGCCATGGAGCATTGAGATGACAGTGGTCATGGAGCATTGTGATGAAAGTGGTAATGGATCATTGTGATGACAAGTGTCCTGGGACCCTGTGATGACATGGTTCATGGAGCATTGTGATGACAATGGTCATGGCGAATTGTGATGACAATGTCATGGGGCATTGTGATGGCAGTGGTCATCTAGAAATGTGATTAAATTTATTATGGAGCAGAGGAAGGAGAGGGGCCATGGAGCATTGTGATGACAGGTGTCATGGAGCATCGTGATGACAAATGCCATTGAGAATTGTGATCAGAGGTGACATTGGGCATTGTGATGAAAGGGGTCATGGAGTACTGGGAGTACAGGGGCCATGGAGCCTTGTGATAACAAGTGACATGGAGAATAGTGATGACGGGCATCATAAAGCATTGTGATGACAAGTGCCATTTAGCATTTTGATGACAGGGGTCATCAGGCATTGTGTTGACGGGGGTCACGGAGCATTGTGATGACAAAGGCCATAGAGCATTGTGATGAGAGGGGTCATGGAGCATTGTGATGACATGGGCCATGGAGCATTGTGAAGACAAGATTCATGGAGCATTGTGATGACATGGGCATGAAGCATGGTGATGACAACAGACCTGGAGCATTGTGATGACAAGGGCATGGAGCATTGTGATTACAGGAGACTTGGGTCATTGTGATGAAATTGGCAGGGATCATTGTGATTAGTGGGATCATGGAGCATTGTGATGACAAGTGTCATGCAATATTGTGCTGACACAGATCATGGGGCATTTTGATGAGAGTGGCCTTGGAGCACAGTGATGAGAGACGTCATGGGGCATTATGGTGACAGTGGTCAAGGAGCATTGTGATGAAAGTGTTCATGGAGCAACGCGATTATCGGGACAATGGAGCATTGTGAATACAAAGGCCATGGAACATTGAGATAACAGAGTTCATGGAGCATTGTGATGACAAGGGTCTTGGGAGCTACTGATGACACGTTTCATACAGCATTGAGATGACAAGGGCCAAGGCGAATTGTGATGACACGTGTCATGGGGCATTGTGATGACATTGGTCATCTTGCATTGTGATGAGAGTGGTCATGTAGAATTTTGATTAAAGGTATCATGGAGCACTGTGATGACAAAGGCCAAGGAACATTGTGATGACAAGTGTCATTCAGCAATGTGATGACACGGGAATGGAGCATTATGATGACAAGTGTTCTGGAGCATTGTGATGACAAGGGTATGGAGCATTGTGATTACAGGGACCATGGAGCATTGTGATGACAACGGCATGGAGCACTGTGATGACATTGGTCATTGAGCATTGTGATTACAAAGACCATGAGGCATTGTGATGACAGGGGCCTGGGAGCATTGTGATGACAATGGTCATCAAGCATTGTGATGACAGGGGTCATAGAGCATTGTGATGAGAAAGACCATGGAGCATGGTGATGACAGAGGCCATGGAACATTGTGATGACCAGGCCATGTACCATTGTGATGACAAGGGCAGGGAACCTTGTGGTGACCGGGGTCATGGAGCATTTTGATGACAACTTTCATGGAACGTTGTGATGACAGGGGTCATGGAGCATTGTGATGAAAGTTGTCCTGGAGCATTGTGATGACAGCGGTCACAGAGAATTGGGATGAAAGGTATCATGCAGCATTGTGATGACAACGGTCATGGATCATTTTGATGACAGGGGTCATGGAGCATTGTGTTGACACGAGCATGGAGCATTGTAATGATAGGATATCTGGAGCATTGTGATGAAAAGGGGATGGAGCATTTTGATGACAGGGTCCAAGGAGAATTGTGCTGACAATGGCATGGAGCATTGTGATGAAAAGGGTACTGGAGCACTGTGAGGAAAGGAATCATGGATCATTGTGATGACAGGGGTCATGGAGCTTTGTGATGACAAGGGTCATGGAGCATTGTGATGACACGGTCAAGGAACATTGCGATGACAAGAATTCTGGAGCATTGTGATGAAAGGGCATGGAGCATGGTGATGAAAGGTGACAAGGAGCATTGTGACGATATGGGCAGAGAACTTTTTGATGACAGGGGTCATGGAGCATTGTGATAAAAAGTGTCATGGAACATTGTACTGACAGGGATCATGGAGCTTTTTGGTAAGAGAGGTCTTGGAGATTTGTGAAGGCAGGCGTCATGGGGCATTGTGATGACAGCGGTCTTGGAGCATTGGGATGAAAGGGGTCATGGAGCTCTGTGATTACAGGGGCCATGGAGCATTGTGAATACAAAGGCCATGGAGCATTGAGATGACAGGGTTCATGGAGCATTGTGATGAAAGTGATCATGGATCATTGTGATGACAAGTGTCCTGGAACCTTGTGATGACACAGTTCATGGAGCATTGTGATGACAAGGACCATGGCGAATTGTGGTATCATCTGTCATGGGGCATTGTGATGACAGTGGTCATGTAGAATTGTATTGAAAGGTAACATGGAGCACTCTGATGACAGGGGCCATGGAACATTGTGATGACAAAGGCCATGGAGCATTGTGATGACAAGTGTCATGGGGCATTTTGATGACATTGGCATGGAGCATTATGATGACAAGAGTTCTGGAGCATTTTGATGACCAGGGCATGGAGCATTGTGATGAAAGTTGTCCTGGAGCATTGTGATGACAGCGGTCACAGAGGATTGGGATGAAAGGTATCATGCAGCATTGCGATGACAACGGTCAGGGATCATTTTGATGACAGGGGTCATGGAACATTCTGATAACAAGTTTCATCAAGCATTTTGATGACAGGGGTCATGGAGCATTGTGTTGACACGGGCATGGAGCATTGTAATGATAGGATATCTGGAGCATTGTGATGAAAAGGGGATGGAGCATTTTGATGACAGGGTCCAAGGAGCATTGTGCTGACAATGGCATGGAGCATTGTGATGAAAATGGTACTGGAGCACTCTGAGGAAAGGAATCATGGATCATTGTGATGCCAGGGGTCATGGAGGTTTGTGATGACACGAGTCATGGAGCATTGTGATGACACGGTAAAGGAACATTGTGATGACAAGAAATCTGGAGCATTGTGATGAAAGGGCATGGAGCATTGTGATGAAAGGTGACAAGTAGCATTGTGATGATATGGGCAGTGAACTTTGTGATGACAGGGTTCATGGAGCCTTGTGATGAAAAGTGTCATGGAACATTGTACTGACAGGGATCATGGAGCTTTTTGGTAAGGGAGCCCTTGGAGATTGGTGGTGGCAGGCGTCATGGGGCATTGTGATGACAGCGGTCTTGGAGCATTGGGATGAAAGGGGTCATGGAGCACTGTGATTACAGGGGCCATGGAGCATTGTGAATACAAAGGCTATGGAGCATTGAGATGACAGGGTTCATGGAGCATTGTGATGAAAGTGATCATGGATCATTGTGATGACAAGTGTCCTGAAACCTTGTGATGACACGGTTCATGGAGCATTGTTATGACAAGGACCATGGCGAATTGTGATGACATCTGAAATGGGGCATTGTGATGACAGTGGTCATGTAGAATTGTGATGAAAGGTATCAAGGAGCACTGTGATGACAGGGGCCATGGAACATTGTGATGACAAAGGCCATGGAGCATTGTGATGACAAGTGTCATGGGACATTTTGATGACATTGGCATGGAACATTATGATGACAAGAGTTCTGGAGAAGTTTGATGACAAGGGCATGGAGCATTGTGATGACAGGGCCCATGGAGCATTGTGACGAAGAGGGCAGGGAACATTGTGATGACTGGGTTCATGGAGCCTTGTGATGAAAGGGGCCATGGAGCACTGAGATGACAGGCGTCTTGAGGTATGGTGATGACAGTGGTCATGGAGCATTGTGATGAAAGAGATCATGGAGCAATATGATAAGAGGGGACATGGAGCATTGTGATGACAAGTGTATTGGAGCATTGTGATGAAAATATTAATGGATCATTGTGATGACATGTGTCCTGGAACACTGTGATGACACGGTTCATCGAGTATTGTGATGACAAGGGTCATAGCGAATTGTGATAACAGGTGTCATGGGGCATTGTGATGACATTGATCATCTAGGAATTGTGATGAAAGGTATCATGGAGCACTGTGATGACTGGGGGCATGAAGCATTGTTATGAAAATTGTCCTGGATTATTGTGATGACAGCAGTCATGGAGAATTGGGATGACAGGGATTATGCAGCATTGTGTTGACATGGGTATGGACTATTGTGATGACAATGGTCATGGAGCAATGTGATGAAAGTTTTCATGGAATATCGTGATGAAAAGTGGCTGGGAGCATTGTGACGATAAAGGCCATGGAGCATTGTGATGACAAGTGTCATGGAGCATTGTAATGAAAGCTTTCATTGTGCACTGTGATGACAAGGGGGATGGAGTATTGTGATGAAACTGGTCCTGGAACACTGTGATAACAAAAGCCATGGAGCATTGTGATGACAGGCATCATGGAGAATTGTGAAGAAAGGGACCATGGGGAATTGTAATGACAATAGAGAAATGTGATGAAAATGGTCAGCGAGCATAGTGATTAAAGTGGTCATTGAGAATTGTGATGAAAAGTGACATAGAGCATTGTGATGGCAAAGGTCATGGAGAACTGTGATGACCAGGGTCATGTAGCATTGTGATGACACGTTCATGGAACATTGTGATGACAAGAATTCTGAAGCATTGTGATGACAAGGGCCATGGATCATTGTGATGCCACGGTCATGGAACATTGTGATGACAAAGTTCTGGAGCTTTGTGAGGAAAAAGGCATGGAGCATTGTGATTATAGGGGACATGGAGCATTTTGACGACATGGGCAGGGAACACTGTGATGACAGGTGTTATGGAGCAATGGGCTGACAAGTGTCATGGAGCACTGTGATGAGAGGGGCCTTGGAGAATTGTGATGACAGGCGTCATGAGGCATTGAGATGGCAGTGGTCATGGAGCATTATGATGAAAGGTGTTATGGAGCACTGTGATTACAGGGGCCATGGAGCATTGTGAATACAAAGGCCATGGAGCATTGAGATGACAGTGGTCATGGAGCATTGTGATGAAAGTGGTAATGGATCATTGTGATGACAAGTGTCCTGGGACCCTGTGATGACATGGTTCATGGAGCATTGTGATGACAATGGTCATGGCGAATTGTGATGACAATGTCATGGGGCATTGTGATGGCAGTGGTCATCTAGAAATGTGATTAAAGTTATTATGGAGCACAGGAATGAGAGGGGCCATGGAGCATTGTGATGACAAGTCTCATGGAGCATTGTGATGACAGGTGTCATGGAGCATCGTGATGACAAATGCCATTGAGAATTGTGATCAGAGGTGACATTGGGCATTGTGATGAAAGGGGTCATGGAGTACTGGGAGTACAGGGGCCATGGAGCCTTGTGATAACAAGTGACATGGAGAATAGTGATGACAGGCATCATAGAGCATTGTGATGACAAGTGCCATTTAGCATTTTGATGACAGGGGTCATCAGGCATTGTGTTGACGGGGGTCACAGAGCATTGTGATGACAAAGGCCATAGAGCATTGTGATGAGAGGGGTCATGGAGCATTGTGATGACATGGGCCATGGAGCATTGTGAAGACAAGATTCATGGAGCATTGTGATGACACGGGCATGAAGCATGGTGATGACAACAGACCTGGAGCATTGTGATGACAAGGGCATGGAGCATTGTGATTACAGGAGACTTGGGTCATTGTGATGAAATTGGCAGGGATCATTGTGATTAGAGGGATCATGGAGCATTGTGATGACAAGTGTCATGCAATATTGTGCTGACACAGATTATGGGGCATTTTGATGAGAGTGGCCTTGGAGCACAGTGATGAGAGACGTCATGGGGCATTATGGTGACAGTGGTTAAGGAGCATTGTGATGAAAGTGTTCATGGAGCAACGCGATTATCGGGACAATGGAGCATTGTGAATACAAAGGCCATGGAACATTGAGATAACAGAGTTCATGGAGCATTGTGATGACAAGGGTCTTGGGAGCTACTGATGACACGTTTCATACAGCATTGAGATGACAAGGGCCAAGGCGAATTGTGATGACACGTGTCATGGGGCATTGTGATGACATTGGTCATCTTGCATTGTGATGAGAGTGGTCATGTAGAATTTTGATTAAAGGTATCATGGAGCACTGTGATGACAAAGGCCAAGGAACATTGTGATGACAAGTGTCATTCAGCAATGTGATGACACGGGAATGGAGCATTATGATGACAAGTGTTCTGGAGCATTGTGATGACAAGGGTATGGAGCATTGTGATTACAGGGACCATGGAGCATTGTGATGACAACGGCATGGAGCACTGTGATGACATTGGTCATTGAGCATTGTGATTACAAAGATCATGAGGCATTGTGATGACAGGGGCCTTGGAGCATTGTGATGACAATGGTCATCAAGCATTGTGATGACAGGGGTCATAGAGCATTGTGATGAGAAAGACCATGGAGCATGGTGATGACAGAGGCCATGGAACATTGTGATGACCAGGCCATGTACCATTGTGATGACAAGGGTAGGGAACCTTGTGGTGACCGGGGTCATGGAGCATTTTGATGACAACTTTCATGGAACGTTGTGATGACAGGGGTCATGGAGCATTGTGATGAAAGTTGTCCTGGAGCATTGTGATGACAGCGGTCACAGAGAATTGGGATGAAAGGTATCATGCAGCATTGTGATGACAACGGTCATGGATCATTTTGATGACCGGGGTCATGGAACATTCTGATAACAAGGTTCATAAAGCATTTTGATGACAGGGGTCATGGAGCATTGTGTTGACACGAGCATGGAGCATTGTAATGATAGGATATCTGGAGCATTGTGATGAAAAGGGGATGGAGCATTTTGATGACAGGGTCCAAGGAGAATTGTGCTGACAATGGCATGGAGCATTGTGATGAAAAGGGTACTGGAGCACTGTGAGGAAAGGAATCATGGATCATTGTGATGCCAGGGGTCATGGAGCTTTGTGATGACAAGGGTCATGGAGCATTGTGATGACACGGTCAAGGAACATTGCGATGACAAGAATTCTGGAGCATTGTGATGAAAGGGCATGGTGCATTGTGATGAAAGGTGACAAGGAGCATTGTGACGATATGGGCAGAGAATTTTTGATGACAGGGGTCATGGAGCATTGTGATAAAAAGTGTCATGGAACATTGTACTGACAGGGATCATGGAGCTTTTTGGTAAGAGAGGTCTTGGAGATTTGTGAAGGCAGGCGTCATGGGGCATTGTGATGACAGCGGTCTTGGAGCATTGGGATGAAAGGGGTCATGGAGCTCTGTGATTACAGGGGCCATGGAGCATTGTGAATACAAAGGCCATGGAGCATTGAGATGACAGGGCTCATGGAGCATTGTGATGAAAGTGATCATGGATCATTGTGATGACAAGTGTCCTGAAACCTTGTGATGACACGGTTCATGGAGCATTGTTATGACACGGACCATGGCGAATTGTGATGACATCTGAAATGGGGCATTTTGATGACAGTGGTCATGTAGAATTGTGATGAAAGGTATCATGGAGCACTGTGATGACTGGGGGCATGAAGCATTGTTATGAAAATTGTCCTGGATTATTGTGATGACAGCAGTCATGGAGAATTGGGATGACAGGGATTATGCAGCATTGTGTTGACATGGGTATGGACTATTGTGATGACAATGGTCATGGAGCAATGTGATGAAAGTTTTCATGGAATATCGTGATGAAAAGTGCCTGGGAGCATTGTGACGATAAAGGCCATGGAGCATTGTGATGACAAGTGTCATGGAGCATTGTAATGAAAGCTTTCATTGTGCACTGTGATGACAAGGGGGATGGAGTATTGTGATGAAACTGGTCCTGGAACATTGTGATAACAAAAGCCATGGAGCATTGTGATGACAGGCATCATGGAGAATTGTGAAGAAAGGGGCCAGGGGTAATTGTAATGACAATAGAGAAATGTGATGAAAATGGTCAGCGAGCATAGTGATTAAAGTGGTCAGTGAGAATTGTGATGAAAAGTGACATAGAGCATTGTGATGACAAAGGTCATGGAGAACTGTGATGACCAGGGTCATGTAGCATTGTGATGACACGTTCATGAAACATTGTGATGACAAGAATTCTGGAGCATTGTGATGACAAGGGCCATGGAGCATTGTGATGCCACGGTCATGGAACATTGTGATGACAAAATTCTGGAGCTTTGTGAGGAAAAAGGCATGGAGCATTGTGATTATAGGGGACATGGAGCATTTTGATGACATGGGCAGGGAACACTGTGATGGCAGGTGTTATGGAGCAATGGGATGAGAGGGGCCTTGGAGAATTGTGATGACAGGCGTCATGAGGCATTGAGATGGCAGTGGTCATGGAGCATTGTGTTGAAAGTGGTAATGGATCATTGTGATGACAAGTGTCTTGGGACCCTGTGATGACATGGTTCATGGAGCATTGTGATGACAATGGTCATGGCGAATTGTGATGACAATGTCATGGGGCATTGTGATGGCAGTGGTCATCTAGAAATGTGATTAAAGTTATTATGGAGCACAGGAATGAGAGGGGCCATGGAGCATTGTGATGACAAGTCTCATGGAGCATTGTGATGACAGGTGTCATGGAGCATCGTGATGACAAATGCCATTGAGAATTGTGATCAGAGGTGACATTGGGCATTGTGAGGAAAGGGGTCATGGAGTACTGGGAGTACAGGGGCCATGGAGCCTTGTGATAACAAGTGACATGGAGAATAGTGATGACAGGCATCATAGAGCATTGTGATGACAAGTGCCATTTAGCATTTTGATGACAGGGGTCATCAGGCATTGTGTTGACGGGGGTCACGGAGCATTGTGATGACAAAGGCCATAGAGCATTGTGATGAGAGGGGTCATGGAGCATTGTGATGACATGGGCCATGGAGCATTGTGAAGACAAGATTCATGGAGCATTGTGATGACACGGGCATGAAGCACGGTGATGACAACTGACCTGGAGCATTGTGATGACAAGGGCATGGAGCATTGTGATTACAGGAGACTTGGGTCATTGTGATGAAATTGGCAGGGATCATTGTGATTAGAGGGATCATGGAGCATTGTGATGACAAGTGTCATGCAATATTGTGCTGACACAGATCATGGAGCATTTTGATGAGAGTGGCCTTGGAGCACAGTGATGAGAGACGTCATGGGGCATTATGGTGAGAGTGGTCAAGGAGCATTGTGATGAAAGTGTTCATGGAGCAACGCGATTATCGGGACAATGGAGCATTGTGAATACAAAGGCCATGGAACATTGAGATAACAGAGTTCATGGAGCATTGTGATGACAAGGGTCTTGGGAGCTACTGATGACACGTTTCATAGAGCATTGAGATGACAAGGGCCAAGGCGAATTGTGATGACACGTGTCATGGGGCATTGTGATGACATTGGTCATCTTGCATTGTGATGAGAGTGGTCATGTAGAATTTTGATTAAAGGTATCATGGAGCACTGTGATGACAAAGGCCAAGGAACATTGTGATGACAAGTGTCATTCAGCAATGTGATGACACGGGAATGGAGCATTATGATGACAAGTGTTCTGGAGCATTGTGAAGACAAGGGTATGGAGCATTGTGATTACAGGGACCATGGAGCATTGTGATGACAACGGCATGGAGCACTGTGATGACATTGGTCATTGAGCATTGTGATTACAAAGACCATGAGGCATTGTGATGACAGGGGCCTTGGAGCATTGTGATGACAATGGTCATCAAGCATTGTGATGACAGGGGTCATAGAGCATTGTGATGAGAAAGACCATGGAGCATGGTGATGACAGAGGCCATGGAACATTGTGATGACCAGGCCATGTACCATTGTGATGACAAGGGCAGGGAACCTTGTGGTGACCGGGGTCATGGAGCATTTTGATGACAACTTTCATGGAACGTTGTGATGACAGGGGTCATGGAGCATTGTGATGAAAGTTGTCCTGGAGCATTGTGATGACAGCGGTCACAGAGAATTGGGATGAAAGGTATCATGCAGCATTGTGATGACAACGGTCATGGATCATTTGGATGACAGGGGTCATGGAACATTCTGATAACAAGGTTCATAAAGCATTTTGATGACAGGGGTCATGGAGCATTGTGTTGACACGAGCATGGAGCATTGTAATGATAGGATATCTGGAGCATTGTGATGAAAAGGGGATGGAGCATTTTGATGACATGGTCCAAGGAGAATTGTGCTGACAATGGCATGGAGCATTGTGATGAAAAGGGTACTGGAGCACTGTGAGGAAAGGAATCATAGATCATTGTGATGACAGGGGTCATGGAGCTTTGTGATGACAAGGGTCATGGAGCATTGTGATGACACGGTCAAGGAACATTGCGATGACAAGAATTCTGGAGCATTGTGATGAAAGGGCATGGTGCATTGTGATGAAAGGTGACAAGGAGCATTGTGACGATATGGGCAGAGAACTTTTTGATGACAGGGGTCATGGAGCATTGTGATAAAAAGTGTCATGGAACATTGTACTGACAGGGATCATGGAGCTTTTTGGTAAGAGAGGTCTTGGAGATTTGTGAAGGCAGGCGTCATGGGGCATTGTGATGACAGCGGTCTTGGAGCATTGGGATGAAAGGGGTCATGGAGCTCTGTGATTACAGGGGCCATGGAGCATTGTGAATACAAAGGCCACGGAGCATTGAGATGACAGGGCTCATGGAGCATTGTGATGAAAGTGATAATGGATCATTGTGATGACAAGTGTCCTGGAACCTTGTGATGACACAGTTCATGGAGCATTGTGATGATAAGGACCATGGCGAATTGTGGTGTCATCTGTCATGGGGCATTGTGATGACAGTGGTCATGTAGAATTGTATTGAAAGGTAACATGGAGCACTCTGATGACAGGGGCCATGGAACATTGTGATGACAAAGGCCATGGAGCATTGTGATGACAAGTGTCATGGGGCATTTTGATGACATTGGCATGGAGCATTATGATGACAAGAGTTCTGGAGCATTTTGATGACCAGGGCATGGAGCATTGTGATGAAAGTTGTCCTGGAGCATTATGATGACAGCGGTCACAGAGGATTGGGATGAAAGGTATCATGCAGCATTGCGATGACAACGGTCAGGGATCATTTTGATGACAGGGGTCATGGAACATTCTGATAACAAGTTTCATCAAGCATTTTGATGACAGGGGTCATGGAGCATTGTGTTGACACGGGCATGGAGCATTGTAATTATAGGATATCTGGAGCATTGTGATGAAAAGGGGATGGAGCATTTTGATGACAGGGTCCAAGTAGCATTGTGCTGACAATGGCATGGAGCATTGTGATGAAAAGGGTACTGGAGCACTGTGAGGAAAGGAATCATGGATCATTGTGATGCCAGGGGTCATGGAGCTTTGTGATGACACCGGTCATGGAGCATTGTGATGACACGGTCAAGGAACATTGTGATGACAAGAAATCTGGAGCATTGTGATGAAAGGGAATGGAGCATTGTGATGAAAGGTGACAAGTAGCATTGTGATGATATGGGCAGAGAACTTTGTGATGACAGGGGTCATGGAGCATTGTGATGAAAAGTGTCATGGAACATTGTACTGACAGGGATCATGGAGCTTTTTGGTAAGGGAGCCCTTGGAGATTGGTGGTGGCAGGCGTCATGGGGCATTGTGATGACAGCGGTCTTGGAGCATTGTGATGAAAGGGGTCATGGAGCACTGTGATTACAGGGGCCATGGAGCATTGTGAATACAAAGGCTATGGAGCATTGAGATGACAGGGTTCATGGAGCATTGTGATGAAAGTGATCATGGATCATTGTGATGACAAGTGTCCTGAAACCTTGTGATGACACGGTTCATGGAGCATTGTTATGACAAGGACCATGGCGAATTGTGATGACATCTGCAATGGGGCATTTTGATGACAGTGGTCATGTAGAATTGTGATGAAAGGTATCATGGAGCACTGTGATGACTGGGGGCATGAAGCATTGTTATGAAAATTGTCCTGGATTATTGTGATGACAGCAGTCATGGAGAATTGGGATGACAGGGATTATGCAGCATTGTGTTGACATGGGTATGGACTATTGTGATGACAATGGTCATGGAGCAATGTGATGAAAGTTTTCATGGAATATCGTGATGAAAAGTGCCTGGGAGCATTGTGACGATAAAGGCCATGGAGCATTGTGATGACAAGTGTCATGGAGCATTGTAATGAAAGCTTTCATTGTGCACTGTGATGACAAGGGGGATGGAGTATTGTGATGAAACTGGTCCTGGAACATTGTGATAACAAAAGCCATGGAGCATTGTGATGACAGGCATCATGGAGAATTGTGAAGAAAGGGGCCATGGGGAATTGTAATGACAATAGAGAAATGTGATGAAAATGGTCAGCGAGCATAGTGCTTAAAGTGGTCATTGAGAATTGTGATGAAAAGTGACATAGAGCATTGTGATGACAAAGATCATGGAGAACTGTGATGACCAGGGTCCTGTAGCATTGTGATGACACGTTCATGGAACATTGTGATGACAAGAATTCTGGAGCATTGTGATGACAAGGGCCATTGAGCATTGTGATGCCACGGTCATGGAACATTGTGATGACAAAATTCTGGAGCTTTGTGAGGAAAAAGGCATGGAGCATTGTGATTATAGGGAACATGGAGCATTTTGATGACATGGGCAGGGAACACTGTGATGACCGGTGTTATGGAGCAATGGGATGACAAGTGTCATGGAGCACTGTGATGAGAGGGGCCTTGGAGAATTGTGATGACAGGCGTCATGAGGCATTGAGATGGCAGTGGTCATGGAGCATTATGATGAAAAGTGTTATGGAGCACTGTGATTACAGGGGCCATGGAGCATTGTGAATACAAAGGCCATGGAGCATTGAGATGACAGTGGTCATGGAGCATTGTGATGAAAGTGGTAATGGATCATTGTGATGACAAGTGTCCTGGGACCCTGTGATGACATGGTTCATGGAGCATTGTGATGACAATGGTCATGGCGAATTGTGATGACAATGTCATGGGGCATTGTGATGGCAGTGGTCATCTAGAAATGTGATTAAAGTTATTATGGAGCACAGGAATGAGAGGGGCCATGGAGCATTGTGATGACAAGTGTCATGGAGCATTGTGATGACAGGTGTCATGGAGCATCGTGATGACAAATGCCATTGAGAATTGTGATCAGAGGTGACATTGGGCATTGTGATGAAAGGGGTCATGGAGTACTGGGAGTACAGGGGCCATGGAGCCTTGTGATAACAAGTGACATGGAGAATAGTGATGACAGGCATCATAGAGCATTGTGATGACAAGTGCCATTTAGCATTTTGATGACAGGGGTCATCAGGCATTGTGTTGACGGGGGTCACGGAGCATTGTGATGACAAAGGCCATAGAGCATTGTGATGAGAGGGGTCATGGAGCATTGTGATGACATGGGCCATGGAGCATTGTGAAGACAAGATTCATGGAGCATTGTGATGACACGGGCATGAAGCACGGTGATGACAACAGACCTGGAGCATTGTGATGACAAGGGCATGGAGCATTGTGATTACAGGAGACTTGGGTCATTGTGATGAAATTGGCAGGGATCATTGTGATTAGAGGGATCATGGAGCATTGTGATGACAAGTGTCATGCAATATTGTGCTGACACAGATCATGGAGCATTTTGATGAGAGTGGCCTTGGAGCACAGTGATGAGAGACGTCATGGGGCATTATGGTGACAGTGGTCAAGGAGCATTGTGATGAAAGTGTTCATGGAGCAACGCGATTATCGGGACAATGGAGCATTGTGAATACAAAGGCCATGGAACATTGAGATAACAGAGTTCATGGAGCATTGTGATGACAAGGGTCTTGGGAGCTACTGATGACAGGTTTCATACAGCATTGAGATGACAAGGGCCAAGGCGAATTGTGATGACACGTGTCATGGGGCATTGTGATGACATTGGTCATCTTGCATTGTGATGAGAGTGGTCATGTAGAATTTTGATTAAAGGTATCATGGAGCACTGTGATGACAAAGGCCAAGGAACATTGTGATGACAAGTGTCATTCAGCAATGTGATGACACGGGAATGGAGCATTATGATGACAAGTGTTCTGGAGCATTGTGATGACAAGGGTATGGAGCATTGTGATTACAGGGACCATGGAGCATTGTGATGACAACGGCATGGAGCACTGTGATGACATTGGTCATTGAGCATTGTGATTACAAAGACCATGAGGCATTGTGATGACAGGGGCCTTGGAGCATTGTGATGACAATGGTCATCAAGCATTGTGATGACAGGGGTCATAGAGCATTGTGATGAGAAAGACCATGGAGCATGGTGATGACAGAGGCCATGGAACTTTGTGATGACCAGGCCATGTACCATTGTGATGACAAGGGCAGGGAATCTTGTGGTGACCGGGGTCATGGAGCATTTTGATGACAACTTTCATGGAACGTTGTGATGACAGGGGTCATGGAGCATTGTGATGAAGGTTGTCCTAGAGCATTGTGATGACAGCGGTCACAGAGAATTGGGATGAAAGGTATCATGCAGCATTGTGATGACAACGGTCATGGATCATTTTGATGACAGGGGTCATGGAACATTCTGATAACAAGGTTCATAAAGCATTTTGATGACAGGGGTCATGGAGCATTGTGTTGACACGAGCATGGAGCATTGTAATGATAGGATATCTGGAGTATTGTGATGAAAAGGGGATGGAGCATTTTGATGACAGTGTCCAAGTAGCATTGTGCTGACAATGGCATGGAGCATTGTGATGAAAAGGGTACTGGAGCACTGTGAGGAAAGGAATCATGGATCATTGTGATGCCAGGGGTCATGGAGTTTTGTGATGACACGGGTCATGGAGCATTGTGATGACACGGTCAAGGAACATTGTGATGACAAGAAATCTGGAGCATTGTGATGAAAGGGCATGGAGCATTGTGATGAAAGGTGAAAAGTAGCATTGTGATGATATGGGCAGAGAACTTTGTGATGACAGGGGTCATGGAGCATTGTGATGAAAAGTGTCATGGAACATTGTACTGACAGGGATCATGGAGCTTTTTGGTAAGAGAGCACTTGGAGATTGGTGGTGGCAGGCGTCATGGGGCATTGTGATGACAGCGGTCTTGGAGCATTGTGATGAAAGGGGTCATGGAGCACTGTGATTACAGGGGCCATGAGCATTGTGAATATAAAGGCTATGGAGCATTGAGATGACAGGGTTCATGGAGCATTGTGATGAAAGTGATCATGGATCATTGTGATGACAAGTGTCCTGAAACCTTGTGATGACACGGTTCATGGAGCATTGTTATGACAAGGACCATGGCGAATTGTGATGACATCTGAAATGGGGCATTGTGATGACAGTGGTCATGTAGAATTGTGATGAAAGGTATCAAGGAGCACTGTGATGACAGGGGCCATGGAACATTGTGATGACAAAGGCCATGGAGCATTGTGATGACAAGTGTCATGGGACATTTTGATGACATTGGCATGGAACATTATGATGACAAGAGTTCTGGAGAATTTTGATGACAAGGGCATGGAGCATTGTGATGACAGGGCCCATGGAGCATTGTGACGAAGAGGGCAGGGAACATTGTGATGACTGGGTTCATGGAGCCTTGTGATGAAAGGGGCCATGGAGCACTGAGATGACAGGCGTCTTGAGGTATGGTGATGACAGTGGTCATGGAGCATTGTGATGAAAGAGATCATGGAGCAATATGATAAGAGGGGACATGGAGCATTGTGATGACAGGTGTATTGGAGCATTGTGATGAAAATATTAATGGATCATTGTGATGACATGTGTCCTGGAACACTGTGATGACACGGTTCATCGAGTATTGTGATGGCAAGGGTCATAGCGAATTGTGATAACAGGTGTCATGGGGCATTGTGATGACATTGATCATCTAGGAATTGTGATGAAAGGTATCATGGAGCACTGTGATGACTGGGGGCATGAAGCATTGTTATGAAAATTGTCCTGGATTATTGTGATGACAGCAGTCATGGAGAATTGGGATGACAGGGATTATGCAGCATTGTGTTGACATGGGTATGGACTATTGTGATGACAATGGTCATGGAGCAATGTGATGAACGTTTTCATGGAATATCGTGATGAAAAGTGCCTGGGAGCATTGTGACGATAAAGGCCATGGAGCATTGTGATGACAAGTGTCATGGAGCATTGTAATGAAAGCTTTCATTGTGCACTGTGATGACAAGGGGGATGGAGTATTGTGATGAAACTGGTCCTGGAGCATTGTGATAACAAAAGCCATGGAGCATTGTGATGACAGGCTTCATGGAGAATTGTGAAGAAAGGGGCCAGGGGGAATTGTAATGACAATAGAGAAATGTGATGAAAATGGTCAGCGAGCATAGTGATTAAAGTGGTCATTGAGAATTGTGATGAAAAGTGACATAGAGCATTGTGATGACAAAGGTCATGGAGAACTGTGATGACCAGGGTCCTGTAGCATTGTGATGACACGTTCATGGAACATTGTGATGACAAGAATTCTGGAGCATTGTGATGACAAGGGCCATGGAGCATTGTGATGCCACGGTCATGGAACATTGTGATGACAAAATTCTGGAGCTTTGTGAGGAAAAAGGCATGGAGCATTGTGATTATAGGGGACATGGAGCATTTTGATGACATGGGCAGGGAACACTGTGATGACAGGTGTTATGGAGCAATGGGATGACAAGTGTCATGGAGCACTGTGATGAGAGGGGCCTTGGAGAATTGTGATGACAGGCGTCATGAGGCTTTGAGATGGCAGTGGTCATGGAGCATTATGATGAAAGGTGTTATGGAGTACTGTGATTACAGGGGCCATGGAGCATTGTGAATACAAAGGCCGTGGAGCATTGAGATGACAGTGGTCATGGAGCATTGTGATGAAAGTGGTAATGGATCATTGTGACGACAAGTGTCCTGGGACCCTGTGATGACATGGTTCATGGAGCATTGTGATGACAATGGTCATGGCGAATTGTGATGACAATGTCATGGGGCATTGTGATGGCAGTGGTCATCTAGAAATGTGATTAAAGTTATTATGGAGCACAGGAATGAGAGGGGCCATGGAGCATTGTGATGACAAGTCTCATGGAGCATTGTGATGACAGGTGTCATGGAGCATCGTGATGACAAATGCCATTGAGAATTGTGATCAGAGGTGACATTGGGCATTGTGATGAAAGGGGTCATGGAGTACTGGGAGTACAGGGGCCATGGAGCCTTGTGATAACAAGTGACATGGAGAATAGTGATGACAGGCATCATAGAGCATTGTGATGACAAGTGCCATTTAGCATTTTGATGACAGGGGTCATCAGGCATTGTGTTGACGGGGGTCACAGAGCATTGTGATGACAAAGGCCATAGAGCATTGTGATGAGAGGGGTCATGGAGCATTGTGATGACATGGGCCATGGAGCATTGTGAAGACAAGATTCATGGAGCATTGTGATGACACGGGCATGAGGCATGGTGATGACAACAGACCTGGAGCATTGTGATGACAAGGGCATGGAGCATTGTGATTACAGGAGACTTGGGTCATTGTGATGAAATTGGCAGGGATCATTGTGATTAGAGGGATCATGGAGCATTGTGATGACAAGTGTCATGCAATATTGTGCTGACACAGATCATGGGGCATTTTGATGAGAGTGGCCTTGGAGCACAGTGATGAGAGACGTCATGGGGCATTATGGTGAGAGTGGTCAAGGAGCATTGTGATGAAAGTGTTCATGGAGCAACGCGATTATCGGGACAATGGAGCATTGTGAATACAAAGGCCATGGAACATTGAGATAACAGAGTTCATGGAGCATTGTGATGACAAGGGTCTTGGGAGCTACTGATGACACGTTTCATAGAGCATTGAGATGACAAGGGCCAAGGCGAATTGTGATGACACGTGTCATGGGGCATTGTGATGACATTGGTCATCTTGCATTGTGATGAGAGTGGTCATGTAGAATTTTGATTAAAGGTATCATGGAGCACTGTGATGACAAAGGCCAAGGAACATTGTGATGACAAGTGTCATTCAGCAATGTGATGACACGGGAATGGAGCATTATGATGACAAGTGTTCTGGAGCATTGTGATGACAAGGGTATGGAGCATTGTGATTACAGGGACCATGGAGCATTGTGATGACAACGGCATGGAGCACTGTGATGACATTGGTCATTGAGCATTGTGATTACAAAGACCATGAGGCATTGTGATGACAGGGGCCTGGGAGCATTGTGATGACAATGGTCATCAAGCATTGTGATGACAGGGATCATAGAGCATTGTGATGAGAAAGACCATGGAGCATGGTGATGACAGAGGCCATGGAACATTGTGATGACCAGGCCATGTACCATTGTGATGACAAGGGCAGGGAACCTTGTGGTGACCGGGGTCATGGAGCATTTTGATGACAACTTTCATGGAACGTTGTGATGACAGGGGTCATGGAGCATTGTGATGAAAGTTGTCCTGGAGCATTGTGATGACAGCGGTCACAGAGAATTGGGATGAAAGGTATCATGCAGCATTGTGATGACAACGGTCATGGATCATTTGGATGACAGGGGTCATGGAACATTCTGATAAAAAGGTTCATAAAGCATTTTGATGACAGGGGTCATGGAGCATTGTGTTGACACGAGCATGGAGCATTGTAATGATAGGATATCTGGAGCATTGTGATGAAAAGGGGATGGAGCATTTTGATGACAGGGTCCAAGGAGCATTGTGCTGACAATGGCATGGAGCATTGTGATGAAAAGGGTACTGGAGCACTGTGAGGAAAGGAATCATGGATCATTGTGATGACAGGGGTCATGGAGCTTTGTGATGACAAGGGTCATGGAGCATTGTGATGACACGGTCAAGGAACATTGCGATGACAAGAATTCTGGAGCATTGTGATGAAAGGGCATGGAGCATTGTGATGAAAGGTGACAAGGAGCATTGTGACGATATGGGCAGAGAACTTTTTGATGACAGGGGTCATGGAGCATTGTGATAAAAAGTGTCATGGAACATTGTACTGACAGGGATCATGGAGCTTTTTGGTAAGAGAGGTCTTGGAGATTTGTGAAGGCAGGCGTCATGGGGCATTGTGATGACAGCGGTCTTGGAGCATTGGGATGAAAGGGGTCATGGAGCTCTGTGATTACAGGGGCCATGGAGCATTGTGAATACAAAGGCCATGGAGCATTGAGATGACAGGGTTCATGGAGCATTGTGATGAAAGTGATCATGGATCATTGTGATGACAAGTGTCCTGGAACCTTGTGATGACACAGTTCATGGAGCATTGTGATGACAAGGACTATGGCGAATTGTGGTGTCATCTGTCATGGGGCATTGTGATGACAGTGGTCATGTAGAATTGTATTGAAAGGTAACATGGAGCACTCTGATGACAGGGGCCATGGAACATTGTGATGACAAAGGCCATGGAGCATTGTGATGACAAGTGTCATGGGGCATTTTGATGACATTGGCATGGAGCATTATGATGACAAGAGTTCTGGAGCATTTTGATGACCAGGGCATGGAGCATTGTGATGAAAGTTGTGCTGGAGCATTGTGATGACAGCGGTCACAGAGGATTGGGATGAAAGGTATCATGCAGCATTGCGATGACAATGGTCAGGGATCATTTTGATGACAGGGGTCATGGAACATTCTGATAACAAGTTTCATCAAGCATTTTGATGACAGGGGTCATGGAGCATTCTGTTGACACGGGCATGGAGCATTGTAATGATAGGATATCTGGAGCATTGTGATGAAAAGGGGATGGAGCATTTTGATGACAGGGTCCAAGTAGCATTGTGCTGACAATGGCATGGAGCATTGTGATGAAAAGGGTACTGGAGCACTCTGAGGAAAGGAATCATGGATCATTGTGATGCCAGGGGTCATGGAGCTTTGTGATGACACGGGTCATGGAGCATTGTGATGACACGGTCAAGGAACATTGTGATGACCAGAAATCTGGAGCATTGTGATGAAAGGGCATGGAGCATTGTGATGAAAGGTGACAAGTAGCATTGTGATGATATGGGCAGAGAACTTTGTGATGACAGGGGTCATGGAGCATTGTGATGAAAAGTGTCATGGAACATTGTACTGACAGGGATCATGGAGCTTTTTGGTAAGGGAGCCCTTGGAGATTGGTGGTGGCAGGCGTCATGGGGCATTGTGATGACAGCGGTCTTGGAGCATTGTGATGAAAGGGGTCATGGAGCACTGTGATTACAGGGGCCATGGAGCATTGTGAATACAAAGGCTATGGAGCATTGAGATGACAGGGTTCATGGAGCATTGTGATGAAAGTTGTGCTGGAGCATTGTGATGACAGCGGTCACAGAGGATTGGGATGAAAGGTATCATGCAGCATTGCGATGACAATGGTCAGGGATCATTTTGATGACAGGGGTCATGGAACATTCTGATAACAAGTTTCATCAAGCATTTTGATGACAGGGGTCATGGAGCATTCTGTTGACACGGGCATGGAGCATTGTAATGATAGGATATCTGGAGCATTGTGATGAAAAGGGGATGGAGCATTTTGATGACAGGGTCCAAGTAGCATTGTGCTGACAATGGCATGGAGCATTGTGATGAAAAGGGTACTGGAGCACTCTGAGGAAAGGAATCATGGATCATTGTGATGCCAGGGGTCATGGAGCTTTGTGATGACACGGGTCATGGAGCATTGTGATGACACGGTCAAGGAACATTGTGATGACCAGAAATCTGGAGCATTGTGATGAAAGGGCATGGAGCATTGTGATGAAAGGTGACAAGTAGCATTGTGATGATATGGGCAGAGAACTTTGTGATGACAGGGGTCATGGAGCATTGTGATGAAAAGTGTCATGGAACATTGTACTGACAGGGATCATGGAGCTTTTTGGTAAGGGAGCCCTTGGAGATTGGTGGTGGCAGGCGTCATGGGGCATTGTGATGACAGCGGTCTTGGAGCATTGTGATGAAATGGGTCATGGAGCACTGTGATTACAGGGGCCATGGAGCATTGTGAATACAAAGGCTATGGAGCATTGAGATGACAGGGTTCATGGAGCATTGTGATGAAAGTGATCATGGATCATTGTGATGACAAGTGTCCTGAAACCTTGTGATGACACGGTTCATGGAGCATTGTTATGACAAGGACCATGGCGAATTGTGATGACATCTGAAATGGGGCATTGTGATGACAGTGGTCATGTAGAATTGTGATGAAAGGTATCAAGGAGCACTGTGATGACAGGGGCCATGGAACATTGTGATGACAAAGGCCATGGAGCATTGTGATGACAAGTGTCATGGGACATTTTGATGACATTGGCATGGAACATTATGATGACAAGAGTTCTGGAGAAGTTTGATGACAAGGGCATGGAGCATTGTGATGACAGGGCCCATGGAGCATTGTGACGAAGAGGGCAGGGAACATTGTGATGACTGGGTTCATGGAGCCTTGTGATGAAAGGGGCCATGGAGCACTGAGATGACAGGCGTCTTGAGGTATGGTGATGACAGTGGTCATGGAGCATTGTGATGAAAGAGATCATGGAGCAATATGATAAGAGGGGACATGGAGCATTGTGATGACAGGTGTATTGGAGCATTGTGATGAAAATATTAATGGATCATTGTGATGACATGTGTCCTGGAACACTGTGATGACACGGTTCATCGAGTATTGTGATGACAAGGGTCATAGCGAATTGTGATAACAGGTGTCATGGGGCATTGTGATGACATTGATCATCTAGGAATTGTGATGAAAGGTAACATGGAGCACTGTGATGACTGGGGGCATGAAGCATTGTTATGAAAATTGTCCTGGATTATTGTGATGACAGCAGTCATGGAGAATTGGGATGACAGGGATTATGCAGCATTGTGTTGACATGGGTATGGACTATTGTGATGACAATGGTCATGGAGCAATGTGATGAACGTTTTCATGGAATATCGTGATGAAAAGTGCCTGGGAGCATTGTGACGATAAAGGCCATGGAGCATTGTGATGACAAGTGTCATGGAGCATTGTAATGAAAGCTTTCATTGTGCACTGTGATGACAAGGGGGATGGAGTATTGTGATGAAACTGGTCCTGGAGCATTGTGATAACAAAAGCCATGGAGCATTGTGATGACAGGCTTCATGGAGAATTGTGAAGAAAGGGGCCAGGGGGATTTGTAATGACAATAGAGAAATGTGATGTAAATGGTCAGCGAGCATAGTGATTAAAGTGGTCATTGAGAATTGTGATGAAAAGTGACATAGAGCATTGTGATGACAAAGGTCATGGAGAACTGTGATGACCAGGGTCCTGTAGCATTGTGATGACACGTTCATGGAACATTGTGATGACAAGAATTCTGGAGCATTGTGATGACAAGGGCCATGGAGCAATGGGATGCCACGGTCATGGAACATTGTGATGACAAAATTCTGGAGCTTTGTGAGGAAAAAGGCATGGAGCATTGTGATTATAGGGGACATGGAGCATTTTGATGACATGGGCAGGGAACACTGTGATGACAGGTGTTATGGAGCAATGGGATGACAAGTGTCATGGAGCACTGTGATGAGAGGGGCCTTGGAGAATTGTGATGACAGGCGTCATGAGGCATTGAGATGGCAGTGGTCATGGAGCATTATGATGAAAGGTGTTATGGAGCACTGTGATTACAGGGGCCATGGAGCATTGTGAATACAAAGGCCATGGAGCTTTGAGATGACAGTGGTCATGGAGCATTGTGATGAAAGTGGTAATGGATCATTGTGATGCCAAGTGTCCTGGGACCCTGTGATGACATGGTTCATGGAGCATTGTGATGACAATGGTCATGGCGAATTGTGATGACAATGTCATGGGGCATTGTGATGGCAGTGGTCATCTAGAAATGTGATTAAAGTTATTATGGAGCACAGGAATGAGAGGGGCCATGGAGCATTGTGATGACAAGTCTCATGGAGCATTGTGATGACAGGTGTCATGGAGCATCGTGATGACAAATGCCATTGAGAATTGTGATCAGAGGTGACATTGGGCATTGTGATGAAAGGGGTCATGGAGTACTGGGAGTACAGGGGCCATGGAGCCTTGTGATAACAAGTGACATGGAGAATAGTGATGACAGGCATCATAGAGCATTGTGATGACAAGTGCCATTTAGCATTTTGATGACAGGGGTCATCAGGCATTGTGTTGACGGGGGTCACGGAGCATTGTGATGACAAAGGCCATAGAGCATTGTGATGAGAGGGGTCATGGAGCATTGTGATGACATGGGCCATGGAGCATTGTGAAGACAAGATTCATGGAGCATTGTGATGACACGGGCATGAAGCATGGTGATGACAACAGACCTGGAGCATTGTGATGACAAGGGCATGGAGCATTGTGATTACAGGAGACTTGGGTCATTGTGATGAAATTGGCAGGGATCATTGTGATTAGAGGGATCATGGAGCATTGTGATGACAAGTGTCATGCAATATTGTGCTGACACAGATCATGGGGCATTTTGATGAGAGTGGCCTTGGAGCACAGTGATGAGAGACGTCATGGGGCATTATGGTGAGAGTGGTCAAGGAGCATTGTGATGAAAGTGTTCATGGAGCAACGCGATTATCGGGACAATGGAGCATTGTGAATACAAAGGCCATGGAACATTGAGATAACAGAGTTCATGGAGCATTGTGATGACAAGGGTCTTGGGAGCTACTGATGACACGTTTCATAGAGCATTGAGATGACAAGGGCCAAGGCGAATTGTGATGACACGTGTCATGGGGCATTGTGATGACATTGGTCATCTTGCATTGTGATGAGAGTGGTCATGTAGAATTTTGATTAAAGGTATCATGGAGCACTGTGATGACAAAGGCCAAGGAACATTGTGATGACAAGTGTCATTCAGCAATGTGATGACACGGGAATGGAGCATTATGATGACAAGTGTTCTGGAGCATTGTGATGACAAGGGTATGGAGCATTGTGATTACAGGGACCATGGAGCATTGTGATGACAACGGCATGGAGCACTGTGATGACATTGGTCATTGAGCATTGTGATTACAAAGACCATGAGGCATTGTGATGACAGGGGCCTTGGAGCATTGTGATGACAATGGTCATCAAGCATTGTGATGACAGGGGTCATAGAGCATTGTGATGAGAAAGACCATGGAGCATGGTGATGACAGAGGCCATGGAACATTGTGATGACCAGGCCATGTACCATTGTGATGACAAGGGCAGGGAACCTTGTGGTGACCGGGGTCATGGAGCATTTTGATGACAACTTTCATGGAACGTTGTGATGACAGGGGTCATGGAGCATTGTGATGAAAGTTGTCCTGGAGCATTGTGATGACAGCGGTCACAGAGAATTGGGATGAAAGGTATCATGCAGCATTGTGATGACAACGGTCGTGGATCATTTTGATGACAGGGGTCATGGAACATTCTGATAACAAGGTTCATAAAGCATTTTGATGACAGGGGTCATGGAGCATTGTGTTGACACGAGCATGGAGCATTGTAATGATAGGATATCTGGAGCATTGTGATGAAAAGGGGATGGAGCATTTTGATGACAGGGTCCAAGGAGAATTGTGCTGACAATGGCATGGAGCATTGTGATGAAAAGGGTACTGGAGCACTGTGAGGAAAGGAATCATGGATCATTGTGATGACAGGGGTCATGGAGCTTTGTGATGACAAGGGTCATGGAGCATTGTGATGACACGGTCAAGGAACATTGCGATGACAAGAATTCTGGAGCATTGTGAGGAAAGGGCATGGAGCATTGTGATGAAAGGTGACAAGGAGCATTGTGACGATATGGGCAGAGAACTTTTTGATGACAGGGGTCATGGAGCTTTGTGATAAAAAGTGTCATGGAACATTGTACTGACAGGGATCATGGAGCTTTTTGGTAAGAGAGGTGTTGGAGATTTGTGAAGGCAGGCGTCATGGGGCATTGTGATGACAGCGGTCTTGGAGCATTGGGATGAAAGGGGTCATGGAGCTCTGTGATTACAGGGGCCATGGAGCATTGTGAATACAAAGGCCATGGAGCATTGAGATGACAGGGTTCATGGAGCATTGTGATGAAAGTGATCATGGATCATTGTGATGACAAGTGTCCTGGAACCTTGTGATGACACAGTTCATGGAGCATTGTGATGACAAGGACTATGGCGAATTGTGGTGTCATCTGTCATGGGGCATTGTGATGACAGTGGTCATGTAGAATTGTATTGAAAGGTAACATGGAGCACTCTGATGACAGGGGCCATGGAACATTGTGATGACAAAGGCCATGGAGCATTGTGATGACAAGTGTCATGGGGCATTTTGATGACATTGGCATGGAGCATTATGATGACAAGAGTTCTGGAGCATTTTGATGACCAGGGCATGGAGCATTGTGATGAAAGTTGTCCTGGAGCATTGTGATGACAGCGGTCACAGAGGATTGGGATGAAAGATATCATGCAGCATTCCGATGACAACGGTCAGGGATCATTTTGATGACAGGGGTCATGGAACATCCTGAAAACAAGTTTCATAAAGCATTTTGAGGACAGGGGTCATGGAGCATTGTGTTGACACGGGCATGGAGCATTGTAATGATAGGATATCTGGAGCATTGTGATGAAAAGGGGATGGAGCATTTTGATGACAGGGTCCAAGGAGAATTGTGCTGACAATGGCATGGAGCATTGTGATGAAAAGGGTACTGGAGCACTGTGAGGAAAGGAATCATGGATCATTGTGATGCCAGGAGTCATGGAGCTTTGTGATGACACGGGTCATGGAGCATTGTGATGACACGGTCAAGGAACATTGTGATGACAAGAAATCTGGAGCATTGTGATGAAAGGGCATGGAGCATTGTGATGAAAGGTGACAAGTAGCATTGTGATGATATGGGCAGAGAACTTTGTGATGACAGGGGTCATGGAGCATTGTGATGAAAAGTGTCATGGAACATTGTACTGACAGGGATCATGGAGCTTTTTGGTAAGGGAGCCCTTGGAGATTGGTGGTGGCAGGCGTCATGGGGCATTGTGATGACAGCGGTCTTGGAGCATTGTGATGAAAGGGGTCATGGAGCACTGTGATTACAGGGGCCATGGAGCATTGTGAATACAAAGGCTATGGAGCATTGAGATGACAGGTTTCATGGAGCATTGTGATGAAAGTGATCATGGATCATTGTGATGACAAGTGTCCTGAAACCTTGTGATGACACGGTTCATGGAGCATTGTTATGACAAGGACCATGGCGAATTGTGATGACATCTGAAATGGGGCATTGTGATGACAGTGGTCATGTAGAATTGTGATGAAAGGTATCAAGGAGCACTGTGATGACAGGGGCCATGGAACATTGTGATGACAAAGGCCATGGAGCATTGTGATGACAAGTGTCATGGGACATTTTGATGACATTGGCATGGAACATTATGATGACAAGAGTTCTGGAGAAGTTTGATGACAAGGGCATGGAGCATTGTGATGACAGGGCCCATGGAGCATTGTGACGAAGAGGGCAGGGAACATTGTGATGACTGGGTTCATGGAGCCTTGTGATGAAAGGGGCCATGGAGCACTGAGATGACAGGCGTCTTGAGGTATGGTGATGACAGTGGTCATGGAGCATTGTGATGAAAGAGATCATGGAGCAATATGATAAGAGGGGACATGGAGCATTGTGATGACAGGTGTATTGGAGCATTGTGATGAAAATATTAATGGATCATTGTGATGACATGTGTCCTGGAACACTGTGATGACACGGTTCATCGAGTATTGTGATGACAAGGGTCATAGCGAATTGTGATAACAGGTGTCATGGGGCATTGTGATGACATTGATTATCTAGGAATTGTGATGAAAGGTATCATGGAGCACTGTGATGACTGGGGGCATGAAGCATTGTTATGAAAATTGTCCTGGATTATTGTGATGACAGCAGTCATGGAGAATTGGGATGACAGGGATTATGCAGCATTGTGTTGACATGGGTATGGACTATTGTGATGACAATGGTCATGGAGCAATGTGATGAACGTTTTCATGGAATATCGTGATGAAAAGTGCCTGGGAGCATTGTGACGATAAAGGCCATGGAGCATTGTGATGACAAGTGTCATGGAGCATTGTAATGAAAGCTTTCATTGTGCACTGTGATGACAAGGGGGATGGAGTATTGTGATGAAACTAGTCCTGGAGCATTGTGATAACAAAAGCCATGGAGCATTGTGATGACAGGCTTCATGGAGAATTGTGAAGAAAGGAGCCAGGGGGATTTGTAATGACAATAGAGAAATGTGATGAAAATGGTCAGCGAGCATAGTGATTAAAGTGGTCATTGAGAATTGTGATGAAAAGTGACATAGAGCATTGTGATGACAAAGGTCATGGAGAACTGTGATGACCAGGGTCATGTAGCATTGTGATGACACGTTCATGGAACATTGTGATGACAAGAATTCTGGAGCATTGTGATGACAAGGGCCATGGAGCATTGTGATGCCACGGTCATGGAACATTGTGATGACAAAATTCTGGAGCTTTGTGAGGAAAAAGGCATGGATCATTGTGATTATAGGGGACATGGAGCATTTTGATGACATGGGCAGGGAACACTGTGATGACAGGTGTTATGGAGCAATGGGATGACAAGTGTCATGGAGCACTGTGATGAGAGGGGCCTTGGAGAATTGTGATGACAGGCGTCATGAGGCATTGAGATGGCAGTGGTCATGGAGCATTATGATGAAAGGTGTTATGGAGCACTGTGATTACAGGGGCCATGGAGCATTGTGAATACAAAGGCCATGGAGCATTGAGATGACAGTGGTCATGGAGCATTGTGATGAAAGTCGTAATGGATCATTGTGATGCCAAGTGTCCTGGGACCCTGTGATGACATGGTTCATGGAGCATTGTGATGACAATGGTCATGGCGAATTGTGATGACAATGTCATGGGGCATTGTGATGGCAGTGGTCATCTAGAAATGTGATTAAAGTTATTATGGAGCACAGGAATGAGAGGGGCCATGGAGCATTGTGATGACAAGTCTCATGGAGCATTGTGATGACAGGTGTCATGGAGCATCGTGATGACAAATGCCATTGAGAATTGTGATCAGAGGTGATATTGGGCATTGTGATGAAAGGGGTCATGGAGTACTGGGAGTACAGGGGCCATGGAGCCTTGTGATAACAAGTGACATGGAGAATAGTGATGACAGGCATCATAGAGCATTGTGATGACAAGTGCCATTTAGCATTTTGATGACAGGGGTCATCAGGCATTGTGTTGACGGGGGTCACGGAGCATTGTGATGACAAAGGCCATAGAGCATTGTGATGAGAGGGGTCATGGAGCATTGTGATGACATGGGCCATGGAGCATTGTGAAGACAAGATTCATGGAGCATTGTGATGACACGGGCATGAAGCATGGTGATGACAACAGACCTGGAGCATTGTGATGACAAGGGCATGGAGCATTGTGATTACAGGAGACTTGGGTCATTGTGATGAAATTGGCAGGGATCATTGTGATTAGAGGGATCATGGAGCATTGTGATGACAAGTGTCATGCAATATTGTGCTGACACAGATCATGGGGCATTTTGATGAGAGTGGCCTTGGAGCACAGTGATGAGAGACGTCATGGGGCATTATGGTGAGAGTGGTCAAGGAGCATTGTGATGAAAGTGTTCATGGAGCAACGCGATTATCGGGACAATGGAGAATTGTGAATACAAAGGCCATGGAACATTGAGATAACAGAGTTCATGGAGCATTGTGATGACAAGGGTCTTGGGAGCTACTGATGACACGTTTCATAGAGCATTGAGATGACAAGGGCCAAGGCGAATTGTGATGACACGTGTCATGGGGCATTGTGATGACATTGGTCATCTTGCATTGTGATGAGAGTGGTCATGTAGAATTTTGATTAAAGGTATCATGGAGCACTGTGATGACAAAGGCCAAGGAACATTGTGATGACAAGTGTCATTCAGCAATGTGATGACACGGGAATGGAGCATTATGATGACAAGTGTTCTGGAGCATTGTGATGACAAGGGTATGGAGCATTGTGATTACAGGGACCATGGAGCATTGTGATGACAACGGCATGGAGCACTGTGATGACATTGGTCATTGAGCATTGTGATTACAAAGACCATGAGGCATTGTGATGACAGGGGCCTTGGAGCATTGTGATGACAATGGTCATCAAGCATTGTGATGACAGGGGTCATAGAGCATTGTGATGAGAAATACCATGGAGCATGGTGATGACAGAGGCCATGGAACATTGTGATGACCAGGCCATGTACCATTGTGATGACAAGGGCAGGGAACCTTGTGGTGACCGGGGTCATGGAGCATTTTGATGACAACTTTCATGGAACGTTGTGATGACAGGGGTCATGGAGCATTGTGATGAAAGTTGTCCTGGAGCATTGTGATGACAGCGGTCACAGAGAATTGGGATGAAAGGTATCATGCAGCATTGTGATGACAACGGTCATGGATCATTTGGATGACAGGGGTCATGGAACATTCTGATAACAAGGTTCATAAAGCATTTTGATGACAGGGGTCATGGAGCATTGTGTTGACACGAGCATGGAGCATTGTAATGATAGGATATCTGGAGCATTGTGATGAAAAGGGGATGGAGCATTTTGATGACAGGGTCCAAGGAGAATTGTGCTGACAATGGCATGGAGCATTGTGATGAAAAGGGTACTGGAGCACTGTGAGGAAAGGAATCATGGATCATTGTGATGACAGGGGTCATGGAGCTTTGTGATGACAAGGGTCATGGAGCATTGTGATGACACGGTCAAGGAACATTGCGATGACAAGAATTCTGGAGCATTGTGATGAAAGGGCATGGAGCATTGTGATGAAAGGTGACAAGGAGCATTGTGACGATATGGGCAGAGAAATTTTTGATGACAGGTGTCATGGAGCATTGCGATAAAAAGTGTCATGGAACATTGTATTGACAGGGATCATGGAGCTTTTTGGTAAGAGAGGTCTTGGAGATTTGTGAAGGCAGGCGTCATGGGGCATTGTGATGACAGCGGTCTTGGAGCATTGGGATGAAAGGGGTCATGGAGCTCTGTGATTACAGGGGCCATGGAACATTGTGAATACAAAGGCCATGGAGCATTGAGATGACAGGGTTCATGGAGCATTGTGATGAAAGTGATCATGGATCATTGTGATGACAAGTGTCCTGGAACCTTGTGATGACACAGTTCATGGAGCATTGTGATGACAAGGACCATGGCGAATTGTGGTATCATCTGTCATGGGGCATTGTGATGACAGTGGTCATGTAGAATTGTATTGAAAGGTAACATGGAGCACTCTGATGACAGGGGCCATGGAACATTGTGATGACAAAGGCCATGGAGCATTGTGATGACAAGTGTCATGGGGCATTTTGATGACATTGGCATGGAGCATTATGATGACAAGAGTTCTGGAGCATTTTGATGACCAGGGCATGGAGCATTGTGATGAAAGTTGTCCTGGAGCATTGTGATGACAGCGGTCACAGAGGATTGGGATGAAAGATATCATGCAGCATTGCGATGACAACGGTCAGGGATCATTTTGATGACAGGGGTCATGGAACATCCTGAAAACAAGTTTCATAAAGCATTTTGAGGACAGGGGTCATGGAGCATTGTGTTGACACGGGCATGGAGCATTGTAATGATAGGATATCTGGAGCATTGTGATGAAAAGGGGATGGAGCATTTTGATGACAGGGTCCAAGGAGAATTGTGCTGACAATGGCATGGAGCATTGTGATGAAAAGGGTACTGGAGCACTGTGAGGAAAGGAATCATGGATCATTGTGATGCCAGGAGTCATGGAGCTTTGTGATGACACGGGTCATGGAGCATTGTGATGACACGGTCAAGGAACATTGTGATGACAAGAAATCTGGAGCATTGTGATGAAAGGGCATGGAGCATTGTGATGAAAGGTGACAAGTAGCATTGTGATGATATGGGCAGAGAACTTTGTGATGACAGGGGTCATGGAGCATTGTGATGAAAAGTGTCATGGAACATTGTACTGACAGGGATCATGGAGCTTTTTGGTAAGGGAGCCCTTGGAGATTGGTGGTGGCAGGCCTCATGGGGCATTGTGATGACAGCGGTCTTGGAGCATTGGGATGAAAGGGGTCATGGAGCACTGTGATTACAGGGGCCATGGAGCATTGTGAATACAAAGGCTATGGAGCATTGAGATGACAGGGTTCAGGGAGCATTGTGATGAAAGTGATCATGGATCATTGTGATGACAAGTGTCCTGAAACCTTGTGATGACACGGTTCATGGAGCATTGTTATGACAAGGACCATGGCGAATTGTGATGACATCTGAAATGGGGCATTGTGATGACAGTGGTCATGTAGAATTGTGATGAAAGGTATCAAGGAGCACTGTGATGACAGGGGCCATGGAACATTGTGATGACAAAGGCCATGGAGCATTGTGATGACAAGTGTCATGGGACATTTTGATGACATTGGCATGGAACATTATGATGACAAGAGTTCTGGAGAATTTTGATGACAAGGGCATGGAGCATTGTGATGACAGGGCCCATGGAGCATTGTGACGAAGAGGGCAGGGAACATTGTGATGACTGGGTTCATGGAGCCTTGTGATGAAAGGGGCCATGGAGCACTGAGATGACAGGCGTCTTGAGGTATGGTGATGACAGTGGTCATGGAGCATTGTGATGAAAGAGATCATGGAGCAATATGATAAGAGGGGACATGGAGCATTGTGATGACAGGTGTATTGGAGCATTGTGATGAAAATATTAATGGATCATTGTGATGACATGTGTCCTGGAACACTGTGATGACACGGTTCATCGAGTAGTGTGATGACAAGGGTCATAGCGAATTGTGATAACAGGTGTCATGGGGCATTGTGATGACATTGATCATCTAGGAATTGTGATGAAAGGTATCATGGAGCACTGTGATGACTGGGGGCATGAAGCATTGTTATGAAAATTGTCCTGGATTATTGTGATGACAGCAGTCATGGAGAATTGGGATGACAGGGATTATGCAGCATTGTGTTGACATGGGTATGGACTATTGTGATGACAATGGTCATGGAGCAATGTGATGAACGTTTTCATGGAATATCGTGATGAAAAGTGCCTGGGAGCATTGTGATGATAAAGTCCATGGAGCATTGTGATGACAAGTGTCATGGAGCATTGTAATGAAAGCTTTCATTGTGCACTGTGATGACAAGGGGGATGGAGTATTGTGATGAAACTGGTCCTGGAGCATTGTGATAACAAAAGCCATGGAGCATTGTGATGACAGGCTTCATGGAGAATTGTGAAGAAAGGGGCCAGGGGGAATTGTAATGCCAATAGAGAAATGTGATGAAAATGGTCAGCGAGCATAGTGATTAAAGTGGTCATTGAGAATTGTGATGAAAAGTGACATAGAGCATTGTGATGACAAAGGTCATGGAGAACTGTGATGACCAGGGTCCTGTAGCATTGTGATGACACGTTCATGGAACATTGTGATGACAAGAATTCTGGAGCATTGTGATGACAAGGGCCATGGAGCAATGGGATGCCACGGTCATGGAACATTGTGATGACAAAATTCTGGAGCTTTGTGAGGAAAAAGGCATGGAGCATTGTGATTATAGGGGACATGGAGCATTTTGATGACATGGGCAGGGAACACTGTGATGACAGGTGTTATGGAGCAATGGGATGACAAGTGTCATGGAGCACTGTGATGAGAGGGGCCTTGGAGAATTGTGATGACAGGCGTCATGAGGCATTGAGATGGCAGTGGTCATGGAGCATTATGATGAAAGGTGTTATGGAGCACTGTGATTACAGGGGCCATGGAGCATTGTGAATACAAAGGCCATGGAGCATTGAGATGACAGTGGTCATGGAGCATTGTGATGAAAGTGGTAATGGATCATTGTGATGCCAAGTGTCCTGGGACCCTGTGATGGCATGGTTCATGGAGCATTGTGATGACAATGGTCATGGCGAATTGTGATGACAATGTCATGGGGCATTGTGATGGCCGTGGTCATCTAGAAATGTGATTAAAGTTATTATGGAGCACAGGAATGAGAGGGGCCATGGAGCATTGTGATGACAAGTGTCATGGAGCATTCTGATGACAGGTGTCATGGAGCATCGTGATGACAAATGCCATTGAGAATTGTGATCAGAGGTGACATTGGGCATTGTGATGAAAGGGGTCATGGAGTACTGGGAGTACAGGGGCCATGGAGCCTTGTGATAACAAGTGACATGGAGAATAGTGATGACAGGCATCATAGAGCATTGTGATGACAAGTGCCATTTAGCATTTTGATGACAGGGGTCATCAGGCATTGTGTTGACGGGGGTCACGGAGCATTGTGATGACAAAGGCCATAGAGCATTGTGATGAGAGGGGTCATGGAGCATTGTGATGACATGGGCCATGGAGCATTGTGAAGACAAGATTCATGGAGCATTGTGATGACACGGGCATGAAGCATGGTGATGACAACAGACCTGGAGCATTGTGATGACAAGGGCATGGAGCATTGTGATTACAGGAGACTTGGGTCATTGTGATGAAATTGGCAGGGATCATTGTGATTAGAGGGATCATGGAGCATTGTGATGACAAGTGTCATGCAATATTGTGCTGACACAGATCATGGGGCATTTTGATGAGAGTGGCCTTGGAGCACAGTGATGAGAGACGTCATGGGGCATTATGGTGACAGTGGTCAAGGAGCATTGTGATGAAAGTGTTCATGGAGCAACGCGATTATCGGGACAATGGAGCATTGTGAATACAAAGGCCATGGAACATTGAGATAACAGAGTTCATGGAGCATTGTGATGACAAGGGTCTTGGGAGCTACTGATGACACGTTTCATACAGCATTGAGATGACAAGGGTCAAGGCGAATTGTGATGACACGTGTCATGGGGCATTGTGATGACATTGGTCATCTTGCATTGTGATGAGAGTGGTCATGTAGAATTTTGATTAAAGGTATCATGGAGCACTGTGATGACAAAGGCCAAGGAACATTGTGATGACAAGTGTCATTCAGCAATGTGATGACACGGGAATGGAGCATTATGATGACAAGTGTTCTGGAGCATTGTGATGACAAGGGTATGGAGCATTGTGATTACAGGGACCATGGAGCATTGTGATGACAACGGCATGGAGCACTGTGATGACATTGGTCATTGAGCATTGTGATTACAAAGACCATGAGGCATTGTGATGACAGGGGCCTTGGAGCATTGTGATGACAATGGTCATCAAGCATTGTGATGACAGGGATCATAGAGCATTGTGATGAGAAAGACCATGGAGCATGGTGATGACAGAGGCCATGGAACATTGTGATGACCAGGCCATGTACCATTGTGATGACAAGGGCAGGGAACCTTGTGGTGACCGGGGTCATGGAGCATTTTGATGACAACTTTCATGGAACGTTGTGATGACAGGGGTCATGGAGCATTGTGATGAAAGTTGTCCTGGAGCATTGTGATGACAGTGGTCACAGAGAATTGGGATGAAAGGTATCATGCAGCATTGTGATGACAACGGTCATGGATCATTTGGATGACAGGGGTCATGGAACATTCTGATAACAAGGTTCATAAAGCATTTTGATGACAGGGGTCATGGAGCATTGTGTTGACACGAGCATGGAGCATTGTAATGATAGGATATCTGGAGCATTGTGATGAAAAGGGGATGGAGCATTTTGATGACAGGGTCCAAGGAGAATTGTGCTGACAATGGCATGGAGCATTGTGATGAAAAGGGTACTGGAGCACTGTGAGGAAAGGAATCATGGATCATTGTGATGACAGGGGTCATGGAGCTTTGTGATGACAAGGGTCATGGAGCATTGTGATGACACGGTCAAGGAACATTGCGATGACAAGAATTCTGGAGCATTGTGATGAAAGGGCATGGTGCATTGTGATGAAAGGTGACAAGGAGCATTGTGACGATATGGGCAGAGAAATTTTTGACGACAGGGGTCATGGAGCATTGTGATAAAAAGTGTCATGGAGCATTGTACTGGCAGGGATCATGGAGCTTTTTGGTAAGAGAGGTCTTGGAGATTTGTGAAGGCAGGCGTCATGGGGCATTGTGATGACAGCGGTCTTGGAGCATTGGGATGAAAGGGGTCATGGAGCTCTGTGATTACAGGGGCCATGGAGCATTGTGAATACAAAGGCCATGGAGCATTGAGATGACAGGGTTCATGGAGCATTGTGATGAAAGTGATCATGGATCATTGTGATGACAAGTGTCCTGGAACCTTGTGATGACACAGTTCATGGAGCATTGTGATGACAAGGACCATGGCGAATTGTGGTATCATCTGTCATGGGGCATTGTGATGACAGTGGTCATGTAGAATTGTATTGAAAGGTAACATGGAGCACTCTGATGACAGGGGCCATGGAACATTGTGATGACAAAGGCCATGGAGCATTGTGATGACAAGTGTCATGGGGCATTTTGATGACATTGGCATGGAGCATTATGATGACAAGAGTTCTGGAGCATTTTGATGACCAGGGCATGGAGCATTGTGATGAAAGTTGTCCTGGAGCATTGTGATGACAGCGGTCACAGAGGATTGGGATGAAAGGTATCATGCAGCATTGCGATGACAACAGTCAGGGATCATTTTGATGACAGGGGTCATGGAACATCCTGAAAACAAGTTTCATAAAGCATTTTGAGGACAGGGGTCATGGAGCATTGTGTTGACACGGGCATGGAGCATTGTAATGATAGGATATCTGGAGCATTGTGATGAAAAGGGGATGGAGCATTTTGATGACAGGGTCCAAGGAGAATTGTGCTGACAATGGCATGGAGCATTGTGATGAAAAGGGTACTGGAGCACTGTGAGGAAAGGAATCATGGATCATTGTGATGCCAGGGGTCATGGAGCTTTGTGATGACACGGGTCATGGAGCATTGTGATGACACGGTCAAGGAACATTGTGATGACAAGAAATCTGGAGCATTGTGATGAAAGGGCATGGAGCATTGTGATGAAAGGTGACAAGTAGCATTGTGATGATATGGGCAGAGAACTTTGTGATGACAGGGGTCATGGAGCATTGTGATGAAAAGTGTCATGGAACATTGTACTGACAGGGATCATGGAGCTTTTTGGAAAGGGAGCCCTTGGAGATTGGTGGTGGCAGGCGTCATGGGGCATTGTGATGACAGCGGTCTTGGAGCATTGTGATGAAAGGGGTCATGGAGCACTGTGATTACAGGGGCCATGGAGCATTGTGAATACAAAGGCTATGGAGCATTGAGATGACAGGGTTCATGGAGCATTGTGATGAAAGTGATCATGGATCATTGTGATGACAAGTGTCCTGAAACCTTGTGATGACACGGTTCATGGAGCATTGTTATGACAAGGACCATGGCGAATTGTGATGACATCTGAAATGGGGCATTGTGATGACAGTGGTCATGTAGAATTGTGATGAAAGGTATCAAGGAGCACTGTGATGACAGGGGCCATGGAACATTGTGATGACAAAGGCCATGGAGCATTGTGATGACAAGTGTCATGGGACATTTTGATGACATTGGCATGGAACATTATGATGACAAGAGTTCTGGAGAAGTTTGATGACAAGGGCATGGAGCATTGTGATGACAGGGCCCATGGAGCATTGTGACGAAGAGGGCAGGGAACATTGTGATGACTGGGTTCATGGAGCCTTGTGATGAAAGGGGCCATGGAGCACTGAGATGACAGGCGTCTTGAGGTATGGTGATGACAGTGGTCATGGAGCATTGTGATGAAAGAGATCATGGAGCAATATGATAAGAGGGGACATGGAGCATTGTGATGACAGGTGTATTGGAGCATTGTGATGAAAATATTAATGGATCATTGTGATGACATGTGTCCTGGAACACTGTGATGACACGGTTCATCGAGTATTGTGATGACAAGGGTCATAGCGAATTGTGATAACAGGTGTCATGGGGCATTGTGATGACATTGATCATCTAGGAATTGTGATGAAAGGTATCATGGAGCACTGTGATGACTGGGGGCATGAAGCATTGTTATGAAAATTGTCCTGGATTATTGTGATGACAGCAGTCATGGAGAATTGGGATGACAGGGATTATGCAGCATTGTGTTGACATGGGTATGGACTATTGTGATGACAATGGTCATGGAGCAATGTGATGAAAGTTTTCATGGAATATCGTGATGAAAAGTGCCTGGGAGCATTGTGACGATAAAGGCCATGGAGCATTGTGGTGACAAGTGTCATGGAGCATTGTAATGAAAGCTTTCATTGTGCACTGTGATGACAAGGGGGATGGAGTATTGTGATGAAACTGGTCCTGGAGCATTGTGATAACAAAAGCCATGGAGCATTGTGATGACAGGCATCATGGAGAATTGTGAAGAAAGGGGCCATGGGGAATTGTAATGACAATAGAGAAATGTGATGAAAATGGTCAGCGAACATAGTGATTAAAGTGGTCATTGAGAATTGAGATGAAAAGTGACATAGAGCATTGTGATGGCATAGGTCATGGAGAACTGTGATGACCAGGGTCATGTAGCATTGTGATGACACGTTCATGGAACATTGTGATGACAAGAATTCTGGAGCATTGTGATGACAAGGGCCATGGAGCATTGTGATGCCACGGTCATGGAACATTGTGATGACAAAATTCTGGAGCTTTGTGAGGAAAAAGGCATGGAGCATTGTGATTATAGGGGACATGGAGCATTTTGATGACATGGGCAGGGAACACTGTGATGACAGGTGTTATGGAGCAATGGGATGACAAGTGTCATGGAGCACTGTGATGAGAGGGGCCTTGGAGAATTGTGATGACAGGCGTCATGAGGCATTGAGATGGCAGTGGTCATGGAGCATTATGATGAAAGGTGTTATGGAGCACTGTGATTACAGGGGCCATGGAGCATTGTGAATACAAAGGCCATGGAGCATTGAGATGACAGTGGTCATGGAGCATTGTGATGAAAGTGGTAATGGATCATTGTGATGCCAAGTGTCCTGGGACCCTGTGATGACATGGTTCATGGAGCATTGTGATGACAATGGTCATGGCGAATTGTGATGACAATGTCATGGGGCATTGTGATGGCAGTGGTCATCTAGAAATGTGATTAAAGTTATTATGGAGCACAGGAATGAGAGGGGCCATGGAGCATTGTGATGACAAGTCTCATGGAGCATTGTGATGACAGGTGTCATGGAGCATCGTGATGACAAATGCCATTGAGAATTGTGATCAGAGGTGATATTGGGCATTGTGATGAAAGGGGTCATGGAGTACTGGGAGTACAGGGGCCATGGAGCCTTGTGATAACAAGTGACATGGAGAATAGTGATGACAGGCATCATAGAGCATTGTGATGACAAGTGCCATTTAGCATTTTGATGACAGGGGTCATCAGGCATTGTGTTGACGGGGGTCACGGAGCATTGTGATGACAAAGGCCATAGAGCATTGTGATGAGAGGGGTCATGGAGCATTGTGATGACATGGGCCATGGAGCATTGTGAAGACAAGATTCATGGAGCATTGTGATGACACGGGCATGAAGCATGGTGATGACAACAGACCTGGAGCATTGTGATGACAAGGGCATGGAGCATTGTGATTACAGGAGACTTGGGTCATTGTGATGAAATTGGCAGGGATCATTGTGATTAGAGGGATCATGGAGCATTGTGATGACAAGTGTCATGCAATATTGTGCTGACACAGATCATGGGGCATTTTGATGAGAGTGGCCTTGGAGCACAGTGATGAGAGACGTCATGGGGCATTATGGTGAGAGTGGTCAAGGAGCATTGTGATGAAAGTGTTCATGGAGCAACGCGATTATCGGGACAATGGAGCATTGTGAATACAAAGGCCATGGAACATTGAGATAACAGAGTTCATGGAGCATTGTGATGACAAGGGTCTTGGGAGCTACTGATGACACGTTTCATAGAGCATTGAGATGACAAGGGCCAAGGCGAATTGTGATGACACGTGTCATGGGGCATTGTGATGACATTGGTCATCTTGCATTGTGATGAGAGTGGTCATGTAGAATTTTGATTAAAGGTATCATGGAGCACTGTGATGACAAAGGCCAAGGAACATTGTGATGACAAGTGTCATTCAGCAATGTGATGACACGGGAATGGAGCATTATGATGACAAGTGTTCTGGAGCATTGTGATGACAAGGGTATGGAGCATTGTGATTACAGGGACCATGGAGCATTGTGATGACAACGGCATGGAGCACTGTGATGACATTGGTCATTGAGCATTGTGATTACAAAGACCATGAGGCATTGTGATGACAGGGGCCTTGGAGCATTGTGATGACAATGGTCATCAAGCATTGTGATGACAGGGGTCATAGAGCATTGTGATGAGAAATACCATGGAGCATGGTGATGACAGAGGCCATGGAACATTGTGATGACCAGGCCATGTACCATTGTGATGACAAGGGCAGGGAACCTTGTGGTGACCGGGGTCATGGAGCATTTTGATGACAACTTTCATGGAACGTTGTGATGACAGGGGTCATGGAGCATTGTGATGAAAGTTGTCCTGGAGCATTGTGATGACAGCGGTCACAGAGAATTGGGATGAAAGGTATCATGCAGCATTGTGATGACAACGGTCATGGATCATTTTGATGACAGGGGTCATGGAACATTCTGATAACAAGGTTCATAAAGCATTTTGATGACAGGGGTCATGGAGCATTGTGTTGACACGAGCATGGAGCATTGTAATGATAGGATATCTGGAGCATTGTGATGAAAAGGGGATGGAGCATTTTGATGACAGGGTCCAAGGAGAATTGTGCTGACAATGGCATGGAGCATTGTGATGAAAAGGGTACTGGAGCACTGTGAGGAAAGGAATCATGGATCATTGTGATGACAGGGGTCATGGAGCTTTGTGATGACAAGGGTCATGGAGCATTGTGATGACACGGTCAAGGAACATTGCGATGACAAGAATTCTGGAGCATTGTGATGAAAGGGCATGGAGCATTGTGATGAAAGGTGACAAGGAGCATTGTGACGATATGGGCAGAGAACTTTTTGATGACAGGGGTCATGGAGCATTGTGATAAAAAGTTTCATGGAACATTGTACTGACAGGGATCATGGAGCTTTTTGGTAAGAGAGGTCTTGGAGATTTGTGAAGGCAGGCGTCATGGGGCATTGTGATGACAGCGGTCTTGGAGCATTGGGATGAAAGGGGTCATGGAGCTCTGTGATTACAGGGGCCATGGAGCATTGTGAATACAAAGGCCATGGAGCATTGAGATGACAGGGTTCATGGAGCATTGTGATGAAAGTGATCATGGATCATTGTGATGACAAGTGTCCTGGAACCTTGTGATGACACAGTTCATGGAGCATTGTGATGACAAGGACCATGGCGAATTGTGGTATCATCTGTCATGGGGCATTGTGATGACAGTGGTCATGTAGAATTGTATTGAAAGGTAACATGGAGCACTCTGATGACAGGGGCCATGGAACATTGTGATGACAAAGGCCATGGAGCATTGTGATGACAAGTGTCATGGGGCATTTTGATGACATTGGCATGGAGCATTATGATGACAAGAGTTCTGGAGCATTTTGATGACCAGGGCATGGAGCATTGTGATGAAAGTTGTCCTGGAGCATTGTGATGACAGCGGTCACAGAGGATTGGGATGAAAGATATCATGCAGCATTGCGATGACAACGGACAGGGATCATTTTGATGACAGGGGTCATGGAACATCCTGAAAACAAGTTTCATAAAGCATTTTGAGGACAGGGGTCATGGAGCATTGTGTTGACACGGGCATGGAGCATTGTAATGATAGGATATCTGGAGCATTGTGATGAAAAGGGGATGGAGCATTTTGATGACAGGGTCCAAGGAGAATTGTGCTGACAATGGCATGGAGCATTGTGATGAAAAGGGTACTGGAGCACTGTGAGGAAAGGAATCATGGATCATTGTGATGCCAGGAGTCATGGAGCTTTGTGATGACACGGGTCATGGAGCATTGTGATGACACGGTCAAGGAACATTGTGATGACAAGAAATCTGGAGCATTGTGATGAAAGGGCATGGAGCATTGTGATGAAAGGTGACAAGTAGCATTGTGATGATATGGGCAGAGAACTTTGTGATGACAGGGGTCATGGAGCATTGTGATGAAAAGTGTCATGGAACATTGTACTGACAGGGATCATGGAGCTTTTTGGTAAGGGAGCCCTTGGAGATTGGTGGTGGCAGGCGTCATGGGGCATTGTGATGACAGCGGTCTTGTAGCATTGTGATGAAAGGGGTCATGGAGCACTGTGATTACAGGGGCCATGGAGCATTGTGAATACAAAGGCTATGGAGCATTGAGATGACAGGGTTCATGGAGCATTGTGATGAAAGTGATCATGGATCATTGTGATGACAAGTGTCCTGAAACCTTGTGATGACACGGTTCATGGAGCATTGTTATGACAAGGACCATGGCGAATTGTGATGACATCTGAAATGGGGCATTGTGATGACAGTGGTCATGTAGAATTGTGATGAAAGGTATCAAGGAGCACTGTGATGACAGGGGCCATGGAACATTGTGATGACAAAGGCCATGGAGCATTGTGATGACAAGTGTCATGGGACATTTTGATGACATTGGCATGGAACATTATGATGACAAGAGTTCTGGAGAATTTTGATGACAAGGGCATGGAGCATTGTGATGACAGGGCCCATGGAGCATTGTGACGAAGAGGGCAGGGAACATTGTGATGACTGGGTTCATGGAGCCTTGTGATGAAAGGGGCCATGGAGCACTGAGATGACAGGCGTCTTGAGGTATGGTGATGACAGTGGTCATGGAGCATTGTGATGAAAGAGATCATGGAGCAATATGATAAGAGGGGACATGGAGCATTGTGATGACAGGTGTATTGGAGCATTGTGATGAAAATATTAATGGATCATTGTGATGACATGTGTCCTGGAACACTGTGATGACACGGTTCATCGAGTATTGTGATGACAAGGGTCATAGCGAATTGTGATAACAGGTGTCATGGGGCATTGTGATGACATTGATCATCTAGGAATTGTGATGAAAGGTATCATGGAGCACTGTGATGACTGGGGGCATGAAGCATTGTTATGAAAATTGTCCTGGATTATTGTGATGACAGCAGTCATGGAGAATTGGGATGACAGGGATTATGCAGCATTGTGTTGACATGGGTATGGACTATTGTGATGACAATGGTCATGGAGCAATGTGATGAACGTTTTCATGGAATATCGTGATGAAAAGTGCCTGGGAGCATTGTGATGATAAAGTCCATGGAGCATTGTGATGACAAGTGTCATGGAGCATTGTAATGAAAGCTTTCATTGTGCACTGTGATGACAAGGGGGATGGAGTATTGTGATGAAACTGGTCCTGGAGCATTGTGATAACAAAAGCCATGGAGCATTGTGATGACAGGCTTCATGGAGAATTGTGAAGAAAGGGGCCAGGGGGAATTGTAATGACAATAGAGAAATGTGATGAAAATGGTCAGCGAGCATAGTGATTAAAGTGGTCATTGAGAATTGTGATGAAAAGTGACATAGAGCATTGTGATGACAAAGGTCATGGAGAACTGTGATGACCAGGGTCCTGTAGCATTGTGATGACACGTTCATGGAACATTGTGATGACAAGAATTCTGGAGCATTGTGATGACAAGGGCCATGGAGCAATGGGATGCCACGGTCATGGAACATTGTGATGACAAAATTCTGGAGCTTTGTGAGGAAAAAGGCATGGAGCATTGTGATTATAGGGGACATGGAGCATTTTGATGACATGGGCAGGGAACACTGTGATGACAGGTGTTATGGAGCAATGGGATGACAAGTGTCATGGAGCACTGTGATGAGAGGGGCCTTGGAGAATTGTGATGACAGGCGTCATGAGGCATTGAGATGGCAGTGGTCATGGAGCATTATGATGAAAGGTGTTATGGAGCACTGTGATTACAGGGGCCATGGAGCATTGTGAATACAAAGGCCATGGAGCATTGAGATGACAGTGGTCATGGAGCATTGTGATGAAAGTGGTAATGGATCATTGTGATGCCAAGTGTCCTGGGACCCTGTGATGACATGGTTCATGGAGCATTGTGATGACAATGGTCATGGCGAATTGTGATGACAATGTCATGGGGCATTGTGATGGCAGTGGTCATCTAGAAATGTGATTAAAGTTATTATGGAGCACAGGAATGAGAGGGGCCATGGAGCATTGTGATGACAAGTGTCATGGAGCATTGTGATGACAGGTGTCATGGAGCATCGTGATGACAAATGCCATTGAGAATTGTGATCAGAGGTGACATTGGGCATTGTGATGAAAGGGGTCATGGAGTACTGGGAGTACAGGGGCCATGGAGCCTTGTGATAACAAGTGACATGGAGAATAGTGATGACAGGCATCATAGAGCATGGTGATGACAAGTGCCATTTAGCATTTTGATGACAGGGGTCATCAGGCATTGTGTTGACGGGGGTCACGGAGCATTGTGATGACAAAGGCCATAGAGCATTGTGATGAGAGGGGTCATGGAGCATTGTGATGACATGGGCCATGGAGCATTGTGAAGACAAGATTCATGGAGCATTGTGATGACACGGGCATGAAGCATGGTGATGACAACAGACCTGGAGCATTGTGATGACAAGGGCATGGAGCATTGTGATTACAGGAGACTTGGGTCATTGTGATGAAATTGGCAGGGATCATTGTGATTAGAGGGATCATGGAGCATTGTGATGACAAGTGTCATGCAATATTGTGCTGACACTGATCATGGGGCATTTTGATGAGAGTGGCCTTGGAGCACAGTGATGAGAGACGTCATGGGGCATTATGGTGACAGTGGTCAAGGAGCATTGTGATGAAAGTGTTCATGGAGCAACGCGATTATCGGGACAATGGAGCATTGTGAATACAAAGGCCATGGAACATTGAGATAACAGAGTTCATGGAGCATTGTGATGACAAGGGTCTTGGGAGCTACTGATGACACGTTTCATACAGCATTGAGATGACAAGGGCCAAGGCGAATTGTGATGACACGTGTCATGGGACATTGTGATGACATTGGTCATCTTGCATTGTGATGAGAGTGGTCATGTAGAATTTTGATTAAAGGTATCATGGAGCACTGTGATGACAAAGGCCAAGGAACATTGTGATGACAAGTGTCATTCAGCAATGTGATGACACGGGAATGGAGCATTATGATGACAAGTGTTCTGGAGCATTGTGATGACAAGGGTATGGAGCATTGTGATTACAGGGACCATGGAGCATTGTGATGACAACGGCATGGAGCACTGTGATGACATTGGTCATTGAGCATTGTGATTACAAAGACCATGAGGCATTGTGATGACAGGGGCCTTGGAGCATTGTGATGACAATGGTCATCAAGCATTGTGATGACAGGGGTCATAGAGCATTGTGATGAGAAAGACCATGGAGCATGGTGATGACAGAGGCCATGGAACATTGTGATGACCAGGCCATGTACCATTGTGATGACAAGGGCAGGGAACCTTGTGGTGACCGGGGTCATGGAGCATTTTGATGACAACTTTCATGGAACGTTGTGATGACAGGGGTCATGGAGCATTGTGATGAAAGTTGTCCTGGAGCATTGTGATGACAGCGGTCACAGAGAATTGGGATGAAAGGTATCATGCAGCATTGTGATGACAACGGTCATGGATCATTTTGATGACAGGGGTCATGGAACATTCTGATAACAAGGTTCATAAAGCATTTTGATGACAGGGGTCATGGAGCATTGTGTTGACACGAGCATGGAGCATTGTAATGATAGGATATCTGGAGCATTGTGATGAAAAGGGGATGGAGCATTTTGATGACAGGGTCCAAGGAGAATTGTGCTGACAATGGCATGGAGCATTGTGATGAAAAGGGTACTGGAGCACTGTGAGGAAAGGAATCATGGATCATTGTGATGACAGGGGTCATGGAGCTTTGTGATGACAAGGGTCATGGAGCATTGTGATGACACGGTCAAGGAACATTGCGATGACAAGAATTCTGGAGCATTGTGATGAAAGGGCATGGAGCATTGTGATGAAAGGTGACAAGGAGCATTGTGACGATATGGGCAGAGAAATTTTTGATGACAGGTGTCATGGAGCATTGTGATAAAAAGTGTCATGGAACATTGTATTGACAGGGATCATGGAGCTTTTTGGTAAGAGAGGTCTTGGAGATTTGTGAAGGCAGGCGTCATGGGGCATTGTGATGACAGCGGTCTTGGAGCATTGGGATGAAAGGGGTCATGGAGCTCTGTGATTACAGGGGCCATGGAGCATTGTGAATACAAAGGCCATGGAGCATTGAGATGACAGGGTTCATGGAGCATTGTGATGAAAGTGATCATGGATCATTGTGATGATAAGTGTCCTGGAACCTTGTGATGACACAGTTCATGGAGCATTGTGATGACAAGGACCATGGCGAATTGTGGTATCATCTGTCATGGGGCATTGTGATGACAGTGGTCATGTAGAATTGTATTGAAAGGTAACATGGAGCACTCTGATGACAGGGGCCATGGAACATTGTGATGACAAAGGCCATGGAGCATTGTGATGACAAGTGTCATGGGGCATTTTGATGACATTGGCATGGAGCATTATGATGACAAGAGTTCTGGAGCATTTTGATGACCAGGGCATGGAGCATTGTGATGAAAGTTGTCCTGGAGCATTGTGATGACAGCGGTCACAGAGGATTGGGATGAAAGATATCATGCAGCATTCCGATGACAACGGTCAGGGATCATTTTGATGACAGGGGTCATGGAACATCCTGAAAACAAGTTTCATAAAGCATTTTGAGGACAGGGGTCATGGAGCATTGTGTTGACACGGGCATGGAGCATTGTAATGATAGGATATCTGGAGCATTGTGATGAAAAGGGGATGGAGCATTTTGATGACAGGGTCCAAGGAGAATTGTGCTGACAATGGCATGGAGCATTGTGATGAAAAGGGTACTGGAGCACTGTGAGGAAAGGAATCATGGATCATTGTGATGCCAGGAGTCATGGAGCTTTGTGATGACACGGGTCATGGAGCATTGTGATGACACGGTCAAGGAACATTGTGATGACAAGAAATCTGGAGCATTGTGATGAAAGGGCATGGAGCATTGTGATGAAAGGTGACAAGTAGCATTGTGATGATATGGGCAGAGAACTTTGTGATGACAGGGGTCATGGAGCATTGTGATGAAAAGTGTCATGGAACATTGTACTGACAGGGATCATGGAGCTTTTTGGTAAGGGAGCCCTTGGAGATTGGTGGTGGCAGGCGTCATGGGGCATTGTGATGACAGCGGTCTTGGAGCATTGTGATGAAAGGGGTCATGGAGCACTGTGATTACAGGGGCCATGGAGCATTGTGAATACAAAGGCTATGGAGCATTGAGATGACAGGTTTCATGGAGCATTGTGATGAAAGTGATCATGGATCATTGTGATGACAAGTGTCCTGAAACCTTGTGATGACACGGTTCATGGAGCATTGTTATGACAAGGACCATGGCGAATTGTGATGACATCTGAAATGGGGCATTGTGATGACAGTGGTCATGTAGAATTGTGATGAAAGGTATCAAGGAGCACTGTGATGACAGGGGCCATGGAACATTGTGATGACAAAGGCCATGGAGCATTGTGATGACAAGTGTCATGGGACATTTTGATGACATTGGCATGGAACATTATGATGACAAGAGTTCTGGAGAAGTTTGATGACAAGGGCATGGAGCATTGTGATGACAGGGCCCATGGAGCATTGTGACGAAGAGGGCAGGGAACATTGTGATGACTGGGTTCATGGAGCCTTGTGATGAAAGGGGCCATGGAGCACTGAGATGACAGGCGTCTTGAGGTATGGTGATGACAGTGGTCATGGAGCATTGTGATGAAAGAGATCATGGAGCAATATGATAAGAGGGGACATGGAGCATTGTGATGACAGGTGTATTGGAGCATTGTGATGAAAATATTAATGGATCATTGTGATGACATGTGTCCTGGAACACTGTGATGACACGGTTCATCGAGTATTGTGATGACAAGGGTCATAGCGAATTGTGATAACAGGTGTCATGGGGCATTGTGATGACATTGATCATCTAGGAATTGTGATGAAAGGTATCATGGAGCACTGTGATGACTGGGGGCATGAAGCATTGTTATGAAAATTGTCCTGGATTATTGTGATGACAGCAGTCATGGAGAATTGGGATGACAGGGATTATGCAGCATTGTGTTGACATGGGTATGGACTATTGTGATGACAATGGTCATGGAGCAATGTGATGAACGTTTTCATGGAATATCGTGATGAAAAGTGCCTGGGAGCATTGTGACGATAAAGGCCATGGAGCATTGTGATGACAAGTGTCATGGAGCATTGTAATGAAAGCTTTCATTGTGCACTGTGATGACAAGGGGGATGGAGTATTGTGATGAAACTAGTCCTGGAGCATTGTGATAACAAAAGCCATGGAGCATTGTGATGACAGGCTTCATGGAGAATTGTGAAGAAAGGAGCCAGGGGGATTTGTAATGACAATAGAGAAATGTGATGAAAATGGTCAGCGAGCATAGTGATTAAAGTGGTCATTGAGAATTGTGATGAAAAGTGACATAGAGCATTGTGATGACAAAGGTCATGGAGAACTGTGATGACCAGGGTCATGTAGCATTGTGATGACACGTTCATGGAACATTGTGATGACAAGAATTCTGGAGCATTGTGATGACAAGGGCCATGGAGCATTGTGATGCCACGGTCATGGAACATTGTGATGACAAAATTCTGGAGCTTTGTGAGGAAAAAGGCATGGATCATTGTGATTATAGGGGACATGGAGCATTTTGATGACATGGGCAGGGAACACTGTGATGACAGGTGTTATGGAGCAATGGGATGACAAGTGTCATGGAGCACTGTGATGAGAGGGGCCTTGGAGAATTGTGATGACAGGCGTCATGAGGCATTGAGATGGCAGTGGTCATGGAGCATTATGATGAAAGGTGTTATGGAGCACTGTGATTACAGGGGCCATGGAGCATTGTGAATACAAAGGCCATGGAGCATTGAGATGACAGTGGTCATGGAGCATTGTGATGAAAGTGGTAATGGATCATTGTGATGCCAAGTGTCCTGGGACCCTGTGATGACATGGTTCATGGAGCATTGTGATGACAATGGTCATGGCGAATTGTGATGACAATGTCATGGGGCATTGTGATGGCAGTGGTCATCTAGAAATGTGATTAAAGTTATTATGGAGCACAGGAATGAGAGGGGCCATGGAGCATTGTGATGACAAGTCTCATGGAGCATTGTGATGACAGGTGTCATGGAGCATCGTGATGACAAATGCCATTGAGAATTGTGATCAGAGGTGATATTGGGCATTGTGATGAAAGGGGTCATGGAGTACTGGGAGTACAGGGGCCATGGAGCCTTGTGATAACAAGTGACATGGAGAATAGTGATGACAGGCATCATAGAGCATTGTGATGACAAGTGCCATTTAGCATTTTGATGACAGGGGTCATCAGGCATTGTGTTGACGGGGGTCACGGAGCATTGTGATGACAAAGGCCATAGAGCATTGTGATGAGAGGGGTCATGGAGCATTGTGATGACATGGGCCATGGAGCATTGTGAAGACAAGATTCATGGAGCATTGTGATGACACGGGCATGAAGCATGGTGATGACAACAGACCTGGAGCATTGTGATGACAAGGGCATGGAGCATTGTGATTACAGGAGACTTGGGTCATTGTGATGAAATTGGCAGGGATCATTGTGATTAGAGGGATCATGGAGCATTGTGATGACAAGTGTCATGCAATATTGTGCTGACACAGATCATGGGGCATTTTGATGAGAGTGGCCTTGGAGCACAGTGATGAGAGACGTCATGGGGCATTATGGTGAGAGTGGTCAAGGAGCATTGTGATGAAAGTGTTCATGGAGCAACGCGATTATCGGGACAATGGAGCATTGTGAATACAAAGGCCATGGAACATTGAGATAACAGAGTTCATGGAGCATTGTGATGACAAGGGTCTTGGGAGCTACTGATGACACGTTTCATACAGCATTGAGATGACAAGGGTCAAGGCGAATTGTGATGACACGTGTCATGGGGCATTGTGATGACATTGGTCATCTTGCATTGTGATGAGAGTGGTCATGTAGAATTTTGATTAAAGGTATCATGGAGCACTGTGATGACAAAGGCCAAGGAACATTGTGATGACAAGTGTCATTCAGCAATGTGATGACACGGGAATGGAGCATTATGATGACAAGTGTTCTGGAGCATTGTGATGACAAGGGTATGGAGCATTGTGATTACAGGGACCATGGAGCATTGTGATGACAACGGCATGGAGCACTGTGATGACATTGGTCATTGAGCATTGTGATTACAAAGACCATGAGGCATTGTGATGACAGGGGCCTTGGAGCATTGTGATGACAATGGTCATCAAGCATTGTGATGACAGGGGTCATAGAGCATTGTGATGAGAAATACCATGGAGCATGGTGATGACAGAGGCCATGGAACATTGTGATGACCAGGCCATGTACCATTGTGATGACAAGGGCAGGGAACCTTGTGGTGACCGGGGTCATGGAGCATTTTGATGACAACTTTCATGGAACGTTGTGATGACAGGGGTCATGGAGCATTGTGATGAAAGTTGTCCTGGAGCATTGTGATGACAGCGGTCACAGAGAATTGGGATGAAAGGTATCATGCAGCATTGTGATGACAACGGTCATGGATCATTTTGATGACAGGGGTCATGGAACATTCTGATAACAAGGTTCATAAAGCATTTTGATGACAGGGGTCATGGAGCATTGTGTTGACACGAGCATGGAGCATTGTGATGAAAAGGGTACTGGAGCACTGTGAGGAAAGGAATCATGGATCATTGTGATGACAGGGGTCATGGAGCTTTGTGATGACAAGGGTCATGGAGCATTGTGATGACACGGTCAAGGAACATTGCGATGACAAGAATTCTGGAGCATTGTGATGAAAGGGCATGGAGCATTGTGATGAAAGGTGACAAGGAGCATTGTGACGATATGGGCAGAGAAATTTTTGATGACAGGTGTCATGGAGCATTGTGATAAAAAGTGTCATGGAACATTGTATTGACAGGGATCATGGAGCTTTTTGGTAAGAGAGGTCTTGGAGATTTGTGAAGGCAGGCGTCATGGGGCATTGTGATGACAGCGGTCTTGGAGCATTGGGATGAAAGGGGTCATGGAGCTCTGTGATTACAGGGGCCATGGAACATTGTGAATACAAAGGCCATGGAGCATTGAGATGACAGGGTTCATGGAGCATTGTGATGAAAGTGATCATGGATCATTGTGATGACAAGTGTCCTGGAACCTTGTGATGACACAGTTCATGGAGCATTGTGATGACAAGGACCATGGCGAATTGTGGTATCATCTGTCATGGGGCATTGTGATGACAGTGGTCATGTAGAATTGTATTGAAAGGTAACATGGAGCACTCTGATGACAGGGGCCATGGAACATTGTGATGACAAAGGCCATGGAGCATTGTGATGACAAGTGTCATGGGGCATTTTGATGACATTGGCATGGAGCATTATGATGACAAGAGTTCTGGAGCATTTTGATGACCAGGGCATGGAGCATTGTGATGAAAGTTGTCCTGGAGCATTGTGATGACAGCGGTCACAGAGGATTGGGATGAAAGATATCATGCAGCATTGCGATGACAACGGTCAGGGATCATTTTGATGACAGGGGTCATGGAACATCCTGAAAACAAGTTTCATAAAGCATTTTGAGGACAGGGGTCATGGAGCATTGTGTTGACACGGGCATGGAGCATTGTAATGATAGGATATCTGGAGCATTGTGATGAAAAGGGGATGGAGCATTTTGATGACAGGGTCCAAGGAGAATTGTGCTGACAATGGCATGGAGCATTGTGATGAAAAGGGTACTGGAGCACTGTGAGGAAAGGAATCATGGATCATTGTGATGCCAGGAGTCATGGAGCTTTGTGATGACACGGGTCATGGAGCATTGTGATGACACGGTCAAGGAACATTGTGATGACAAGAAATCTGGAGCATTGTGATGAAAGGGCATGGAGCATTGTGATGAAAGGTGACAAGTAGCATTGTGATGATATGGGCAGAGAACTTTGTGATGACAGGGGTCATGGAGCATTGTGATGAAAAGTGTCATGGAACATTGTACTGACAGGGATCATGGAGCTTTTTGGTAAGGGAGCCCTTGGAGATTGGTGGTGGCAGGCGTCATGGGGCATTGTGATGACAGCGGTCTTGGAGCATTGTGATGAAAGGGGTCATGGAGCACTGTGATTACAGGGGCCATGGAGCATTGTGAATACAAAGGCTATGGAGCATTGAGATGACAGGGTTCATGGAGCATTGTGATGAAAGTGATCATGGATCACTGTGATGACAAGTGTCCTGAAACCTTGTGATGACACGGTTCATGGAGCATTGTTATGACAAGGACCATGGCGAATTGTGATGACATCTGAAATGGGGCATTGTGATGACAGTGGTCATGTAGAATTGTGATGAAAGGTATCAAGGAGCACTGTGATGACAGGGGCCATGGAACATTGTGATGACAAAGGCCATGGAGCATTGTGATGACAAGTGTCATGGGACATTTTGATGACATTGGCATGGAACATTATGATGACAAGAGTTCTGGAGAATTTTGATGACAAGGGCATGGAGCATTGTGATGACAGGGCCCATGGAGCATTGTGACGAAGAGGGCAGGGAACATTGTGATGACTGGGTTCATGGAGCCTTGTGATGAAAGGGGCCATGGAGCACTGAGATGACAGGCGTCTTGAGGTATGGTGATGACAGTGGTCATGGAGCATTGTGATGAAAGAGATCATGGAGCAATATGATAAGAGGGGACATGGAGCATTGTGATGACAGGTGTATTGGAGCATTGTGATGAAAATATTAATGGATCATTGTGATGACATGTGTCCTGGAACACTGTGATGACACGGTTCATCGAGTATTGTGATGACAAGGGTCATAGCGAATTGTGATAACAGGTGTCATGGGGCATTGTGATGACATTGATCATCTAGGAATTGTGATGAAAGGTATCATGGAGCACTGTGATGACTGGGGGCATGAAGCATTGTTATGAAAATTGTCCTGGATTATTGTGATGACAGCAGTCATGGAGAATTGGGATGACAGGGATTATGCAGCATTGTGTTGACATGGGTATGGACTATTGTGATGACAATGGTCATGGAGCAATGTGATGAACGTTTTCATGGAATATCGTGATGAAAAGTGCCTGGGAGCATTGTGATGATAAAGTCCATGGAGCATTGTGATGACAAGTGTCATGGAGCATTGTAATGAAAGCTTTCATTGTGCACTGTGATGACAAGGGGGATGGAGTATTGTGATGAAACTGGTCCTGGAGCATTGTGATAACAAAAGCCATGGAGCATTGTGATGACAGGCTTCATGGAGAATTGTGAAGAAAGGGGCCAGGGGGAATTGTAATGACAATAGAGAAATGTGATGAAAATGGTCAGCGAGCATAGTGATTAAAGTGGTCATTGAGAATTGTGATGAAAAGTGACATAGAGCATTGTGATGACAAAGGTCATGGAGAACTGTGATGACCAGGGTCCTGTAGCATTGTGATGACACGTTCATGGAACATTGTGATGACAAGAATTCTGGAGCATTGTGATGACAAGGGCCATGGAGCAATGGGATGCCACGGTCATGGAACATTGTGATGACAAAATTCTGGAGCTTTGTGAGGAAAAAGGCATGGAGCATTGTGATTATAGGGGACATGGAGCATTTTGATGACATGGGCAGGGAACACTGTGATGACAGGTGTTATGGAGCAATGGGATGACAAGTGTCATGGAGCACTGTGATGAGAGGGGCCTTGGAGAATTGTGATGACAGGCGTCATGAGGCATTGAGATGGCAGTGGTCATGGAGCATTATGATGAAAGGTGTTATGGAGCACTGTGATTACAGGGGCCATGGAGCATTGTGAATACAAAGGCCATGGAGCATTGAGATGACAGTGGTCATGGAGCATTGTGATGAAAGTGGTAATGGATCATTGTGATGCCAAGTGTCCTGGGACCCTGTGATGGCATGGTTCATGGAGCATTGTGATGACAATGGTCATGGCGAATTGTGATGACAATGTCATGGGGCATTGTGATGGCCGTGGTCATCTAGAAATGTGATTAAAGTTATTATGGAGCACAGGAATGAGAGGGGCCATGGAGCATTGTGATGACAAGTGTCATGGAGCATTCTGATGACAGGTGTCATGGAGCATCGTGATGACAAATGCCATTGAGAATTGTGATCAGAGGTGACATTGGGCATTGTGATGAAAGGGGTCATGGAGTACTGGGAGTACAGGGGCCATGGAGCCTTGTGATAACAAGTGACATGGAGAATAGTGATGACAGGCATCATAGAGCATTGTGATGACAAGTGCCATTTAGCATTTTGATGACAGGGGTCATCAGGCATTGTGTTGACGGGGGTCACGGAGCATTGTGATGACAAAGGCCATAGAGCATTGTGATGAGAGGGGTCATGGAGCATTGTGATGACATGGGCCATGGAGCATTGTGAAGACAAGATTCATGGAGCATTGTGATGACACGGGCATGAAGCATGGTGATGACAACAGACCTGGAGCATTGTGATGACAAGGGCATGGAGCATTGTGATTACAGGAGACTTGGGTCATTGTGATGAAATTGGCAGGGATCATTGTGATTAGAGGGATCATGGAGCATTGTGATGACAAGTGTCATGCAATATTGTGCTGACACAGATCATGGGGCATTTTGATGAGAGTGGCCTTGGAGCACAGTGATGAGAGACGTCATGGGGCATTATGGTGACAGTGGTCAAGGAGCATTGTGATGAAAGTGTTCATGGAGCAACGCGATTATCGGGACAATGGAGCATTGTGAATACAAAGGCCATGGAACATTGAGATAACAGAGTTCATGGAGCATTGTGATGACAAGGGTCTTGGGAGCTACTGATGACACGTTTCATACAGCATTGAGATGACAAGGGTCAAGGCGAATTGTGATGACACGTGTCATGGGGCATTGTGATGACATTGGTCATCTTGCATTGTGATGAGAGTGGTCATGTAGAATTTTGATTAAAGGTATCATGGAGCACTGTGATGACAAAGGCCAAGGAACATTGTGATGACAAGTGTCATTCAGCAATGTGATGACACGGGAATGGAGCATTATGATGACAAGTGTTCTGGAGCATTGTGATGACAAGGGTATGGAGCATTGTGATTACAGGGACCATGGAGCATTGTGATGACAACGGCATGGAGCACTGTGATGACATTGGTCATTGAGCATTGTGATTACAAAGACCATGAGGCATTGTGATGACAGGGGCCTTGGAGCATTGTGTTGACAATGGTCATCAAGCATTGTGATGACAGGGATCATAGAGCATTGTGATGAGAAAGACCATGGAGCATGGTGATGACAGAGGCCATGGAACATTGTGATGACCAGGCCATGTACCATTGTGATGACAAGGGCAGGGAACCTTGTGGTGACCGGGGTCATGGAGCATTTTGATGACAACTTTCATGGAACGTTGTGATGACAGGGGTCATGGAGCATTGTGATGAAAGTTGTCCTGGAGCATTGTGATGACAGCGGTCACAGAGAATTGGGATGAAAGGTATCATGCAGCATTGTGATGACAACGGTCATGGATCATTTGGATGACAGGGGTCATGGAACATTCTGATAACAAGGTTCATAAAGCATTTTGATGACAGGGGTCATGGAGCATTGTGTTGACACGAGCATGGAGCATTGTAATGATAGGATATCTGGAGCATTGTGATGAAAAGGGGATGGAGCATTTTGATGACAGGGTCCAAGGAGAATTGTGCTGACAATGGCATGGAGCATTGTGATGAAAAGGGTACTGGAGCACTGTGAGGAAAGGAATCATGGATCATTGTGATGACAGGGGTCATGGAGCTTTGTGATGACAAGGGTCATGGAGCATTGTGATGACACGGTCAAGGAACATTGCGATGACAAGAATTCTGGAGCATTGTGATGAAAGGGCATGGTGCATTGTGATGAAAGGTGACAAGGAGCATTGTGACGATATGGGCAGAGAAATTTTTGACGACAGGGGTCATGGAGCATTGTGATAAAAAGTGTCATGGAGCATTGTACTGGCAGGGATCATGGAGCTTTTTGGTAAGAGAGGTCTTGGAGATTTGTGAAGGCAGGCGTCATGGGGCATTGTGATGACAGCGGTCTTGGAGCATTGGGATGAAAGGGGTCATGGAGCTCTGTGATTACAGGGGCCATGGAGCATTGTGAATACAAAGGCCATGGAGCATTGAGATGACAGGGTTCATGGAGCATTGTGATGAAAGTGATCATGGATCATTGTGATGACAAGTGTCCTGGAACCTTGTGATGACACAGTTCATGGAGCATTGTGATGACAAGGACCATGGCGAATTGTGGTATCATCTGTCATGGGGCATTGTGATGACAGTGGTCATGTAGAATTGTATTGAAAGGTAACATGGAGCACTCTGATGACAGGGGCCATGGAACATTGTGATGACAAAGGCCATGGAGCATTGTGATGACAAGTGTCATGGGGCATTTTGATGACATTGGCATGGAGCATTATGATGACAAGAGTTCTGGAGCATTTTGATGACCAGGGCATGGAGCATTGTGATGAAAGTTGTCCTGGAGCATTGTGATGACAGCGGTCACAGAGGATTGGGATGAAAGGTATCATGCAGCATTGCGATGACAACGGTCAGGGATCATTTTGATGACAGGGGTCATGGAACATCCTGAAAACAAGTTTCATAAAGCATTTTGAGGACAGGGGTCATGGAGCATTGTGTTGACACGGGCATGGAGCATTGTAATGATAGGATATCTGGAGCATTGTGATGAAAAGGGGATGGAGCATTTTGATGACAGGGTCCAAGGAGAATTGTGCTGACAATGGCATGGAGCATTGTGATGAAAAGGGTACTGGAGCACTGTGAGGAAAGGAATCATGGATCATTGTGATGCCAGGGGTCATGGAGCTTTGTGATGACACGGGTCATGGAGCATTGTGATGACACGGTCAAGGAACATTGTGATGACAAGAAATCTGGAGCATTGTGATGAAAGGGCATGGAGCATTGTGATGAAAGGTGACAAGTAGCATTGTGATGATATGGGCAGAGAACTTTGTGATGACAGGGGTCATGGAGCATTGTGATGAAAAGTGTCATGGAACATTGTACTGACAGGGATCATGGAGCTTTTTGGTAAGGGAGCCCTTGGAGATTGGTGGTGGCAGGCGTCATGGGGCATTGTGATGACAGCGGTCTTGGAGCATTGTGATGAAAGGGGTCATGGAGCACTGTGATTACAGGGGCCATGGAGCATTGTGAATACAAAGGCTATGGAGCATTGAGATGACAGGGTTCATGGAGCATTGTGATGAAAGTGATCATGGATCATTGTGATGACAAGTGTCCTGAAACCTTGTGATGACACGGTTCATGGAGCATTGTTATGACAAGGACCATGGCGAATTGTGATGACATCTGAAATGGGGCATTGTGATGACAGTGGTCATGTAGAATTGTGATGAAAGGTATCAAGGAGCACTGTGATGACAGGGGCCATGGAACATTGTGATGACAAAGGCCATGGAGCATTGTGATGACAAGTGTCATGGGACATTTTGATGACATTGGCATGGAACATTATGATGACAAGAGTTCTGGAGAAGTTTGATGACAAGGGCATGGAGCATTGTGATGACAGGGCCCATGGAGCATTGTGACGAAGAGGGCAGGGAACATTGTGATGACTGGGTTCATGGAGCCTTGTGATGAAAGGGGCCATGGAGCACTGAGATGACAGGCGTCTTGAGGTATGGTGATGACAGTGGTCATGGAGCATTGTGATGAAAGAGATCATGGAGCAATATGATAAGAGGGGACATGGAGCATTGTGATGACAGGTGTATTGGAGCATTGTGATGAAAATATTAATGGATCATTGTGATGACATGTGTCCTGGAACACTGTGATGACACGGTTCATCGAGTATTGTGATGACAAGGGTCATAGCGAATTGTGATAACAGGTGTCATGGGGCATTGTGATGACATTGATCATCTAGGAATTGTGATGAAAGGTATCATGGAGCACTGTGATGACTGGGGGCATGAAGCATTGTTATGAAAATTGTCCTGGATTATTGTGATGACAGCAGTCATGGAGAATTGGGATGACAGGGATTATGCAGCATTGTGTTGACATGGGTATGGACTATTGTGATGACAATGGTCATGGAGCAATGTGATGAAAGTTTTCATGGAATATCGTGATGAAAAGTGCCTGGGAGCATTGTGACGATAAAGGCCATGGAGCATTGTGGTGACAAGTGTCATGGAGCATTGTAATGAAAGCTTTCATTGTGCACTGTGATGACAAGGGGGATGGAGTATTGTGATGAAACTGGTCCTGGAGCATTGTGATAACAAAAGCCATGGAGCATTGTGATGACAGGCATCATGGAGAATTGTGAAGAAAGGGGCCATGGGGAATTGTAATGACAATAGAGAAATGTGATGAAAATGGTCAGCGAACATAGTGATTAAAGTGGTCATTGAGAATTGAGATGAAAAGTGACATAGAGCATTGTGATGGCATAGGTCATGGAGAACTGTGATGACCAGGGTCATGTAGCATTGTGATGACACGTTCATGGAACATTGTGATGACAAGAATTCTGGAGCATTGTGATGACAAGGGCCATGGAGCATTGTGATGCCACGGTCATGGAACATTGTGATGACAAAATTCTGGAGCTTTGTGAGGAAAAAGGCATGGAGCATTGTGATTATAGGGGACATGGAGCATTTTGATGACATGGGCAGGGAACACTGTGATGACAGGTGTTATGGAGCAATGGGATGACAAGTGTCATGGAGCACTGTGATGAGAGGGGCCTTGGAGAATTGTGATGACAGGCGTCATGAGGCATTGAGATGGCAGTGGTCATGGAGCATTATGATGAAAGGTGTTATGGAGCACTGTGATTACAGGGGCCATGGAGCATTGTGAATACAAAGGCCATGGAGCATTGAGATGACAGTGGTCATGGAGCATTGTGATGAAAGTGGTAATGGATCATTGTGATGCCAAGTGTCCTGGGACCCTGTGATGACATGGTTCATGGAGCATTGTGATGACAATGGTCATGGCGAATTGTGATGACAATGTCATGGGGCATTGTGATGGCAGTGGTCATCTAGAAATGTGATTAAAGTTATTATGGAGCACAGGAATGAGAGGGGCCATGGAGCATTGTGATGACAAGTCTCATGGAGCATTGTGATGACAGGTGTCATGGAGCATCGTGATGACAAATGCCATTGAGAATTGTGATCAGAGGTGATATTGGGCATTGTGATGAAAGGGGTCATGGAGTACTGGGAGTACAGGGGCCATGGAGCCTTGTGATAACAAGTGACATGGAGAATAGTGATGACAGGCATCATAGAGCATTGTGATGACAAGTGCCATTTAGCATTTTGATGACAGGGGTCATCAGGCATTGTGTTGACGGGGGTCACGGAGCATTGTGATGACAAAGGCCATAGAGCATTGTGATGAGAGGGGTCATGGAGCATTGTGATGACATGGGCCATGGAGCATTGTGAGGACAAGATTCATGGAGCATTGTGATGACACGGGCATGAAGCATGGTGATGACAACAGACCTGGAGCATTGTGATGACAAGGGCATGGAGCATTGTGATTACAGGAGACTTGGGTCATTGTGATGAAATTGGCAGGGATCATTGTGATTAGAGGGATCATGGAGCATTGTGATGACAAGTGTCATGCAATATTGTGCTGACACAGATCATGGGGCATTTTGATGAGAGTGGCCTTGGAGCACAGTGATGAGAGACGTCATGGGGCATTATGGTGACAGTGGTCAAGGAGCATTGTGATGAAAGTGTTCATGGAGCAACGCGATTATCGGGACAATGGAGCATTGTGAATACAAAGGCCATGGAACATTGAGATAACAGAGTTCATGGAGCATTGTGATGACAAGGGTCTTGGGAGCTACTGATGACACGTTTCATAGAGCATTGAGATGACAAGGGCCAAGGCGAATTGTGATGACACGTGTCATGGGGCATTGTGATGACATTGGTCATCTTGCATTGTGATGAGAGTGGTCATGTAGAATTTTGATTAAAGGTATCATGGAGCACTGTGATGACAAAGGCCAAGGAACATTGTGATGACAAGTGTCATTCAGCAATGTGATGACACGGGAATGGAGCATTATGATGACAAGTGTTCTGGAGCATTGTGATGACAAGGGTATGGAGCATTGTGATTACAGGGACCATGGAGCATTGTGATGACAACGGCATGGAGCACTGTGATGACATTGGTCATTGAGCATTGTGATTACAAAGACCATGAGGCATTGTGATGACAGGGGCCTTGGAGCATTGTGATGACAATGGTCATCAAGCATTGTGATGACAGGGGTCATAGAGCATTGTGATGAGAAATACCATGGAGCATGGTGATGACAGAGGCCATGGAACATTGTGATGACCAGGCCATGTACCATTGTGATGACAAGGGCAGGGAACCTTGTGGTGACCGGGGTCATGGAGCATTTTGATGACAACTTTCATGGAACGTTGTGATGACAGGGGTCATGGAGCATTGTGATGAAAGTTGTCCTGGAGCATTGTGATGACAGCGGTCACAGAGAATTGGGATGAAAGGTATCATGCAGCATTGTGATGACAACGGTCATGGATCATTTTGATGACAGGGGTCATGGAACATTCTGATAACAAGGTTCATAAAGCATTTTGATGACAGGGGTCATGGAGCATTGTGTTGACACGAGCATGGAGCATTGTAATGATAGGATATCTGGAGCATTGTGATGAAAAGGGGATGGAGCATTTTGATGACAGGGTCCAAGGAGAATTGTGCTGACAATGGCATGGAGCATTGTGATGAAAAGGGTACTGGAGCACTGTGAGGAAAGGAATCATGGATCATTGTGATGACAGGGGTCATGGAGCTTTGTGATGACAAGGGTCATGGAGCATTGTGATGACACGGTCAAGGAACATTGCGATGACAAGAATTGTGGAGCATTGTGATGAAAGGGCATGGTGCATTGTGATGAAAGGTGACAAGGAGCATTGTGACGATATGGGCAGAGAACTTTTTGATGACAGGGGTCATGGAGCATTGTGATAAAAAGTGTCATGGAACATTGTACTGACAGGGATCATGGAGCTTTTTGGTAAGAGAGGTCTTGGAGATTTGTGAAGGCAGGCGTCATGGGGCATTGTGATGACAGCGGTCTTGGAGCATTGGGATGAAAGGGGTCATGGAGCTCTGTGATTACAGGGGCCATGGAGCATTGTGAATACAAAGGCCATGGAGCATTGAGATGACAGGGTTCATGGAGCATTGTGATGAAAGTGATCATGGATCATTGTGATGACAAGTGTCCTGGAACCTTGTGATGACACAGTTCATGGAGCATTGTGATGACAAGGACCATGGCGAATTGTGGTATCATCTGTCATGGGGCATTGTGATGACAGTGGTCATGTAGAATTGTATTGAAAGGTAACATGGAGCACTCTGATGACAGGGGCCATGGAACATTGTGATGACAAAGGCCATGGAGCATTGTGATGACAAGTGTCATGGGGCATTTTGATGACATTGGCATGGAGCATTATGATGACAAGAGTTCTGGAGCATTTTGATGACCAGGGCATGGAGCATTGTGATGAAAGTTGTCCTGGAGCATTGTGATGACAGCGGTCACAGAGGATTGGGATGAAAGATATCATGCAGCATTGCGATGACAACGGACAGGGATCATTTTGATGACAGGGGTCATGGAACATCCTGAAAACAAGTTTCATAAAGCATTTTGAGGACAGGGGTCATGGAGCATTGTGTTGACACGGGCATGGAGCATTGTAATGATAGGATATCTGGAGCATTGTGATGAAAAGGGGATGGAGCATTTTGATGACAGGGTCCAAGGAGAATTGTGCTGACAATGGCATGGAGCATTGTGATGAAAAGGGTACTGGAGCACTGTGAGGAAAGGAATCATGGATCATTGTGATGCCAGGAGTCATGGAGCTTTGTGATGACACGGGTCATGGAGCATTGTGATGACACGGTCAAGGAACATTGTGATGACAAGAAATCTGGAGCATTGTGAAGAAAGGGCATGGAGCATTGTGATGAAAGGTGACAAGTAGCATTGTGATGATATGGGCAGAGAACTTTGTGATGACAGGGGTCATGGAGCATTGTGATGAAAAGTGTCATGGAACATTGTACTGACAGGGATCATGGAGCTTTTTGGTAAGGGAGCCCTTGGAGATTGGTGGTGGCAGGCGTCATGGGGCATTGTGATGACAGCGGTCTTGTAGCATTGTGATGAAAGGGGTCATGGAGCACTGTGATTACAGGGGCCATGGAGCATTGTGAATACAAAGGCTATGGAGCATTGAGATGACAGGGTTCATGGAGCATTGTGATGAAAGTGATCATGGATCACTGTGATGACAAGTGTCCTGAAACCTTGTGATGACACGGTTCATGGAGCATTGTTATGACAAGGACCATGGCGAATTGTGATGACATCTGAAATGGGGCATTGTGATGACAGTGGTCATGTAGAATTGTGATGAAAGGTATCAAGGAGCACTGTGATGACAGGGGCCATGGAACATTGTGATGACAAAGGCCATGGAGCATTGTGATGACAAGTGTCATGGGACATTTTGATGACATTGGCATGGAACATTATGATGACAAGAGTTCTGGAGAATTTTGATGACAAGGGCATGGAGCATTGTGATGACAGGGCCCATGGAGCATTGTGACGAAGAGGGCAGGGAACATTGTGATGACTGGGTTCATGGAGCCTTGTGATGAAAGGGGCCATGGAGCACTGAGATGACAGGCGTCTTGAGGTATGGTGATGACAGTGGTCATGGAGCATTGTGATGAAAGAGATCATGGAGCAATATGATAAGAGGGGACATGGAGCATTGTGATGACAGGTGTATTGGAGCATTGTGATGAAAATATTAATGGATCATTGTGATGACATGTGTCCTGGAACACTGTGATGACACGGTTCATCGAGTATTGTGATGACAAGGGTCATAGCGAATTGTGATAACAGGTGTCATGGGGCATTGTGATGACATTGATCATCTAGGAATTGTGATGAAAGGTATCATGGAGCACTGTGATGACTGGGGGCATGAAGCATTGTTATGAAAATTGTCCTGGATTATTGTGATGACAGCAGTCATGGAGAATTGGGATGACAGGGATTATGCAGCATTGTGTTGACATGGGTATGGACTATTGTGATGACAATGGTCATGGAGCAATGTGATGAACGTTTTCATGGAATATCGTGATGAAAAGTGCCTGGGAGCATTGTGATGATAAAGTCCATGGAGCATTGTGATGACAAGTGTCATGGAGCATTGTAATGAAAGCTTTCATTGTGCACTGTGATGACAAGGGGGATGGAGTATTGTGATGAAACTGGTCCTGGAGCATTGTGATAACAAAAGCCATGGAGCATTGTGATGACAGGCTTCATGGAGAATTGTGAAGAAAGGGGCCAGGGGGAATTGTAATGACAATAGAGAAATGTGATGAAAATGGTCAGCGAGCATAGTGATTAAAGTGGTCATTGAGAATTGTGATGAAAAGTGACATAGAGCATTGTGATGACAAAGGTCATGGAGAACTGTGATGACCAGGGTCCTGTAGCATTGTGATGACACGTTCATGGAACATTGTGATGACAAGAATTCTGGAGCATTGTGATGACAAGGGCCATGGAGCAATGGGATGCCACGGTCATGGAACATTGTGATGACAAAATTCTGGAGCTTTGTGAGGAAAAAGGCATGGAGCATTGTGATTATAGGGGACATGGAGCATTTTGATGACATGGGCAGGGAACACTGTGATGACAGGTGTTATGGAGCAATGGGATGACAAGTGTCATGGAGCACTGTGATGAGAGGGGCCTTGGAGAATTGTGATGACAGGCGTCATGAGGCATTGAGATGGCAGTGGTCATGGAGCATTATGATGAAAGGTGTTATGGAGCACTGTGATTACAGGGGCCATGGAGCATTGTGAATACAAAGGCCATGGAGCATTGAGATGACAGTGGTCATGGAGCATTGTGATGAAAGTGGTAATGGATCATTGTGATGCCAAGTGTCCTGGGACCCTGTGATGGCATGGTTCATGGAGCATTGTGATGACAATGGTCATGGCGAATTGTGATGACAATGTCATGGGGCATTGTGATGGCCGTGGTCATCTAGAAATGTGATTAAAGTTATTATGGAGCACAGGAATGAGAGGGGCCATGGAGCATTGTGATGACAAGTGTCATGGAGCATTGTGATGACAGGTGTCATGGAGCATCGTGATGACAAATGCCATTGAGAATTGTGATCAGAGGTGACATTGGGCATTGTGATGAAAGGGGTCATGGAGTACTGGGAGTACAGGGGCCATGGAGCCTTGTGATAACAAGTGACATGGAGAATAGTGATGACAGGCATCATAGAGCATTGTGATGACAAGTGCCATTTAGCATTTTGATGACAGGGGTCATCAGGCATTGTGTTGACGGGGGTCACGGAGCATTGTGATGACAAAGGCCATAGAGCATTGTGATGAGAGGGGTCATGGAGCATTGTGATGACATGGGCCATGGAGCATTGTGAAGACAAGATTCATGGAGCATTGTGATGACACGGGCATGAAGCATGGTGATGACAACAGACCTGGAGCATTGTGATGACAAGGGCATGGAGCATTGTGATTACAGGAGACTTGGGTCATTGTGATGAAATTGGCAGGGATCATTGTGATTAGAGGGATCATGGAGCATTGTGATGACAAGTGTCATGCAATATTGTGCTGACACAGATCATGGGGCATTTTGATGAGAGTGGCCTTGGAGCACAGTGATGAGAGACGTCATGGGGCATTATGGTGACAGTGGTCAAGGAGCATTGTGATGAAAGTGTTCATGGAGCAACGCGATTATCGGGACAATGGAGCATTGTGAATACAAAGGCCATGGAACATTGAGATAACAGAGTTCATGGAGCATTGTGATGACAAGGGTCTTGGGAGCTACTGATGACACGTTTCATACAGCATTGAGATGACAAGGGCCAAGGCGAATTGTGATGACACGTGTCATGGGGCATTGTGATGACATTGGTCATCTTGCATTGTGATGAGAGTGGTCATGTAGAATTTTGATTAAAGGTATCATGGAGCACTGTGATGACAAAGGCCAAGGAACATTGTGATGACAAGTGTCATTCAGCAATGTGATGACACGGGAATGGAGCATTATGATGACAAGTGTTCTGGAGCATTGTGATGACAAGGGTATGGAGCATTGTGATTACAGGGACCATGGAGCATTGTGATGACAACGGCATGGAGCACTGTGATGACATTGGTCATTGAGCATTGTGATTACAAAGACCATGAGGCATTGTGATGACAGGGGCCTTGGAGCATTGTGATGACAATGGTCATCAAGCATTGTGATGACAGGGATCATAGAGCATTGTGATGAGAAAGACCATGGAGCATGGTGATGACAGAGGCCATGGAACATTGTGATGACCAGGCCATGTACCATTGTGATGACAAGGGCAGGGAACCTTGTGGTGACCGGGGTCATGGAGCATTTTGATGACAACTTTCATGGAACGTTGTGATGACAGGGGTCATGGAGCATTGTGATGAAAGTTGTCCTGGAGCATTGTGATGACAGCGGTCACAGAGAATTGGGATGAAAGGTATCATGCAGCATTGTGATGACAACGGTCATGGATCATTTTGATGACAGGGGTCATGGAACATTCTGATAACAAGGTTCATAAAGCATTTTGATGACAGGGGTCATGGAGCATTGTGTTGACACGAGCATGGAGCATTGTAATGATAGGATATCTGGAGCATTGTGATGAAAAGGGGATGGAGCATTTTGATGACAGGGTCCAAGGAGAATTGTGCTGACAATGGCATGGAGCATTGTGATGAAAAGGGTACTGGAGCACTGTGAGGAAAGGAATCATGGATCATTGTGATGACAGGGGTCATGGAGCTTTGTGATGACAAGGGTCATGGAGCATTGTGATGACACGGTCAAGGAACATTGCGATGACAAGAATTCTGGAGCATTGTGATGAAAGGGCATGGTGCATTGTGATGAAAGGTGACAAGGAGCATTGTGACGATATGGGCAGAGAACTTTTTGACGACAGGGGTCATGGAGCATTGTGATAAAAAGTGTCATGGAGCATTGTACTGGCAGGGATCATGGAGCTTTTTGGTAAGAGAGGTCTTGGAGATTTGTGAAGGCAGGCGTCATGGGGCATTGTGATGACAGCGGTCTTGGAGCATTGGGATGAAAGGGGTCATGGAGCTCTGTGATTACAGGGGCCATGGAGCATTGTGAATACAAAGGCCATGGAGCATTGAGATGACAGGGTTCATGGAGCATTGTGATGAAAGTGATCATGGATCATTGTGATGACAAGTGTCCTGGAACCTTGTGATGACACAGTTCATGGAGCATTGTGATGACAAGGACCATGGCGAATTGTGGTATCATCTGTCATGGGGCATTGTGATGACAGTGGTCATGTAGAATTGTATTGATAGGTAACATGGAGCACTCTGATGACAGGGGCCATGGAACATTGTGATGACAAAGGCCATGGAGCATTGTGATGACAAGTGTCATGGGGCATTTTGATGACATTGGCATGGAGCATTATGATGACAAGAGTTCTGGAGCATTTTGATGACCAGGGCATGGAGCATTGTGATGAAAGTTGTCCTGGAGCATTGTGATGACAGCGGTCACAGAGGATTGGGATGAAAGGTATCATGCAGCATTGCGATGACAACGGTCAGGGATCATTTTGATGACAGGGGTCATGGAACATCCTGAAAACAAGTTTCATAAAGCATTTTGAGGACAGGGGTCATGGAGCATTGTGTTGACACGGGCATGGAGCATTGTAATGATAGGATATCTGGAGCATTGTGATGAAAAGGGGATGGAGCATTTTGATGACAGTGTCCAAGTAGCATTGTGCTGACAATGGCATGGAGCATTGTGATGAAAAGGGTACTGGAGCACTGTGAGGAAAGGAATCATGGATCATTGTGATGCCAGGGGTCATGGAGCTTTGTGATGACACGGGTCATGGAGCATTGTGATGACACGGTCAAGGAACATTGTGATGACAAGAAATCTGGAGCATTGTGATGAAAGGGCATGGAGCATTGTGATGAAAGGTGACAAGTAGCATTGTGATGATATGGGCAGAGAACTTTGTGATGACAGGGGTCATGGAGCATTGTGATGAAAAGTGTCATGGAACATTGTACTGACAGGGATCATGGAGCTTTTTGGTAAGGGAGCCCTTGGAGATTGGTGCTGGCAGGCGTCATGGGGCATTGTGATGACAGCGGTCTTGGAGCATTGTGATGAAAGGGGTCATGGAGCACTGTGATTACAGGGGCCATGGAGCATTGTGAATACAAAGGCTATGGAGCATTGAGATGACAGGGTTCATGGAGCATTGTGATGAAAGTGATCATGGATCATTGTGATGACAAGTGTCCTGAAACCTTGTGATGACACGGTTCATGGAGCATTGTTATGACAAGGACCATGGCGAATTGTGATGACATCTGAAATGGGGCATTGTGATGACAGTGGTCATGTAGAATTGTGATGAAAGGTATCAAGGAGCACTGTGATGACAGGGGCCATGGAACATTGTGATGACAAAGGCCATGGAGCATTGTGATGACAAGTGTCATGGGACATTTTGATGACATTGGCATGGAACATTATGATGACAAGAGTTCTGGAGAATTTTGATGACAAGGGCATGGAGCATTGTGATGACAGGGCCCATGGAGCATTGTGACGAAGAGGGCAGGGAACATTGTGATGACTGGGTTCATGGAGCCTTGTGATGAAAGGGGCCATGGAGCACTGAGATGACAGGCGTCTTGAGGTATGGTGATGACAGTGGTCATGGAGCATTGTGATGAAAGAGATCATGGAGCAATATGATAAGAGGGGACATGGAGCATTGTGATGACAGGTGTATTGGAGCATTGTGATGAAAATATTAATGGATCATTGTGATGACATGTGTCCTGGAACACGGTGAGGACACGGTTCATCGAGTATTGTGATGACAAGGGTCATAGCGAATTGTGATAACAGGTGTCATGGGGCATTGTGATGACATTGATCATCTAGGAATTGTGATGGAAGGTATCATGGAGCACTGTGATGACTGGGGGCATGAAGCATTGTTATGAAAATTGTCCTGGATTATTGTGATGACAGCAGTCATGGAGAATTGGGATGACAGGGATTATGCAGCATTGTGTTGACATGGGTATGGACTATTGTGATGACAATGGTCATGGAGCAATGTGATGAAAGTTTTCATGGAATATCGTGATGAAAAGTGCCTGGGAGCATTGTGACGATAAAGGCCATGGAGCATTGTGGTGACAAGTGTCATGGAGCATCGTGATGACAAATGCCATTGAGAATTTTGATCAGAGGTGACATTGGGCATTGTGATGAAAGGGGTCATGGAGTACTGGGAGTACAGGGGCCATGGAGCCTTGTGATAACAAGTGACATGGAGAATAGTGATGACAGGCATCATAGAGCATTGTGATGACAAGTGCCATTTAGCATTTTGATGACAGGGGTCATCAGGCATTGTGTTGACGGGGGTCACGGAGCATTGTGATGACAAAGGCCATAGAGCATTGTGATGAGAGGGGTCATGGAGCATTGTGATGACATGGGCCATGGAGCATTGTGAAGACAAGATTCATGGAGCATTGTGATGACACGGGCATGAAGCATGGTGATGACAACAGACCTGGAGCATTGTGATGACAAGGGCATGGAGCATTGTGATTACAGGAGACTTGGGTCATTGTGATGAAATTGGCAGGGATCATTGTGATTAGAGGGATCATGGAGCATTGTGATGACAAGTGTCATGCAATATTGTGCTGACACAGATCATGGGGCATTTTGATGAGAGTGGCCTTGGAGCACAGTGATGAGAGACGTCATGGGGCATTATGGTGACAGTGGTCAAGGAGCATTGTGATGAAAGTGTTCATGGAGCAACGCGATTATCGGGACAATGGAGCATTGTGAATACAAAGGCCATGGAACATTGAGATAACAGAGTTCATGGAGCATTGTGATGACAAGGGTCTTGGGAGCTACTGATGACACGTTTCATACAGCATTGAGATGACAAGGGCCAAGGCGAATTGTGATGACACGTGTCATGGGGCATTGTGATGACATTGGTCATCTTGCATTGTGATGAGAGTGGTCATGTAGAATTTTGATTAAAGGTATCATGGAGCACTGTGATGACAAAGGCCAAGGAACATTGTGATGACAAGTGTCATTCAGCAATGTGATGACACGGGAATGGAGCATTATGATGACAAGTGTTCTGGAGCATTGTGATGACAAGGGTATGGAGCATTGTGATTACAGGGACCATGGAGCATTGTGATGACAACGGCATGGAGCACTGTGATGACATTGGTCATTGAGCATTGTGATTACAAAGACCATGAGGCATTGTGATGACAGGGGCCTTGGAGCATTGTGATGACAATGGTCATCAAGCATTGTGATGACAGGGATCATAGAGCATTGTGATGAGAAAGACCATGGAGCATGGTGATGACAGAGGCCATGGAACATTGTGATGACCAGGCCATGTACCATTGTGATGACAAGGGCAGGGAACCTTGTGGTGACCGGGGTCATGGAGCATTTTGATGACAACTTTCATGGAACGTTGTGATGACAGGGGTCATGGAGCATTGTGATGAAAGTTGTCCTGGAGCATTGTGATGACAGCGGTCACAGAGAATTGGGATGAAAGGTATCATGCAGCATTGTGATGACAACGGTCATGGATCATTTGGATGACAGGGGTCATGGAACATTCTGATAACAAGGTTCATAAAGCATTTTGATGACAGGGGTCATGGAGCATTGTGTTGACACGAGCATGGAGCATTGTAATGATAGGATATCTGGAGCATTGTGATGAAAAGGGGATGGAGCATTTTGATGACAGGGTCCAAGGAGAATTGTGCTGACAATGGCATGGAGCATTGTGATGAAAAGGGTACTGGAGCACTGTGAGGAAAGGAATCATGGATCATTGTGATGACAGGGGTCATGGAGCTTTGTGATGACAAGGGTCATGGAGCATTGTGATGACACGGTCAAGGAACATTGCGATGACAAGAAATCTGGAGCATTGTGATGAAAGGGCATGGTGCATTGTGATGAAAGGTGACAAGGAGCATTGTGACGATATGGGCAGAGAACTTTTTGACGACAGGGGTCATGGAGCATTTTGATAAAAAGTGTCATGGAGCATTGTACTGGCAGGGATCATGGAGCTTTTTGGTAAGAGAGGTCTTGGAGATTTGTGAAGGCAGGCGTCATGGGGCATTGTGATGACAGCGGTCTTGGAGCATTGGGATGAAAGGGGTCATGGAGCTCTGTGATTACAGGGGCCATGGAGCATTGTGAATACAAAGGCCATGGAGCATTGAGATGACAGGGTTCATGGAGCATTGTGATGAAAGTGATCATGGATCATTGTGATGACAAGTGTCCTGGAACCTTGTGATGACACAGTTCATGGAGCATTGTGATGACAAGGACCATGGCGAATTGTGGTATCATCTGTCATGGGGCATTGTGATGACAGTGCTCATGTAGAATTGTATTGAAAGGTAACATGGAGCACTCTGATGACAGGGGCCATGGAACATTGTGATGACAAAGGCCATGGAGCATTGTGATGACAAGTGTCATGGGGCATTTTGATGACATTGGCATGGATCATTATGATGACAAGAGTTCTGGAGCATTTTGATGACCAGGGCATGGAGCATTGTGATGAAAGTTGTCCTGGAGCATTGTGATGACAGCGGTCACAGAGGATTGGGATGAAAGATATCATGCAGCATTGCGATGACAACGGTCAGGGATCATTTTGATGACAGGTGTCATGGAACATCCTGAAAACAAGTTTCATAAAGCATTTTGAGGACAGGGGTCATGGAGCACTGTATTGACTTGGGCATGGAGCATTGTAATGATAGGATATATGGAGCATTGTGATGAAAAGGGGATGGAGCATTTTGATGACATGGTCCAAGGAGAATTGTGCTGACAATGGCATGGAGCATTGTGATGAAAAGGGTACTGGAGCACTGTGAGGAAAGGAATCATGGATCATTGTGATGCCAGGGGTCATGGAGCTTTGTGATGACACGGGTCATGGAGCATTGTGATGACACGGTCAAGGAACATTGTGATGACCAGAAATCTGGAGCATTGTGATGAAAGGGCATGGAGCATTGTGATGAAAGGTGACAAGTAGCATTGTGATGATATGGGCAGAGAACTTTGTGATGACAGGGGTCATGGAGCATTGTGATGAAAAGTGTCATGGAACATTGTACTGACAGGGATCATGGAGCTTTTTGGTAAGGGAGCCCTTGGAGATTGGTGCTGGCAGGCTTCATGGGGCATTGTGATGACAGCGGTCTTGGAGCATTGTGATGAAAGGGGTCATGGAGCACTGTGATTACAGGGGCCATGGAGCATTGTGAATACAAAGGCTATGGAGCATTGAGATGACAGGGTTCATGGAGCATTGTGATGAAAGTGATCATGGATCATTGTGATGACAAGTGTCCTGAAACCTTGTGATGACACGGTTCATGGAGCATTGTTATGACAAGGACCATGGCGAATTGTGATGACATCTGAAATGGGGCATTGTGATGACAGTGGTCATGTAGAATTGTGATGAAAGGTATCAAGGAGCACTGTGATGACAGGGGCCATGGAACATTGTGATGACAAAGGCCATGGAGCATTGTGATGACAAGTGTCATGGGACATTTTGATGACATTGGCATGGAACATTATGATGACAAGAGTTCTGGAGAAGTTTGATGACAAGGGCATGGAGCATTGTGATGACAGGGCCCATGGAGCATTGTGACGAAGAGGGCAGGGAACATTGTGATGACTGGGTTCATGGAGCCTTGTGATGAAAGGGGCCATGGAGCACTGAGATGACAGGCGTCTTGAGGTATGGTGATGACAGTGGTCATGGAGCATTGTGATGAAAGAGATCATGGAGCAATATGATAAGAGGGGACATGGAGCATTGTGATGACAGGTGTATTGGAGCATTGTGATGAAAATATTAATGGATCATTGTGATGACATGTGTCCTGGAACACTGTGATGACACGGTTCATCGAGTATTGTGATGACAAGGGTCATAGCGAATTGTGATAACAGGTGTCATGGGGCATTGTGATGACATTGATCATCTAGGAATTGTGATGAAAGGTATCATGGAGCACTGTGATGACTGGGGGCATGAAGCATTGTTATGAAAATTGTCCTGGATTATTGTGATGACAGCAGTCATGGAGAATTGGGATGACAGGGATTATGCAGCATTGTGTTGACATGGGTATGGACTATTGTGATAACAATGGTCATGGAGCAATGTGATGAACGTTTTCATGGAATATCGTGATGAAAAGTGCCTGGGAGCATTGTGACGATAAAGGCCATGGAGCATTGTGATGACAAGTGTCATGGAGCATTGTAATGAAAGCTTTCATTGTGCACTGTGATGACAAGGGGGATGGAGTATTGTGATGAAACTAGTCCTGGAGCATTGTGATAACAAAAGCCATGGAGCATTGTGATGACAGGCTTCATGGAGAATTGTGAAGAAAGGGGCCAGGGGGATTTGTAATGACAATAGAGAAATGTGATGAAAATGGTCAGCGAGCATAGTGATTAAAGTGGTCATTGAGAATTGTGATGAAAAGTGACATAGAGCATTGTGATGACAAAGGTCATGGAGAACTGTGATGACCAGGGTCATGTAGCATTGTGATGACACGTTCATGGAACATTGTGATGACAAGAATTCTGGAGCATTGTGATGACAAGGGCCATGGAGCATTGTGATGCCACGGTCATGGAACATTGTGATGACAAAATTCTGGAGCATTGTGAGGAAAAAGTCATGGAGCATTGTGATTATAGGGGACATGGAGCATTTTAATGACATGGGCAGGCAACACTGTGATGACAGGTGTTATGGAGCAATGGGATGACAAGTGTAATGGAGCACTGTGATGAGAGGGGCCTTGGAGAATTGTGATGACAGGCGTCATGAGGCATTGAGATGGCAGTGGTCATGGAGCATTATGATGAAAGGTGTTACGGAGCACTGTGATTACAGGGGCCATGGAGCATTGTGAATACAAAGGCCATGGAGCATTGAGATGACAGTGGTCATGGAGCATTGTGATGAAAGTGGTAATGGATCATTGTGATGACAAGTGTTCTGGGACCCTGTGATGACATGGTTCATGGAGCATTGTGATGACAATGGTCATGGCGAATTGTGATGACATTGTCATGGGGCATTGTGATGGCAGTGGTCATCTAGAAATGTGATTAAAGTTATTATGGAGCACAGTAATGAGAGGGGCCATGGAGCATTGTGATGACAAGTCTCATGGAGCATTGTGATGACAGGTGTCATGGAGCCTCGTGATGACAAATGCCATTGAGAATTGTGATCAGAGGTGACATTGGGCATTGTGATGAAAGGGGTCATGGAGTACTGGGAGTACAGGGGCCATGGAGCCTTGTGATAACAAGTGACATGGAGAATAGTGATGACAGGCATCATAGAGCATTGTGATGACAAGTGCCATTTAGCATTTTGATGACAGGGGTCATCAGGCATTGTTTTGACGGGGGTCACGGAGCATTGTGATGACAAAGGCCATAGAGCATTGTGATGAGAGGGGTCATGGAGCATTGTGATGACATGGGCCATGGAGCATTGTGAAGACAAGATTCATGGAGCATTGTGATGACACGGGCATGAAGCATGGTGATGACAACAGACCTGGAGCATTGTGATGACAAGGGCATGGAGCATTGTGATTACAGGAGACTTGGGTCATTGTGATGAAATTGTCAGGGATCATTGTGATTAGAGGGATCATGGAGCATTGTGATGACAAGTGTCATGCAATATTGTGCTGACACAGATCATGGGGCATTTTGATGAGAGTGGCCTTGGAGCACAGTGATGAGAGACATCATGGGGCATTATGGTGACAGTGGTCAAGGAGCATTGTGATGAAAGTGTTCATGGAGCAACGCGATTATCGGGACAATGGAGCATTGTGAATACAAAGGCCATGGAACATTGAGATAACAGAGTTCATGGAGCATTGTGATGACAAGGGTCTTGGGAGCTACTGATGACACGTTTCATACAGCATTGAGATGACAAGGGCCAAGGCGAATTGTGATGACACGTGTCATGGGGCATTGTGATGACATTGGTCATCTTGCATTGTGATGAGAGTGGTCATGTAGAATTTTGATTAAAGGTATCATGGAGCACTGTGATGACAAAGGCCAAGGAACATTGTGATGACAAGTGTCATTCAGCAATGTGATGACACGGGAATGGAGCATTATGATGACAAGTGTTCTGGAGCATTGTGATGACAAGGGTATGGAGCATTGTGATTACAGGGACCATGGAGCATTGTGATGACAACGGCATGGAGCACTGTGATGACATTGGTCATTGAGCATTGTGATTACAAAGACCATGAGGCATTGTGATGACAGGGGCCTTGGAGCATTGTGATGACAATGGTCATCAAGCATTGTGATGGCAGGGGTCATAGAGCATTGTGATGAGAAAGACCATGGAGCATGGTGATGACAGAGGCCATGGAACATTGTGATGACCAGGCCATGTACCATTGTGATGACAAGGGCAGGGAACCTTGTGGTGACCGGGGTCATGGAGCATTTTGATGACAACTTTCATGGAACGTTGTGATGACAGGGGTCATGGAGAATTGTGATGAAAGTTGTCCTGGAGCATTGTGATGACAGCGGTCACAGAGAATTGGGATGAAAGGTATCATGCAGCATTGTGATGACAACGGTCATGGATCATTTGGATGACAGGGGTCATGGAACATTCTGATAACAAGGTTCATAAAGCATTTTGATGACAGGGGTCATGGAGCATTGTGTTGACACGAGCATGGAGCATTGTAATGATAGGATATCTGGAGCATTGTGATGAAAAGGGGATGGAGCATTTTGATGACAGGGTCCAAGGAGAATTGTGCTGACAATGGCATGGAGCATTGTGATGAAAAGGGTACTGGAGCACTGTGAGGAAAGGAATCATGGATCATTGTGATGACAGGGGTCATGGAGCTTTGTGATGACAAGGGTCATGGAGCATTGTGATGACATGGTCAAGGAACATTGCGATGACAAGAATTCTGGAGCATTGTGATGAAAGGGCATGGTGCATTGTGATGAAAGGTGACAAGGAGCATTGTGACGATATGGGCAGAGAACTTTTTGATGACAGGGGTCATGGAGCATTGTGATAAAAAGTGTCATGGAACATTGTACTGACAGGGATCATGGAGCTTTTTGGTAAGAGAGGTCTTGGAGATTTGTGAAGGCAGGCGTCATGGGGCATTGTGATGACAGCGGTCTTGGAGCATTGGGATGAAAGGGGTCATGGAGCTCTGTGATTACAGGGGCCATGGAGCATTGTGAATACAAAGGCCATGGAGCATTGAGATGACAGGGTTCATGGAGCCTTGTGATGAAAGTGATCATGGATCATTGTGATGACAAGTGTCCTGGAACCTTGTGATGACACAGTTCATGGAGCATTGTGATGACAAGGACCATGGCGAATTGTGGTGTCATCTGTCATGGGGCATTGTGATGACAGTGGTCATGTAGAATTGTATTGAAAGGTAACATGGAGCACTCTGATGACAGGGGCCATGGAACATTGTGATGACAAAGGCCATGGAGCATTGTGATGACAAGTGTCATGGGGCATTTTGATGACATTGGCATGGAGCATTATGATGACAAGAGTTCTGGAGCATTTTGATGACCAGGGCATGGAGCATTGTGATGAAAGTTGTCCTGGAGCATTGTGATGACAGCGGTCACAGAGGATTGGGATGAAAGGTATCATGCAGCATTGCGATGACAACGGTCAGGGATCATTTTGATGACAGGGGTCATGGAACATTCTGATAACAAGTTTCATCAAGCATTTTGATGACAGGGGTCATGGAGCATTGTGTTGACACGGGCATGGAGCATTGTAATGATAGGATATCTGGAGCATTGTGATGAAAAGGGGATGGAGCATTTTGATGACAGGGTCCAAGTAGCATTGTGCTGACAATGGCATGGAGCATTGTGATGAAAAGGGTACTGGAGCACTGTGAGGAAAGGAATCATGGATCATTGTGATGACAGGGGTCATGGAGCTTTGTGATGACAAGGGTCATGGAGCATTGTGATGAAATGGTCAAGGAACATTGCGATGACAAGAAATCTGGAGCATTGTGATGAAAGGGCATGGAGCATTGTGATGAAAGGTGACAAGTAGCATTGTGATGATATGGGCAGAGAACTTTGTGATGACAGGGGTCATGGAGCATTGTGATGAAAAGTGTCATGGAACATTGTACTGACAGGGATCATGGAGCTTTTTGGTAAGGGAGCCCTTGGAGATTGGTGGTGGCAGGCGTCATGGGGCATTGTGATGACAGCGGTCTTGGAGCATTGTGATGAAAGTGGTCATGGAGCACTGTGATTACAGGGGCCATGGAGCATTGTGAATACAAAGGCTATGGAGCATTGAGATGACAGGGTTCATGGAGCATTGTGATGAAAGTGATCATGGATCATTGTGATGACAAGTGTCCTGAAACCTTGTGATGACACGGTTCATGGAGCATTGTTATGACAAGGACCATGGCGAATTGTGATGACATCTGAAATGGGGCATTGTGATGACAGTGGTCATGTAGAATTGTGATGAAAGGTATCAAGGAGCACTGTGATGACAGGGGCCATGGAACATTGTGATGACAAAGGCCATGGAGCATTGTGATGACAAGTGTCATGGGACATTTTGATGACATTGGCATGGAACATTATGATGACAAGAGTTCTGGAGAATTTTGATGACAAGGGCATGGAGCATTGTGATGACAGGGCCCATGGAGCATTGTGACGAAGAGGGCAGGGAACATTGTGATGACTGGGTTCATGGAGCCTTGTGATGAAAGGGGCCATGGAGCACTGAGATGACAGGCGTCTTGAGGTATGGTGATGACAGTGGTCATGGAGCATTGTGATGAAAGAGATCATGGAGCAATATGATAAGAGGGGACATGGAGCATTGTGATGACAGGTGTATTGGAGCATTGTGATGAAAATATTAATGGATCATTGTGATGACATGTGTCCTGGAACACTGTGATGACACAGTTCATCGAGTAGTGTGATGACAAGGGTCATAGCGAATTGTGATAACAGGTGTCATGGGGCATTGTGATGACATTGATCATCTAGGAATTGTGATGAAAGGTATCATGGAGCACTGTGATGACTGGGGGCATGAAGCATTGTTATGAAAATTGTCCTGGATTATTGTGATGACAGCAGTCATGGAGAATTGGGATGACAGGGATTATGCAGCATTGTGTTGACATGGGTATGGACTATTGTGATGACAATGGTCATGGAGCAATGTGATGAAAGTTTTCATGGAATATCGTGATGAAAAGTGCCTGGGAGCATTGTGACGATAAAGGCCATGGAGCATTGTGATGACAAGTGTCATGGAGCATTGTAATGAAAGCTTTCATTGTGCACTGTGATGACAAGGGGGATGGAGTATTGTGATGAAACTGGTCCTGGAACATTGTGATAACAAAAGCCATGGAGCATTGTGATGACAGGCATCATGGAGAATTGTGAAGAAAGGGGCCATGGGGAATTGTAATGACAATAGAGAAATGTGATGAAAATGGTCAGCGAGCATAGTGATTAAAGTGGTCATTGAGAATTGTGATGAAAAGTGACATAGAGCATTGTGATGACAAAGGTCATGGAGAACTGTGATGACCAGGGTCATGTAGCATTGTGATGACACGTTCATGGAACATTGTGATGACAAGAATTCTGGAGCATTGTGATGACAAGGGCCATGGAGCATTGTGATGCCACGGTCATGGAACATTGTGATGACAAAATTCTGGAGCTTTGTGAGGAAAAAGTCATGGAGCATTGTGATTATAGGGGACATGGAGCATTTTGATGACATGGGCAGGGAACACTGTGATGACAGGTGTTATGGAGCAATGGGCTGACAAGTGTCATGGAGCACTGTGATGAGAGGGGCCTTGGAGAATTGTGATGACAGGCGTCATGAGGCATTGAGATGGCAGTGGTCATGGAGCATTATGATGAAAGGTGTTATGGAGCACTGTGATTACAGGGGCCATGGAGCATTGTGAATACAAAGGCCATGGAGCATTGAGATGACAGTGGTCATGGAGCATTGTGATGAAAGTGGTAATGGATCATTGTGATGACAAGTGTCCTGGGACCCTGTGATGACATGGTTCATGGAGCATTGTGATGACAATGGTCATGGCGAATTGTGATGACAATGTCATGGGGCATTGTGATGGCAGTGGTCATCTAGAAATGTGATTAAAGTTATTATGGAGCACAGGAAGGAGAGGGGCCATGGAGCATTGTGATGACAAGTCTCATGGAGCATTGTGATGACAGGTGTCATGGAGCATCGTGATGACAAATGCCATTGAGAATTGTGATCAGAGGTGACATTGGGCATTGTGATGAAAGGGGTCATGGAGTACTGGGAGTACAGGGGCCATGGAGCCTTGTGATAACAAGTGACATGGAGAATAGTGATGACAGGCATCATAGAGCATTGTGATGACAAGTGCCATTTAGCATTTTGATGACAGGGGTCATCAGGCATTGTGTTGACGGGTGTCACGGAGCATTGTGATGACAAAGGCCATAGAGCATTGTGATGAGAGTGGTCATGGAGCATTGTGATGACATGGGCCATGGAGCATTGTGAAGACAAGATTCATGGAGCATTGTGATGACACGGGTATGAAGCATGGTGATGACAACAGAGCTGGAGCATTGTGATGACAAGGGCATGGAGCATTGTGATTACAGGAGACTTGGGTCATTGTGATGAAATTGGCAGGGATCATTGTGATTAGAGGGATCATGGAGCATTGTGATGACAAGTGTCATGCAATATTGTGCTGACACAGATCATGGAGCATTTTGATGAGAGTGGCCTTGGAGCACAGTGATGAGAGACGTCATGGGGCATTATGGTGACAGTGGTCAAGGAGCATTGTGATGAAAGTGTTCATGGAGCAACGCGATTATCGGGACAATGGAGCATTGTGAATACAAAGGCCATGGAACATTGAGATAACAGAGTTCATGGAGCATTGTGATGACAAGGGTCTTGGGAGCTACTGATGACACATTTCATACAGCATTGAGATGACAAGGGCCAAGGCGAATTGTGATGATACGTGTCATGGGGCATTGTGATGACATTGGTCATCTTGCATTGTGATGAGAGTGGTCATGTAGAATTTTGATTAAAGGTATCATGGAGCACTGTGATGACAAAGGCCAAGGAACATTGTGATGACAAGTGTCATTCAGCAATGTGATGACACGGGAATGGAGCATTATGATGACAAGTGTTCTGGAGCATTGTGATGACAAGGGTATGGAGCATTGTGATTACAGGGACCATGGAGCATTGTGATGACAACGGCATGGAGCACTGTGATGACATTGGTCATTGAGCATTGTGATTACAAAGACCATGAGGCATTGTGATGACAGGGGCCTTGGAGCATTGTGATGACAATGGTCATCAAGCATTGTGATGACAGGGGTCATAGAGCATTGTGATGAGAAAGACCATGGAGCATGGTGATGACAGAGGCCATGGAACATTGTGATGACCAGGCCATGTACCATTGTGATGACAAGGGCAGGGAACCTTGTGGTGACCGGGGTCATGGAGCATTTTGATGACAACTTTCATGGAACGTTGTGATGACAGGGGTCATGGAGCATTGTGATGAAAGTTGTCCTGGAGCATTGTGATGACAGCGGTCACAGAGAATTGGGATGAAAGGTATCATGCAGCATTGTGATGACAACGGTCAGGGATCATTTTGATGACAGGGGTCATGGAACATTCTGATAACAAGGTTCATAAAGCATTTTGATGACAGGGGTCATGGAGCATTGTGTTGACACGAGCATGGAGCATTGTAATGATAGGATATCTGGAGCATTGTGATGAAAAGGGGATGGAGCATTTTGATGACAGGGTCCAAGGAGAATTGTGCTGACAATGGCATGGAGCATTGTGATGAAAAGGGTACTGGAGCACTGTGAGGAAAGGAATCATGGATCATTGTGATGACAGGGGTCATGGAGCTTTGTGATGACAAGGGTCATGGAGCATTGTGATGACACGGTCAAGGAACATTGCGATGACAAGAATTGTGGAGCATTGTGATGAAAGGGCATGGTGCATTGTGATGAAAGGTGACAAGGAGCATTGTGACGATATGGGCAGAGAACTTTTTGATGACAGGGGTCATGGAGCATTGTGATAAAAAGTGTTATGGAACATTGTACTGACAGGGATCATGGAGCATTTTGGTAAGAGAGGTCTTGGAGATTTGTGAAGGCAGGCGTCATGGGGCATTGTGATGACAGCGGTCTTGGAGCATTGGGATGAAAGGGGTCATGGAGCTCTGTGATTACAGGGGCCATGGAGCATTGTGAATACAAAGGCCATGGAGCATTGAGATGACAGGGTTCATGGAGCATTGTGATGAATGTGATCATGGATCATTGTGAAGACAAGTGTCCTGAAACCTTGTGATGACACAGTTCATGGAGCATTGTGATGACAAGGCCCATGGCGAATTGTGGTATCATCTGTCATGGGGCATCGTGATGACAGTGGTCATGTAGAATTGTATTGAAAGGTAACATGGAGCACTCTGATGACAGGGGCCATGGAACATTGTGATGACAAAGGGCATGGAGCATTGTGATGACAAGTGTCATGGGGCATTTTGATGACATTGGCATGGAGCATTATGATGACAAGAGTTCTGGAGCATTTTGATGACCAGGGCATGGAGCATTGTGATGAAAGTTGTCCTGGAGCATTGTGATGACAGCGGTCACAGAGGATTGGGATGAAAGGTATCATGCAGCATTGCGATGACAACGGTCAGGGATCATTTTGATGACAGGGGTCATGGAACATTCTGATAACAAGGTTCATCAAGCATTTTGATGACAGGGGTCATGGAGCATTGTGTTGACACGGGCATGGAGCATTGTAATGATAGGATATCTGGAGCATTGTGATGAAAAGGGGATGGAGCATTTTCATGACAGTGTCCAAGTAGCATTGTGCTGACAATGGCATGGAGCATTGTGATGAAAAGAGTACTGGAGCACTGTGAGGAAAGGAATCATGGATCATTGTGATGCCAGGGGTCATGGAGCTTTGTGATGACACGGGTCATGGAGCATTGTGATGACACGGTCAAGGAACATTGTGATGACAAGAAATCTGGAGCATTGTGATGAAAGGGCATGGAGCATTGTGATGAAAGGTGACAAGTAGCATTGTGATGATATGGGCAGAGAACTTTGTGATGACAGGGGTCATGGAGCATTGTGATGAAAAGTGTCATGGAACATTGTACTGACAGGGATCATGGAGCTTTTTGGTAAGGGAGCCCTTGGAGATTGGTGGTGGCAGGCGTCATGGGGCATTGTGATGACAGCGGTCTTGGAGCATTGTGATGAAAGGGGTCATGGAGCACTGTGATTACAGGGGCCATGGAGCATTGTGAATACAAAGGCTATGGAGCATTGAGATGACAGGGTTCATGGAGCATTGTGATGAAAGTGATCATGGATCATTGTGATGACAAGTGTCCTGAAACCTTGTGATGACACGGTTCATGGAGCATTGTTATGACAAGGACCATGGCGAATTGTGATGACATCTGAAATGGGGCATTGTGATGACAGTGGTCATGTAGAATTGTGATGAAAGAGATCATGGAGCAATATGATAAGAGGGGACATGGAGCATTGTGATGACAGGTGTATTGGAGCATTGTGATGAAAATATTAATGGATCATTGTGATGATATGTGTCCTGGAACACTGTGATGACACGGTTCATCGAGTATTGTGATGACAAGGGTCATAGCGAATTGTGATAACAGGTGTCATGGGGCATTGTGATGACATTGATCATCTAGGAATTGTGATGAAAGGTATCATGGAGCACTGTGATGACTGGGGGCATGAAGCATTGTTATGAAAATTGTCCTGGATTATTGTGATGACAGCAGTCATGGAGAATTGGGATGACAGGGATTATGCAGCATTGTGTTGACATGGGTATGGACTATTGTGATGACAATGGTCATGGAGCAATGTGATGAAAGTTTTCATGGAATATCGTGATGAAAAGTGCCTGGGAGCATTGTGACGATAAAGGCCATGGAGCATTGTGATGACAAGTGTCATGGAGCATTGTAATGAAAGCTTTCATTGTGCACTGTGATGACAAGGGGGATGGAGTATTGTGATGAAACTGGTCCTGGAACATTGTGATAACAAAAGCCATGGAGCATTGTGATGACAGGCATCATGGAGCATTGTGAAGAAAGGGGCCATGGGGAATTGTCATGACCATAGAGAAATGTGATGAAAATGGTCAGCGAGCATAGTGATTAAAGTGGTCATTGAGAATTGTGATGAAAAGTGACATAGAGCATTGTGATGGCAAAGGTCATGGAGAACTGTGATGACCAGGGTCATGTAGCATTGTGATGACACGTTCATGGAACATTGTGATGACAAGAATTCTGAAGCATTGTGATGACAAGGGCCATGGAGCATTGTGATGCCACGGTCATGGAACATTGTGATGACAACATTCTGGAGCTTTGTGAGGAAAAAGGCATGGAGCATTGTGATTATAGGGGACATGGAGCATTTTGATGACATGGGCAGGGAACACTGTGATGACAGGTGTTATGGAGCAATGGGATGACAAGTGTCATGGAGCACTGTGATGAGAGGGGCCTTGGAGAATTGTGATGACAGGCGTCATGAGGCATTGAGATGGCAGTGGTCATGGAGCATTATGATGAAAGGTGTTATGGAGCACTGTGATTACAGGGGCCATGGAGCATTGTGAATACAAAGGCCATGGAGCATTGAGATGACAGTGGTCATGGAGCATTGTGATGAAAGTGGTAATGGATCATTGTGATGCCAAGTGTCCTGGGACCCTGTGATGACATGGTTCATGGAGCATTGTGATGACAATGGTCATGGCGAATTGTGATGACAATGTCATGGGGCATTGTGATGGCAGTGGTCATCTAGAAATGTGATTAAAGTTATTATGGAGCACAGGAATGAGAGGGGCCATGGAGCATTGTGATGACAAGTCTCATGGAGCATTGTGATGACAGGTGTCATGGAGCATCGTGATGACAAATGCCATTGAGAATTGTGATCAGAGGTGACATTGGGCATTGTGATGAAAGGGGTCATGGAGTACTGGGAGTACAGGGGCCATGGAGCCTTGTGATAACAAGTGACATGGAGAATAGTGATGACAGGCATCATAGAGCATTGTGATGACAAGTGCCATTTAGCATTTTGATGACAGGGGTCATCAGGCATTGTGTTGACGGGGGTCACGGAGCATTGTGATGACAAAGGCCATAGAGCATTGTGATGAGAGGGGTCATGGAGCATTGTGATGACATGGGCCATGGAGCATTGTGAAGACAAGATTCATGGAGCATTGTGATGACACGGGCATGAAGCATGGTGATGACAACAGACCTGGAGCATTGTGATGACAAGGGCATGGAGCATTGTGATTACAGGAGACTTGGGTCATTGTGATGAAATTGGCAGGGATCATTGTGATTAGAGGGATCATGGAGCATTGTGATGACAAGTGTCATGCAATATTGTGCTGACACAGATTATGGGGCATTTTGATGAGAGTGGCCTTGGAGCACAGTGATGAGAGACGTCATGGGGCATTATGGTGACAGTGGTCAAGGAGCATTGTGATGAAAGTGTTCATGGAGCAACGCGATTATCGGGACAATGGAGCATTGTGAATACAAAGGCCATGGAACATTGAGATAACAGAGTTCATGGAGCATTGTGATGACAAGGGTCTTGGGAGCTACTGATGACACGTTTCATACAGCATTGAGATGACAAGGGCCAAGGCGAATTGTGATGACACGTGTCATGGGGCATTGTGATGACATTGGTCATCTTGCATTGTTATGAGAGTGGTCATGTAGAATTTTGATTAAAGGTATCATGGAGCACTGTGATGACAAAGGCCAAGGAACATTGTGATGACAAGTGTCATTCAGCAATGTGATGACACGGGAATGGAGCATTATGATGACAAGTGTTCTGGAGCATTGTGATGACAAGGGTATGGAGCATTGTGATTACAGGGACCATGGAGCATTGTGATGACAACGGCATGGAGCACTGTGATGACATTGGTCATTGAGCATTGTGATTACAAAGACCATGAGGCATTGTGATGACAGGGGCCTTGGAGCATTGTGATGACAATGGTCATCAAGCATTGTGATGACAGGGATCAAAGAGCATTGTGATGAGAAAGACCATGGAGCATGGTGATGACAGAGGCCATGGAACATTGTGATGACCAGGCCATGTACCATTGTGATGACAAGGGCAGGGAACCTTGTGGTGACCGGGGTCATGGAGCATTTTGATGACAACTTTCATGGAACGTTGTGATGACAGGGGTCATGGAGCATTGTGATGAAAGTTGTCCTGGAGCATTGTGATGACAGCGGTCACAGAGAATTGGGATGAAAGGTATCATGCAGCATTGTGATGACAACGGTCAGGGATCATTTTGATGACAGGGGTCATGGAACATTCTGATAACAAGGTTCATAAAGCATTTTGATGACAGGGGTCATGGAGCATTGTGTTGACACGAGCATGGAGCATTGTAATGATAGGATATCTGGAGCATTGTGATGAAAAGGGGATGGAGCATTTTGATGACAGGGTCCAAGGAGAATTGTGCTGACAATGGCATGGAGCATTGTGATGAAAAGGGTACTGGAGCACTGTGAGGAAAGGAATCATGGATCATTGTGATGACAGGGGTCATGGAGCTTTGTGATGACAAGGGTCATGGAGCATTGTGATGACACGGTCAAGGAACATTGCGATGACAAGAATTGTGGAGCATTGTGATGAAAGGGCATGGTGCATTGTGATGAAAGGTGACAAGGAGCATTGTGACGATATGGGCAGAGAACTTTTTGATGACAGGGGTCATGGAGCATTGTGATAAAAAGTGTTATGGAACATTGTACTGACAGGGATCATGGAGCATTTTGGTAAGAGAGGTCTTGGAGATTTGTGAAGGCAGGCGTCATGGGGCATTGTGATGACAGCGGTCTTGGAGCATTGGGATGAAAGGGGTCATGGAGCTCTGTGATTACAGGGGCCATGGAGCATTGTGAATACAAAGGCCATGGAGCATTGAGATGACAGGGTTCATGGAGCATTGTGATGAATGTGATCATGGATCATTGTGAAGACAAGTGTCCTGAAACCTTGTGATGACACAGTTCATGGAGCATTGTGATGACAAGGCCCATGGCGAATTGTGGTATCATCTGTCATGGGGCATCGTGATGACAGTGGTCATGTAGAATTGTATTGAAAGGTAACATGGAGCACTCTGATGACAGGGGCCATGGAACATTGTGATGACAAAGGGCATGGAGCATTGTGATGACAAGTGTCATGGGGCATTTTGATGACATTGGCATGGAGCATTATGATGACAAGAGTTCTGGAGCATTTTGATGACCAGGGCATGGAGCATTGTGATGAAAGTTGTCCTGGAGCATTGTGATGACAGCGGTCACAGAGGATTGGGATGAAAGGTATCATGCAGCATTGCGATGACAACGGTCAGGGATCATTTTGATGACAGGGGTCATGGAACATTCTGATAACAAGGTTCATCAAGCATTTTGATGACAGGGGTCATGGAGCATTGTGTTGACACGGGCATGGAGCATTGTAATGATAGGATATCTGGAGCATTGTGATGAAAAGGGGATGGAGCATTTTCATGACAGTGTCCAAGTAGCATTGTGCTGACAATGGCATGGAGCATTGTGATGAAAAGAGTACTGGAGCACTGTGAGGAAAGGAATCATGGATCATTGTGATGCCAGGGGTCATGGAGCTTTGTGATGACACGGGTCATGGAGCATTGTGATGACACGGTCAAGGAACATTGTGATGACAAGAAATCTGGAGCATTGTGATGAAAGGGCATGGAGCATTGTGATGAAAGGTGACAAGTAGCATTGTGATGATATGGGCAGAGAACTTTGTGATGACAGGGGTCATGGAGCATTGTGATGAAAAGTGTCATGGAACATTGTACTGACAGGGATCATGGAGCTTTTTGGTAAGGGAGCCCTTGGAGATTGGTGGTGGCAGGCGTCATGGGGCATTGTGATGACAGCGGTCTTGGAGCATTGTGATGAAAGGGGTCATGGAGCACTGTGATTACAGGGGCCATGGAGCATTGTGAATACAAAGGCTATGGAGCATTGAGATGACAGGGTTCATGGAGCATTGTGATGAAAGTGATCATGGATCATTGTGATGACAAGTGTCCTGAAACCTTGTGATGACACGGTTCATGGAGCATTGTTATGACAAGGACCATGGCGAATTGTGATGACATCTGAAATGGGGCATTGTGATGACAGTGGTCATGTAGAATTGTGATGAAAGAGATCATGGAGCAATATGATAAGAGGGGACATGGAGCATTGTGATGACAGGTGTATTGGAGCATTGTGATGAAAATATTAATGGATCATTGTGATGATATGTGTCCTGGAACACTGTGATGACACGGTTCATCGAGTATTGTGATGACAAGGGTCATAGCGAATTGTGATAACAGGTGTCATGGGGCATTGTGATGACATTGATCATCTAGGAATTGTGATGAAAGGTATCATGGAGCACTGTGATGACTGGGGGCATGAAGCATTGTTATGAAAATTGTCCTGGATTATTGTGATGACAGCAGTCATGGAGAATTGGGATGACAGGGATTATGCAGCATTGTGTTGACATGGGTATGGACTATTGTGATGACAATGGTCATGGAGCAATGTGATGAAAGTTTTCATGGAATATCGTGATGAAAAGTGCCTGGGAGCATTGTGACGATAAAGGCCATGGAGCATTGTGATGACAAGTGTCATGGAGCATTGTAATGAAAGCTTTCATTGTGCACTGTGATGACAAGGGGGATGGAGTATTGTGATGAAACTGGTCCTGGAACATTGTGATAACAAAAGCCATGGAGCATTGTGATGACAGGCATCATGGAGCATTGTGAAGAATGGGGCCATGGGGAATTGTCATGACCATAGAGAAATGTGATGAAAATGGTCAGCGAGCATAGTGATTAAAGTGGTCATTGAGAATTGTGATGAAAAGTGACATAGAGCATTGTGATGGCAAAGGTCATGGAGAACTGTGATGACCAGGGTCATGTAGCATTGTGATGACACGTTCATGGAACATTGTGATGACAAGAATTCTGAAGCATTGTGATGACAAGGGCCATGGAGCATTGTGATGCCACGGTCATGGAACATTGTGATGACAACATTCTGGAGCTTTGTGAGGAAAAAGGCATGGAGCATTGTGATTATAGGGGACATGGAGCATTTTGATGACATGGGCAGGGAACACTGTGATGACAGGTGTTATGGAGCAATGGGATGACAAGTGTCATGGAGCACTGTGATGAGAGGGGCCTTGGAGAATTGTGATGACAGGCGTCATGAGGCATTGAGATGGCAGTGGTCATGGAGCATTATGATGAAAGGTGTTATGGAGCACTGTGATTACAGGGGCCATGGAGCATTGTGAATACAAAGGCCATGGAGCATTGAGATGACAGTGGTCATGGAGCATTGTGATGAAAGTGGTAATGGATCATTGTGATGACAAGTGTCCTGGGACCCTGTGATGACATGGTTCATGGAGCATTGTGATGACAATGGTCATGGCGAATTGTGATGACAATGTCATGGGGCATTGTGATGGCAGTGGTCATCTAGAAATGTGATTAAAGTTATTATGGAGCACAGGAATGAGAGGGGCCATGGAGCATTGTGATGACAAGTCTCATGGAGCATTGTGATGACAGGTGTCATGGAGCATCGTGATGACAAATGCCATTGAGAATTGTGATCAGAGGTGACATTGGGCATTGTGATGAAAGGGGTCATGGAGTACTGGGAGTACAGGGGCCATGGAGCCTTGTGATAACAAGTGACATGGAGAATAGTGATGACAGGCATCATAGAGCATTGTGATGACAAGTGCCATTTAGCATTTTGATGACAGGGGTCATCAGGCATTGTGTTGACGGGGGTCACGGAGCATTGTGATGACAAAGGCCATAGAGCATTGTGATGAGAGGGGTCATGGAGCATTGTGATGACATGGGCCATGGAGCATTGTGAAGACAAGATTCATGGAGCATTGTGATGACACGGGCATGAAGCATGGTGATGACAACAGACCTGGAGCATTGTGATGACAAGGGCATGGAGCATTGTGATTACAGGAGACTTGGGTCATTGTGATGAAATTGGCAGGGATCATTGTGATTAGAGGGATCATGGAGCATTGTGATGACAAGTGTCATGCAATATTGTGCTGACACAGATTATGGGGCATTTTGATGAGAGTGGCCTTGGAGCACAGTGATGAGAGACGTCATGGGGCATTATGGTGACAGTGGTCAAGGAGCATTGTGATGAAAGTGTTCATGGAGCAACGCGATTATCGGGACAATGGAGCATTGTGAATACAAAGGCCATGGAACATTGAGATAACAGAGTTCATGGAGCATTGTGATGACAAGGGTCTTGGGAGCTACTGATGACACGTTTCATACAGCATTGAGATGACAAGGGCCAAGGCGAATTGTGATGACACGTGTCATGGGGCATTGTGATGACATTGGTCATCTTGCATTGTGATGAGAGTGGTCATGTAGAATTTTGATTAAAGGTATCATGGAGCACTGTGATGACAAAGGCCAAGGAACATTGTGATGACAAGTGTCATTCAGCAATGTGATGACACGGGAATGGAGCATTATGATGACAAGTGTTCTGGAGCATTGTGATGACAAGGGTATGGAGCATTGTGATTACAGGGACCATGGAGCATTGTGATGACAACGGCATGGAGCACTGTGATGACATTGGTCATTGAGCATTGTGATTACAAAGACCATGAGGCATTGTGATGACAGGGGCCTTGGAGCATTGTGATGACAATGGTCATCAAGCATTGTGATGACAGGGATCATAGAGCATTGTGATGAGAAAGACCATGGAGCATGGTGATGACAGAGGCCATGGAACATTGTGATGACCAGGCCATGTACCATTGTGATGACAAGGGCAGGGAACCTTGTGGTGACCGGGGTCATGGAGCATTTTGATGACAACTTTCATGGAACGTTGTGATGACAGGGGTCATGGAGCATTGTGATGAAAGTTGTCCTGGAGCATTGTGATGACAGCGGTCACAGAGAATTGGGATGAAAGGTATCATGCAATATTGTGATGACAACGGTCATGGATCATTTTGATGACAGGGGTCATGGAACATTCTGATAACAAGGTTCATAAAGCATTTTGATGACAGGGGTCATGGAGCATTGTGTTGACACGAGCATGGAGCATTGTAATGATAGGATATCTGGAGCATTGTGATGAAAAGGGGATGGAGCATTTTGATGACAGGGTCCAAGGAGAATTGTGCTGACAATGGCATGGAGCATTGTGATGAAAAGGGTACTGGAGCACTGTGAGGAAAGGAATCATGGATCATTTTGATGACAGGGGTCATGGAGCTTTGTGATGACAAGGGTCATGGAGCATTGTGATGACATGGTCAAGGAACATTGCGATGACAAGAATTGTGGAGCATTGTGATGAAAGGGCATGGTGCATTGTGATGAAAGGTGACAAGGAGCATTGTGACGATATGGGCAGAGAACTTTTTGATGACAGGGGTCATGGAGCATTGTGATAAAAAGTGTCATGGAACATTGTACTGACAGGGATCATGGAGCTTTTTGGTAAGAGAGGTCTTGGAGATTTGTGAAGGCAGGCGTCCTGGGGCATTGTGATGACAGCGGTCTTGGAGCATTGGGATGAAAGGGGTCATGGAGCTCTGTGATTACAGGGGCCATGGAACATTGTGAATACAAAGGCCATGGAGCATTGAGATGACAGGTTTCATGGAGCATTGTGATGAAAGTGATCATGGATCATTGTGATGACAAGTGTCCTGGAACCTTGTGATGACACAGTTCATGGAGCATTGTGATGACAAGGACCATGGCGAATTGTGGTATCATCTGTCATGGGGCATTGTGATGACAGTGGTCATGTAGAATTGTTTTGAAAGGTAACATGGAGCACTCTGATGACAGGGGCCATGGAACATTGTGATGACAAAGGCCATGGAGCATTGTGATGACAAGTGTCATGGGGCATTTTGATGACATTGGCATGGAGCATTATGATGACAAGAGTTCTGGAGCATTTTGATGACCAGGGCATGGAGCATTGTGATGAAAGTTGTCCTGGAGCATTGTGATGACAGCGGTCACAGAGGATTGGGAAGAAAGGTATCATGCAGCATTGCGATGACAACGGTCAGGGATCATTTTGATGAAAGGGGTCATGGAACATTCTGATAACAAGTTTCATCCAGCATTTTGATGACAGGGGTCATGGAGCATTGTGTTGACACGGGCATGGAGCATTGTAATGATAGGATATCTGGAGCATTGTGATGAAAAGGGGATGGAGCATTTTGATGACAGTGTCCAAGTAGCATTGTGCTGACAATGGCATGGAGCATTGTGATGAAAAGGGTACTGGAGCACTGTGAGGAAAGGAATCATGGATCATTGTGATGCCAGGGGTCATGGAGCTTTGTGATGACACGGGTCATGGAGCATTGTGATGACACGGTCAAGGAACATTGTGATGACAAGAAATCTGGAGCATTGTGATGAAAGGGCATGGAGCATTGTGATGAAAGGTGACAAGTAGCATTGTGATGATATGGGCAGAGAACTTTGTGATGACAGGGGTCATGGAGCATTGTGATGAAAAGTGTCATGGAACATTGTACTGACAGGGATCATGGAGCTTTTTGGTAAGGGAGCCCTTGGAGATTGGTGGTGGCAGGCGTCATGGGGCATTGTGATGACAGCGGTCTTGGAGCATTGTGATGAAAGGGGTCATGGAGCACTGTGATTACAGGGGCCATGGAGCATTGTGAATACAAAGGCTATGGAGCATTGAGATGACAGGGTTCATGGAGCATTGTGATGAAAGTGATCATGGATCATTGTGATGACAAGTGTCCTGAAACCTTGTGATGACACGGTTCATGGAGCATTGTTATGACAAGGACCATGGCGAATTGTGATGACATCTGAAATGGGGCATTGTGATGACAGTGGTCATGTAGAATTGTGATGAAAGAGATCATGGAGCAATATGATAAGAGGGGACATGGATCATTGTGATGACAGGTGTATTGGAGCATTGTGATGAAAATATTAATGGATCATTGTGATGACATGTGTCCTGGAACACTGTGATGACACGGTTCATCGAGTATTGTGATGACGAGGGTCATAGCGAATTGTGATAACAGGTGTCATGGGGCATTGTGATGACATTGATCATCTAGGAATTGTGATGAAAGGTATCATGGAGCACTGTGATGACTGGGGGCATGAAGCATTGTTATGAAAATTGTCCTGGATTATTGTGATGACAGCAGTCATGGAGAATTGGGATGACAGGGATTATGCAGCATTGTGTTGACATGGGTATGGACTATTGTGATGACAATGGTCATGGAGCAATGTGATGAAAGTTTTCATGGAATATCGTGATGAAAAGTGCCTGGGAGCATCGTGACGATAAAGGCCATGGAGCATTGTGATGACAAGTGTCATGGAGCATTGTAATGAAAGCTTTCATTGTGCACTGTGATGACAAGGGGGATGGAGTATTGTGATGAAACTGGTCCTGGAACATTGTGATAACAAAAGCCATGGAGCATTGTGATGACAGGCATCATGGAGAATTGTGAAGAAAGGGGCCATGGGGAATTGTAATGACAATAGAGAAATGTGATGAAAATGGTCAGCGAGCATAGTGATTAAAGTGGTCATTGAGAATTGTGATGAAAAGTGACATAGAGCATTGTGATGGCAAAGGTCATGGAGAACTGTGATGACCAGGGTCATGTAGCATTGTGATGACACGTTCATGGAACATTGTGATGACAAGAATTCTGAAGCATTGTGATGACAAGGGCCATGGAGCATTGTGATGCCACGGTCATGGAACATTGTGATGACAAAATTCTGGAGCTTTGTGAGGAAAAAGGCATGGAGCATTGTGATTATAGGGGACATGGAGCATTTTGATGACATGGGCAGGGAACACTGTGATGACAGGTGTTATGGAGCAATGGGCTGACAAGTGTCATGGAGCACTGTGATGAGAGGGGCCTTGGAGAATTGTGATGACAGGCGTCATGAGGCATTGAGATGGCAGTGGTCATGGAGCATTATGATGAAAGGTGTTATGGAGCACTGTGATTACAGGGGCCATGGAGCATTGTGAATACAAAGGCCATGGAGCATTGAGATGACAGTGGTCATGGAGCATTGTGATGAAAGTGGTAATGGATCATTGTGATGACAAGTGTCCTGGGACCCTGTGATGACATGGTTCATGGAGCATTGTGATGACAATGGTCATGGCGAATTGTGATGACAATGTCATGGGGCATTGTGATGGCAGTGGTCATCTAGAAATGTGATTAAAGTTATTATGGAGCACAGGAATGAGAGGGGCCATGGAGCATTGTGATGACAAGTCTCATGGAGCATTGTGATGACAGGTGTCATGGAGCATCGTGATGACAAATGCCATTGAGAATTGTGATCAGAGGTGACATTGGGCATTGTGATGAAAGGGGTCATGGAGTACTGGGAGTACAGGGGCCATGGAGCCTTGTGATAACAAGTGACATGGAGAATAGTGATGACAGGCATCATAGAGCATTGTGATGACAAGTGCCATTTAGCATTTTGATGACAGGGGTCATCAGGCATTGTGTTGACGGGGGTCACGGAGCATTGTGATGACAAAGGCCATAGAGCATTGTGATGAGAGGGGTCATGGAGCATTGTGATGACATGGGCCATGGAGCATTGTGATGACACGGGCATGAAGCATGGTGATGACAACAGACCTGGAGCATTGTGATGACAAGGGCATGGAGCATTGTGATTACAGGAGACTTGGGTCATTGTGATGAAATTGGCAGGGATCATTGTGATTAGAGGGATCATGGAGCATTGTGATGACAAGTGTCATGCAATATTGTGCTGACACAGATTATGGGGCATTTTGATGAGAGTGGCCTTGGAGCACAGTGATGAGAGACGTCATGGGGCATTATGGTGACAGTGGTCAAGGAGCATTGTGATGAAAGTGTTCATGGAGCAACGCGATTATCGGGACAATGGAGCATTGTGAATACAAAGGCCATGGAACATTGAGATAACAGAGTTCATGGAGCATTGTGATGACAAGGGTCTTGGGAGCTACTGATGACACGTTTCATACAGCATTGAGATGACAAGGGCCAAGGCGAATTGTGATGACACGTGTCATGGGGCATTGTGATGACATTGGTCATCTTGCATTGTGATGAGAGTGGTCATGTAGAATTTTGATTAAAGGTATCATGGAGCACTGTGATGACAAAGGCCAAGGAACATTGTGATGACAAGAGTATGGAGCATTGTGATTACAGGGACCATGGAGCATTGTGATGACAACGGCATGGAGCACTGTGATGACATTGGTCATTGAGCATTGTGATTACAAAGACCATGAGGCATTGTGATGACAGGGGCCATGGAACATTGTGATGACAAAGGCCATTGAGCATTGTGATGACAAGTGTCATGGGGCATTTTGATGACATTGGCATGGAGCATTATGATGACAAGAGTTCTGGAGCATTTTGATGACCAGGGCATGGAGCATTGTGATGAAAGTTGTCCTGGAGCATTGTGATGACAGCGGTCACAGAGTATTGGGATGAAAGGTATCATGCAGCATTGCGATGACAACGGTCAGGGATCATTTTGATGACAGGGGTCATGGAACATTCTGATAACAAGTTTCATCAAGCATTTTGATGACAGGGGTCATGGAGCATTGTGTTGACACGGGCATGGAGCATTGTAATGATAGGATATCTGGAGCATTGTGATGAAAAGGGGATGGAGCATTTTGATGACAGTGTCCAAGTAGCATTGTGCTGACAATGGCATGGAGCATTGTGATGAAAAGGGTACTGGAGCACTGTGAGGAAAGGAATCATGGATCATTGTGATGCCAGGGGTCATGGAGCTTTGTGATGACACGGGTCATGGAGCATTGTGATGACACGGTCAAGGAACATTGTGATGACAAGAAATCTGGAGCATTGTGATGAAAGGGCATGGAGCATTGTGATGAAAGGTGACAAGTAGCATTGTGATGATATGGGCAGAGAACTTTGTGATGACAGGGGTCATGGAGCATTATGATGAAAAGTGTCATGGAACATTGTACTGACAGGGATCATGGAGCTTTTTGGTAAGGGATCCCTTGGAGATTGGTGGTGGCAGGCGTCATGGGGCATTGTGATGACAGCGGTCTTGGAGCATTGTGATGAAAGGGGTCATGGAGCACTGTGATTACAGGGGCCATGGAGCATTGTGAATACAAAGGCTATGGAGCATTGAGATGACAGGGTTCATGGAGCATTGTGATGACAGGCATCATGGAGAATTGTGAAGAAAGGGGCCATGGGGAATTGTAATGACAATAGAGAAATGTGATGAAAATGGTCAGCGAGCATAGTGATTAAAGTGGTCATTGAGAATTGTGATGAAAAGTGACATAGAGCATTGTGATGACAAAGGTCATGGAGAACTGTGATGACCAGGGTCATGTAGCATTGTAATGACACGTTCATGGAACATTGTGATGACAAGAATTCTGAAGCATTGTGATGACAAGGGCCATGGAGCATTGTGATGCCACGGTCATGGAACATTGTGATGACAAAATTCTGGAGCTTTGTGAGGAAATAGGCATGGAGCATTGTGATTATAGGGGACATGGAGCATTTTGATGACATGGGCAGGGAACACTGTGATAACAGGTGTTATGGAGCAATGGGATGACAAGTGTCATGGAGCACTGTGATGAGAGGGGCCTTGGAGAATTGTGATGACAGGCGTCATGAGGCATTGAGATGGCAGTGGTCATGGAGCATTATGATGAAAGGTGTTATGGAGCACTGTGATTACAGGGGCCATGGAGCATTGTGAATACAAAGGCCATGGAGCATTGAGATGACAGTGGTCATGGAGCATTGTGATGAAAGTGGTAATGGATCATTGTGATGACAAGTGTCCTGGGACCCTGTGATGACATGGTTCATGGAGCATTGTGATGACAATGGTCATGGCGAATTGTGATGACAATGTCATGGGGCATTGTGATGGCAGTGGTCATCTAGAAATGTGATTAAAGTTATTATGGAGCACAGGAATGAGAGGGGCCATGGAGCATTGTGATGACAAGTGTCATGGAGCATTGTGATGACAGGTGTCATGGAGCATCGTGATGACAAATGCCATTGAGAATTGTGATCAGAGGTGACATTGGGCATTGTGATGAAAGGGGTCATGGAGTACTGGGAGTACAGGGGCCATGGAGCCTTGTGATAACAAGTGACATGGAGAATAGTGATGACAGGCATCATAGAGCATTGTGATGACAAGTGCCATTTAGCATTTTGATGACAGGGGTCATCAGGCATTGTGTTGACGGGGGTCACGGAGCATTGTGATGACAAAGGCCATAGATCATTGTGATGAGAGGGGTCATGGAGCATTGTGATGACATGGGCCATGGAGCATTGTGAGGACAAGATTCATGGAGCATTGTGATGACACGGGCATGAAGCATGGTGATGACAACAGACCTGGAGCATTGTGATGACAAGGGCATGGAGCATTGTGATTACAGGAGACTTGGGTCATTGTGATGAAATTGGCAGGGATCATTGTGATTAGAGGGATCATGGAGCATTGTGATGACAAGTGTCATGCAATATTGTGCTGACACAGATCATGGAGCATTTTGATGAGAGTGGCCTTGGAGCACAGTGATGAGAGACGTCATGGGGCATTATGGTGACAGTGGTCAAGGAGCATTGTGATGAAAGTGTTCATGGAGCAACGCGATTATCGGGACAATGGAGCATTGTGAATACAAAGGCCATGGAACATTGAGATAACAGAGTTCATGGAGCATTGTGATGACAAGGGTCTTGGGAGCTACTGATGACACGTTTCATACAGCATTGAGATGACAAGGGCCAAGGCGAATTGTGATGACACGTGTCATGGGGCATTGTGATGACATTGGTCATCTTGCATTGTGATGAGAGTGGTCATGTAGAATTTTGATTAAAGGTATCATGGAGCACTGTGATGACAAAGGCCAAGGAACATTGTGATGACAAGAGTATGGAGCATTGTGATTACAGGGACCATGGAGCATTGTGATGACAACGGCATGGAGCACTGTGATGACATTGGTCATTGAGCATTGTGATTACAAAGACCATGAGGCATTGTGATGACAGGGGCCATGGAACATTGTGATGACAAAGGCCATTGAGCATTGTGATGACAAGTGTCATGGGGCATTTTGATGACATTGGCATGGAGCATTATGATGACAAGAGTTCTGGAGCATTTTGATGACCAGGGCATGGAGCATTGTGATGAAAGTTGTCCTGGAGCATTGTGATGAGAGCGGTCACAGAGGATTGGGAAGAAAGGTATCATGCAGCATTGCGATGACAACGGTCAGGGATCATTTTGATGACAGGGGTCATGGAACATTCTGATAACAAGTTTCATCAAGCATTTTGATGACAGGGGTCATGGAGCATTGTGTTGACACGGGCATGGAGCATTGTAATGATAGGATATCTGGAGCATTGTGATGAAAAGGGGATGGAGCATTTTGATGACAGTGTCCAAGTAGCATTGTGCTGACAATGGCATGGAGCATTGTGATGAAAAGGGTACTGGAGCACTGTGAGGAAAGGAATCATGGATCATTGTGATGCCAGGGGTCATGGAGCTTTGTGATGACACGGGTCATGGAGCATTGTGATGACACGGTCAAGGAACATTGTGATGACAAGAAATCTGGAGCATTGTGATGAAAGGGCATGGAGCATTGTGATGAAAGGTGACAAGTAGCATTGTGATGATATGGGCAGAGAACTTTGTGATGACAGGGGTCATGGAGCATTGTGATGAAAAGTGTCATGGAACATTGTACTGACAGGGATCATGGAGCTTTTTGGTAAGGGAGCCCTTGGAGATTGGTGGTGGCAGGCGTCATGGGGCATTGTGATGACAGCGGTCTTGGAGCATTGTGATGAAAGGGGTCATGGAGCACTGTGATTACAGGGGCCATGGAGCATTGTGAATACAAAGGCTATGGAGCATTGAGATGACAGGGTTCATGGAGCATTGTGATGAAAGTGATCATGGATCATTGTGATGACAAGTGTCCTGAAACCTTGTGATGACACGGTTCATGGAGCATTGTTATGACAAGGACCATGGCGAATTGTGATGACATCTGAAATGGGGCATTGTGATGACAGTGGTCATGTAGAATTGTGATGAAAGGTATCAAGGAGCACTGTGATGACAGGGGCCATGGAACATTGTGATGACAAAGGCCATGGAGCATTGTGATGACAAGTGTCATGGGACATTTTGATGACATTGGCATGGAACATTATGATGACAAGAGTTCTGGAGAATTTTGATGACAAGGGCATGGAGCATTGTGATGACAGGGCCCATGGAGCATTGTGACGAAGAGGGCAGGGAACATTGTGATGACTGGGTTCATGGAGCCTTGTGATGAAAGGGGCCATGGAGCACTGAGATGACAGGCGTCTTGAGGTATGGTGATGACAGTGGTCATGGAGCATTGTGATGAAAGAGTTCATGGAGCAATATGATAAGAGGGGACATGGAGCATTGTGATGACAGGTGTATTGGAGCATTGTGATGAAAATATTAATGGATCATTGTGATGACATGTGTCCTGGAACACTGTGATGACACGGTTCATCGAGTATTGTGATGGCAAGGGTCATAGCGAATTGTGATAACAGGTGTCATGGGGCATTGTGATGACATTGATCATCTAGGAATTGTGATGAAAGGTATCATGGAGCACTGTGATGACTGGGGGCATGAAGCATTGTTATGAAAATTGTCCTGGATTATTGTGATGACAGCAGTCATGGAGAATTGGGATGACAGGGATTATGCAGCATTGTGTTGACATGGGTATGGACTATTGTGATGACAATGGTCATGGAGCAATGTGATGAAAGTTTTCATGGAATATCGTGATGAAAAGTGCCTGGGAGCATTGTGACGATAAAGGCCATGGAACATTGTGATGACAAGTGTCATGGAGCATTGTAATGAAAGCTTTCATTGTGCACTGTGATGACAAGGGGGATGGAGTATTGTGATGAAACTGGTCCTGGAACATTGTGATAACAAAAGCCATGGAGCATTGTGATGACAGGCATCATGGAGCATTGTGAAGAAAGGGGCCATGGGGAATTGTAATGACAATAGAGAAATGTGATGAAAATGGTCAGCGAGCATAGTGATTAAAGTGGTCATTGAGGGGCTTCCCTGGTGGCGCAGTGGTTGAGAATCTGCCTGCCAATGCAGGAGACACGGGTTCGAGTCCTGGTCTGGGAAAATCCCACATGCCGCGGAGCAACTAGGCCCGTGAGCCACAATTACTGAGCCTGCGCGTCTGGAGCCTGTGCTCCGCAACAAGAGAGGCCGCGATAGTGAGAGGGCTGCGCACCGCGATGAAGAGTGGCCCCCGCTTGCCACAACTAGAGAAAGCCCTCACACAGAAACGAAGACCCAACACAGCCATAAATAAATAAAATAAATAAAGATACATGAAATTGCTAAAATTAAAAAAAAAAAAAAAAAAAAATTGGTCATTGAGAATTGTGATGAAAAGTGACATAGAGCATTGTGATGACAAAGGTCATGGAGAACTGTGATGACCAGGGTCATGTAGCATTGTGATGACACGTTCATGGAACATTGTGATGACAAGAATTCTGGAGCATTGTGATGACAAGGGCCATGGAGCATTGTGATGCCACGGTCATGGAACATTGTGATGACAAAATTCTGGAGCTTTGTGAGGAAAAAGGCATGGAGCATTGTGATTATAGGGGACATGGAGCATTTTGATGACATGGGCAGGGAACACTGTGATGACAGGTGTTATGGAGCAATGGGATGACAAGTGTCATGGAGCACTGTGATGAGAGGGGCCTTGGAGAATTGTGATGACAGGCGTCATGAGGCATTGAGATGGCAGTGGTCATGGAGCATTATGATGAAAGGTGTTACGGAGCACTGTGATTACAGGGGCCATGGAGCATTGTGAATACAAAGGCCATGGAGCATTGAGATGACAGTGGTCATGGAGCATTGTGATGAAAGTGGTAATGGATCATTGTGATGACAAGTGTTCTGGGACCCTGTGATGACATGGTTCATGGCGAATTGTGATGACATTGTCATGGGGCATTGTGATGGCAGTGGTCATCTAGAAATGTGATTAAAGTTATTATGGAGCACAGTAATGAGAGGGGCCATGGAGCATTGTGATGACAAGTCTCATGGAGCATTGTGATGACAGGTGTCATGGAGCCTCGTGATGACAAATGCCATTGAGAATTGTGATCAGAGGTGACTTTGGGCATTGTGATGAAAGGGGTCATGGGGTACTGGGAGTACAGGGGCCATGGAGCCTTGTGATAACAAGTGACATGGAGAATAGTGATGACAGGCATCATAGAGCATTGTGATGACAAGTGCCATTTAGCATTTTGATGACAGGGGTCATCAGGCATTGTTTTGACGGGGGTCACGGAGCATTGTGATGACAAAGGCCATAGAGCATTGTGATGAGAGGGGTCATGGAGCATTGTGATGACATGGGCCATGGAGCATTGTGAAGACAAGATTCATGGAGCATTGTGATGACACGGGCATGAAGCATGGTGATGACAACAGACCTGGAGCATTGTGATGACAAGGGCATGGAGCATTGTGATTACAGGAGACTTGGGTCATTGTGATGAAATTGGCAGGGATCATTGTGATTAGAGGGATCATGGAGCATTGTGATGACAAGTGTCATGCAATATTGTGCTGACACAGATCATGGGGCATTTTGATGAGAGTGGCCTTGGAGCACAGTGATGAGAGACATCATGGGGCATTATGGTGACAGTGGTCAAGGAGCATTGTGATGAAAGTGTTCATGGAGCAACGCGATTATCGGAACAATGGAGCATTGTGAATACAAAGGCCATGGAACATTGAGATAACAGAGTTCATGGAGCATTGTGATGACAAGGGTCTTGGGAGCTACTGATGACACGTTTCATACAGCATTGAGATGACAAGGGCCAAGGCGAATTGTGATGACACGTGTCATGGGGCATTGTGATGACATTGGTCATCTTGCATTGTGATGAGAGTGGTCATGTAGAATTTTGATTAAAGGTATCATGGAGCACTGTGATGACAAAGGCCAAGGAACATTGTGATGACAAGTGTCATTCAGCAATGTGATGACACGGGAATGGAGCATTATGATGACAAGTGTTCTGGAGCATTGTGATGACAAGGGTATGGAGCATTGTAATTACAGGGACCATGGAGCATTGTGATGACAACGGCATGGAGCACTGTGATGACATTGGTCATTGAGCATTGTGATTACAAAGACCATGAGGCATTGTGATGACAGGGGCCTTGGAGCATTGTGATGACAATGGTCATCAAGCATTGTGATGACAGGGGTCATAGAGCATTGTGATGAGAAAGACCATGGAGCATGGTGATGACAGAGGCCATGGAACATTGTGATGACCAGGCCATGTACCATTGTGATGACAAGGGCAGGGAACCTTGTGGTGACCGGGGTCATGGAGCATTTTGATGACAACTTTCATGGAACGTTGTGATGACAGGGGTCATGGAGAATTGTGATGAAAGTTGTCCTGGAGCATTGTGATGACAGCGGTCACAGAGAATTGGGATGAAAGGTATCATGCAGCATTGTGATGACAACGGTCATGGATCATTTTGATGACAGGGGTCATGGAACATTCTGATAACAAGGTTCATAAAGCATTTTGATGACAGGGGTCATGGAGCATTGTGTTGACACGAGCATGGAGCATTGTAATGATAGGATATCTGGAGCATTGTGATGAAAAGGGGATGGAGCATTTTGATGACAGGGTCCAAGGAGAATTGTGCTGACAATGGCATGGAGCATTGTGATGAAAAGGGTACTGGAGCACTGTGAGGAAAGGAATCATGGATCATTGTGATGACAGGGGTCATGGAGCTTCGTGATGACAAGGGTCATGGAGCATTGTGATGACACGGTCAAGGAACATTGCGATGACAAGAATTCTGGAGCATTGTGATGAAAGGGCATGGTGCATTGTGTTGAAAGGTGACAAGGAGCATTGTGACGATATGGGCAGAGAATTTTTGATGACAGGGGTCATGGAGCATTGTGATAAAAAGTGTCATGGAACATTGTACTGACAGGGATCATGGAGCTTTTTGGTAAGAGAGGTCTTGGAGATTTGTGAAGGCAGGCGTCATGGGGCATTGTGATGACAGCGGTCTTGGAGCATTGGGATGAAAGGGGTCATGGAGCTCTGTGATTACAGGGGCCATGGAACATTGTGAATACAAAGGCCATGGAGCATTGAGATGACAGGGTTCATGGAGCATTGTGATGAAAGTGATCATGGATCATTGTGATGACAAGTGTCCTGGAACCTTGTGATGACACAGTTCATGGAGCATTGTGATGACAAGGACCATGGCGAATTGTGGTGTCATCTGTCATGGGGCATTGTGATGACAGTGGTCATGTAGAATTGTATTGAAAGGTAACATGGAGCACTCTGATGACAGGGGCCATGGAACATTGTGATGACAAAGGCCATGGAGCATTGTGATGACAAGTGTCATGGGGCATTTTGATGACATTGGCATGGAGCATTATGATGACAAGAGTTCTGGAGCATTTTGATGACCAGGGCATGGAGCATTGTGATGAAAGTTGTCCTGGAGCATTGTGATGACAGCGGTCACAGAGGATTGGGATGAAAGGTATCATGCAGCATTGCGATGACAACGGTCAGGGATCATTTTGATGACAGGGGTCATGGAACATTCTGATAACAAGTTTCATCAAGCATTTTGATGACAGGGGTCATGGAGCATTGTGTTGACACGGGCATGGAGCATTGTAATGATAGGATATCTGGAGCATTGTGATGAAAAGGGGATGGAGGATTTTGATGACAGGGTCCAAGTAGCATTGTGCTGACAATGGCATGGAGCATTGTGATGAAAAGGGTACTGGAGCACTGTGAGGAAAGGAATCATGGATCATTGTGATGCCAGGGTTCATGGAGATTTGTGATGACACGGGTCATGGAGCATTGTGATGACACGGTCAAGGAACATTGTGATGACAAGAAATCTGGAGCATTGTGATGAAAGGTCATGGAGCATTGTGATGAAAGGTGACAAGTAGCATTGTGATGATATGGGCAGAGAACTTTGTGATGACAGGGGTCATGGAGCATTGTGATGAAAAGTGTCATGGAACATTGTACTGACAGGGATCATGGAGCTTTTTGGTAAGGGAGCCCTTGGAGATTGGTGGTGGCAGGCGTCATGGGGCATTGTGATGACAGCGGTCTTGGAGCATTGTGATGAAAGGGGTCATGGAGCACTGTGATTACAGGGGCCATGGAGCATTGTGAATACAAAGGCTATGGAGCATTGAGATGACAGGGTTCATGGAGCATTGTGATGAAAGTGATCATGGATCATTGTGATGACAAGTGTCCTGAAACCTTGTGATGACACGGTTCATGGAGCATTGTTATGACAAGGACCATGGCGAATTGTGATGACACCTGAAATGGGGCATTTTGATGACAGTGGTCATGTAGAATTGTGATGAAAGGTATCATGGAGCACTGTGATGACTGGGGGCATGAAGCATTGTTATGAAAATTGTCCTGGATTATTGTGATGACAGCAGTCATGGAGAATTGGGATGACAGGGATTATGCAGCATTGTGTTGACATGGGTATGGACTATTGTGATGACAATGGTCATGGAGCAATGTGATGAAAGTTTTTATGGAATATCGTGATGAAAAGTGCCTGGGAGCATTGTGACGATAAAGGCCATGGAGCATTGTGATGACAAGTGTCATGGAGCATTGTAATGAAACCTTTCATTGTGCACTGTGATGACAAGGGGGATGGAGTATTGTGATGAAACTGGTCCTGGAACATTGTGATAACAAAAGCCATGGAGCATTGTGATGACAGGCATCATGGAGAATTGTGAAGAAAGGGGCCAGGGGGATTTGTAATGACAATAGAGAAATGTGATGAAAATGGTCAGCGAGCATAGTGATTAAAGTGGTCATTGAGAATTGTGATGAAAAGTGACATAGAGCATTGTGATGACAAAGGTCATGGAGAACTGTGATGACCAGGGTCATGTAGCATTGTGATGACACGTTCATGGAACATTGTGATGACAAGAATTCTGGAGCATTGTGATGACAAGGGCCATGGAGCATTGTGATGCCACGGTCATGGAACATTGTGATGACAAAATTCTGGAGCTTTGTGAGGAAAAAGGCATGGAGCATTGTGATTATAGGGGACATGGAGCATTTTGCTGACATGGGCAGGGAACACTGTGATGACAGGTGTTATGGAGCAATGGGATGAGAGGGGCCTTGGAGAATTGTGATGACAGGCGTCATGAGGCATTGAGATGGCAGTGGTCATGGAGCATTATGATGAAAGGTGTTATGGAGCACTGTGATTACAGGGGCCATGGAGCAATGTGAATACAAAGGCCATGGAGCATTGAGATGACAGTGGTCATGGAGCATTGTGATGAAAGTGGTAATGGATCATTGTGATGACAAGTGTCCTGGGACCCTGTGATGACATGGTTCATGGAGCATTGTGATGACAATGGTCATGGCGAATTGTGATGACAATGTCATGGGGCATTGTGATGGCAGTGGTCATCTAGAAATGTGATGAAAGTTATTATGGAGCACAGGAAGGAGAGGGGCCATGGAGCATTGTGATGACAAGTCTCATGGAGCATTGTGATGACAGGTGTCATGGAACATCGTGATGACAAATGCCATTGAGAATTGTGATCAGAGGTGACATTGGGCATTGTGATGAAAGGGGTCATGGAGTACTGGGAGTACAGGGGCCATGGAGCCTTGTGATAACAAGTGACATGGAGAATAGTGATGACAGGCATCATAGAGCATTGTGATGACAAGTGCCATTTAGCATTTTGATGACAGGGGTCATCAGGCATTGTGTTGACGGGGGTCACGGAGCATTGTGATGACAAAGGCCATAGAGCATTGTGATGAGAGGGGTCATGGAGCATTGTGATGACATGGGCCATGGAGCATTGTGAAGACAAGATTCATGGAGCATTGTGATGACACGGGCATGAAGCATGGTGATGACAACAGACCTGGAGCATTGTGATGACAAGGGCATGGAGCATTGTGATTACAGGAGACTTGGGTCATTGTGATGAAATTGGCAGGGATCATTGTGATTAGAGGGATCATGGAGCATTGTGATGACAAGTGTCATGCAATATTGTGCTGACACAGATTATGGGGCATTTTGATGAGAGTGGCCTTGGAGCACAGTGATGAGAGACGTCATGGGGCATTATGGTGACAGTGGTCAAGGAGCATTGTGATGAAAGTGTTCATGGAGCAACGCGATTATCGGGACAATGGAGCATTGTGAATACAAAGGCCATGGAACATTGAGATAACAGAGTTCATGGAGCATTGTGATGACAAGGGTCTTGGGAGCTACTGATGACACATTTCATACAGCATTGAGATGACAAGGGCCAAGGCGAATTGTGATGATACGTGTCATGGGGCATTGTGATGACATTGGTCATCTTGCATTGTGATGAGAGTGGTCATGTAGAATTTTGATTAAAGGTATCATGGAGCACTGTGATGACAAAGGCCAAGGAACATTGTGATGACAAGTGTCATTCAGCAATGTGATGACACGGGAATGGAGCATTATGATGACAAGTGTTCTGGAGCATTGTGATGACAAGGGTATGGAGCATTGTGATTACAGGGACCATGGAGCATTGTGATGACAACGGCATGGAGCACTGTGATGACATTGGTCATTGAGCATTGTGATTACAAAGACCATGAGGCATTGTGATGACAGGGGCCTTGGAGCATTGTGATGACAATGGTCATCAAGCATTGTGATGACAGGGGTCATAGAGCATTGTGATGAGAAAGACCATGGAGCATGGTGATGACAGAGGCCATGGAACATTGTGATGACCAGGCCATGTACCATTGTGATGACAAGGGCAGGGAACCTTGTGGTGACCGGGGTCATGGAGCATTTTGATGACAACTTTCATGGAACGTTGTGATGACAGGGGTCATGGAGCATTGTGATGAAAGTTGTCCTGGAGCATTGTGATGACAGCGGTCACAGAGAATTGGGATGAAAGGTATCATGCAGCATTGTGATGACAACGGTCAGGGATCATTTTGATGACAGGGGTCATGGAACATTCTGATAACAAGGTTCATAAAGCATTTTGATGACAGGGGTCATGGAGCATTGTGTTGACACGAGCATGGAGCATTGTAATGATAGGATATCTGGAGCATTGTGATGAAAAGGGGATGGAGCATTTTGATGACAGGGTCCAAGGAGAATTGTGCTGACAATGGCATGGAGCATTGTGATGAAAAGGGTACTGGAGCACTGTGAGGAAAGGAATCATGGATCATTGTGATGACAGGGGTCATGGAGCTTTGTGATGACAAGGGTCATGGAGCATTGTGATGACACGGTCAAGGAACATTGCGATGACAAGAATTCTGGAGCATTGTGATGAAAGGGCATGGTGCATTGTGATGAAAGGTGACAAGGAGCATTGTGACGATATGGGCAGAGAACTTTTTGATGACAGGGGTCATGGAGCATTGTGATAAAAAGTGTTATGGAACATTGTACTGACAGGGATCATGGAGCATTTTGGTAAGAGAGGTCTTGGAGATTTGTGAAGGCAGGCGTCATGGGGCATTGTGATGACAGCGGTCTTGGAGCATTGGGATGAAAGGGGTCATGGAGCTCTGTGATTACAGGGGCCATGGAGCATTGTGAATACAAAGGCCATGGAGCATTGAGATGACAGGGTTCATGGAGCATTGTGATGAATGTGATCATGGATCATTGTGAAGACAAGTGTCCTGAAACCTTGTGATGACACAGTTCATGGAGCATTGTGATGACAAGGCCCATGGCGAATTGTGGTATCATCTGTCATGGGGCATCGTGATGACAGTGGTCATGTAGAATTGTATTGAAAGGTAACATGGAGCACTCTGATGACAGGGGCCATGGAACATTGTGATGACAAAGGGCATGGAGCATTGTGATGACAAGTGTCATGGGGCATTTTGATGACATTGGCATGGAGCATTATGATGACAAGAGTTCTGGAGCATTTTGATGACCAGGGCATGGAGCATTGTGATGAAAGTTGTCCTGGAGCATTGTGATGACAGCGGTCACAGAGGATTGGGATGAAAGGTATCATGCAGCATTGCGATGACAACGGTCAGGGATCATTTTGATGACAGGGGTCATGGAACATTCTGATAACAAGGTTCATCAAGCATTTTGATGACAGGGGTCATGGAGCATTGTGTTGACACGGGCATGGAGCATTGTAATGATAGGATATCTGGAGCATTGTGATGAAAAGGGGATGGAGCATTTTGATGACAGTGTCCAAGTAGCATTGTGCTGACAATGGCATGGAGCATTGTGATGAAAAGGGTTCTGGAGCACTCTGAGGAAAGGAATCATGGATCATTGTGATGCCAGGGGTCATGGAGCTTTGTGATGACACGGGTCATGGAGCATTGTGATGACACGGTCAAGGAACATTGTGATGACAAGAAATCTGGAGCATTGTGATGAAAGGGCATGGAGCATTGTGATGAAAGGTGACAAGTAGCATTGTGATGATATGGGCAGAGAACTTTGTGATGACAGGGGTCATGGAGCATTGTGATGAAAAGTGTCATGGAACATTGTACTGACAGGGATCATGGAGCTTTTTGGTAAGGGAGCCCTTGGAGATTGGTGGTGGCAGGCCTCATGGGGCATTGTGATGACAGCGCTCTTGGAGCATTGTGATGAAAGGGGTCATGGAGCACTGTGATTACAGGGGCCATGGAGCATTGTGAATACAAAGGCTATGGAGCATTGAGATGACAGGGTTCATGGAGCATTGTGATGAAAGTGATCATGGATCATTGTGATGACAAGTGTCCTGAAACCTTGTGATGACACGGTTCATGGAGCATTGTTATGACAAGGACCATGGCGAATTGTGATGACATCTGAAATGGGGCATTGTGATGACAGTGGTCATGTAGAATTGTGATGAAAGAGATCATGGAGCAATATGATAAGAGGGGACATGGAGCATTGTGATGACAGGTGTATTGGAGCATTGTGATGAAAATATTAATGGATCATTGTGATGATATGTGTCCTGGAACACTGTGATGACACGGTTCATCGAGTATTGTGATGACAAGGGTCATAGCGAATTGTGATAACAGGTGTCATGGGGCATTGTGATGACATTGATCATCTAGGAATTGTGATGAAAGGTATCATGGAGCACTGTGATGACTGGGGGCATGAAGCATTGTTATGAAAATTGTCCTGGATTATTGTGATGACAGCAGTCATGGAGAATTGGGATGACAGGGATTATGCAGCATTGTGTTGACATGGGTATGGACTATTGTGATGACAATGGTCATGGAGCAATGTGATGAAAGTTTTCATGGAATATCGTGATGAAAAGTGCCTGGGAGCATTGTGACGATAAAGGCCATGGAGCATTGTGATGACAAGTGTCATGGAGCATTGTAATGAAAGCTTTCATTGTGCACTGTGATGACAAGGGGGATGGAGTATTGTGATGAAACTGGTCCTGGAACATTGTGATAACAAAAGCCATGGAGCATTGTGATGACAGGCATCATGGAGCATTGTGAAGAAAGGGGCCATGGGGAATTGTCATGACCATAGAGAAATGTGATGAAAATGGTCAGCGAGCATAGTGATTAAAGTGGTCATTGAGAATTGTGATGAAAAGTGACATAGAGCATTGTGATGGCAAAGGTCATGGAGAACTGTGATGACCAGGGTCATGTAGCATTGTGATGACACGTTCATGGAACATTGTGATGACAAGAATTCTGAAGCATTGTGATGACAAGGGCCATGGAGCATTGTGATGCCACGGTCATGGAACATTGTGATGACAACATTCTGGAGCTTTGTGAGGAAAAAGGCATGGAGCATTGTGATTATAGGGGACATGGAGCATTTTGATGACATGGGCAGGGAACACTGTGATGACAGGTGTTATGGAGCAATGGGATGACAAGTGTCATGGAGCACTGTGATGAGAGGGGCCTTGGAGAATTGTGATGACAGGCGTCATGAGGCATTGAGATGGCAGTGGTCATGGAGCATTATGATGAAAGGTGTTATGGAGCACTGTGATTACAGGGGCCATGGAGCATTGTGAATACAAAGGCCATGGAGCATTGAGATGACAGTGGTCATGGAGCATTGTGATGAAAGTGGTAATGGATCATTGTGATGACAAGTGTCCTGGGACCCTGTGATGACATGGTTCATGGAGCATTGTGATGACAATGGTCATGGCGAATTGTGATGACAATGTCATGGGGCATTGTGATGGCAGTGGACATCTAGAAATGTGATTAAAGTTATTATGGAGCACAGGAATGAGAGGGGCCATGGAGCATTGTGATGACAAGTCTCATGGAGCATTGTGATGACAGGTGTCATGGAGCATCGTGATGACAAATGCCATTGAGAATTGTGATCAGAGGTGACATTGGGCATTGTGATGAAAGGGGTCATGGAGTACTGGGAGTACAGGGGCCATGGAGCCTTGTGATAACAAGTGACATGGAGAATAGTGATGACAGGCATCATAGAGCATTGTGATGACAAGTGCCATTTAGCATTTTGATGACAGGGGTCATCAGGCATTGTGTTGACGGGGGTCACGGAGCATTGTGATGACAAAGGCCATAGAGCATTGTGATGAGAGGGGTCATGGAGCATTGTGATGACATGGGCCATGGAGCATTGTGAAGACAAGATTCATGGAGCATTGTGATGACACGGGCATGAAGCATGGTGATGACAACAGACCTGGAGCATTGTGATGACAAGGGCATGGAGCATTGTGATTACAGGAGACTTGGGTCATTGTGATGAAATTGGCAGGGATCATTGTGATTAGAGGGATCATGGAGCATTGTGATGACAAGTGTCATGCAATATTGTGCTGACACAGATTATGGGGCATTTTGATGAGAGTGGCCTTGGAGCACAGTGATGAGAGACGTCATGGGGCATTATGGTGACAGTGGTCAAGGAGCATTGTGATGAAAGTGTTCATGGAGCAACGCGATTATCGGGACAATGGAGCATTGTGAATACAAAGGCCATGGAACATTGAGATAACAGAGTTCATGGAGCATTGTGATGACAAGGGTCTTGGGAGCTACTGATGACACGTTTCATACAGCATTGAGATGACAAGGGCCAAGGCGAATTGTGATGACACGTGTCATGGGGCATTGTGATGACATTGGTCATCTTGCATTGTGATGAGAGTGGTCATGTAGAATTTTGATTAAAGGTATCATGGAGCACTGTGATGACAAAGGCCAAGGAACATTGTGATGACAAGTGTCATTCAGCAATGTGATGACACGGGAATGGAGCATTATGATGACAAGTGTTCTGGAGCATTGTGATGACAAGGGTATGGAGCATTGTGATTACAGGGACCATGGAGCATTGTGATGACAACGGCATGGAGCACTGTGATGACATTGGTCATTGAGCATTGTGATTACAAAGACCATGAGGCATTGTGATGACAGGGGCCTTGGAGCATTGTGATGACAATGGTCATCAAGCATTGTGATGACAGGGATCATAGAGCATTGTGATGAGAAAGACCATGGAGCATGGTGATGACAGAGGCCATGGAACATTGTGATGACCAGGCCATGTACCATTGTGATGACAAGGGCAGGGAACCTTGTGGTGACCGGGGTCATGGAGCATTTTGATGACAACTTTCATGGAACGTTGTGATGACAGGGGTCATGGAGCATTGTGATGAAAGTTGTCCTGGAGCATTGTGATGACAGCGGTCACAGAGAATTGGGATGAAAGGTATCATGCAGCATTGTGATGACAACGGTCAGGGATCATTTTGATGACAGGGGTCATGGAACATTCTGATAACAAGGTTCATAAAGCATTTTGATGACAGGGGTCATGGAGCATTGTGTTGACACGAGCATGGAGCATTGTAATGATAGGATATCTGGAGCATTGTGATGAAAAGGGGATGGAGCATTTTGATGACAGGGTCCAAGGAGAATTGTGCTGACAATGGCATGGAGCATTGTGATGAAAAGGGTACTGGAGCACTGTGAGGAAAGGAATCATGGATCATTGTGATGACAGGGGTCATGGAGCTTTGTGATGACAAGGGTCATGGAGCATTGTGATGACACGGTCAAGGAACATTGCGATGACAAGAATTGTGGAGCATTGTGATGAAAGGGCGTGGTGCATTGTGATGAAAGGTGACAAGGAGCATTGTGACGATATGGGCAGAGAACTTTTTGATGACAGGGGTCATGGAGCATTGTGATAAAAAGTGTTATGGAACATTGTACTGACAGGGATCATGGAGCATTTTGGTAAGAGAGGTCTTGGAGATTTGTGAAGGCAGGCGTCATGGGGCATTGTGATGACAGCGGTCTTGGAGCATTGGGATGAAAGGGGTCATGGAGCTCTGTGATTACAGGGGCCATGGAGCATTGTGAATACAAAGGCCATGGAGCATTGAGATGACAGGTTTCATGGAGCATTGTGATGAATGTGATCATGGATCATTGTGAAGACAAGTGTCCTGAAACCTTGTGATGACACAGTTCATGGAGCATTGTGATGACAAGGCCCATGGCGAATTGTGGTATCATCTGTCATGGGGCATCGTGATGACAGTGGTCATGTAGAATTGTATTGAAAGGTAACATGGAGCACTCTGATGACAGGGGCCATGGAACATTGTGATGACAAAGGGCATGGAGCATTGTGATGACAAGTGTCATGGGGCATTTTGATGACATTGGCATGGAGCATTATGATGACAAGAGTTCTGGAGCATTTTGATGACCAGGGCATGGAGCATTGTGATGAAAGTTGTCCTGGAGCATTGTGATGACAGCGGTCACAGAGGATTGGGATGAAAGGTATCATGCAGCATTGCGATGACAACGGTCAGGGATCATTTTGATGACAGGGGTCATGGAACATTCTGATAACAAGGTTCATCAAGCATTTTGATGACAGGGGTCATGGAGCATTGTGTTGACACGGGCATGGAGCATTGTAATGATAGGATATCTGGAGCATTGTGATGAAAAGGGGATGGAGCATTTTCATGACAGTGTCCAAGTAGCATTGTGCTGACAATGGCATGGAGCATTGTGATGAAAAGAGTACTGGAGCACTGTGAGGAAAGGAATCATGGATCATTGTGATGCCAGGGGTCATGGAGCTTTGTGATGACACGGGTCATGGAGCATTGTGATGACACGGTCAAGGAACATTGTGATGACAAGAAATCTGGAGCATTGTGATGAAAGGGCATGGAGCATTGTGATGAAAGGTGACAAGTAGCATTGTGATGATATGGGCAGAGAACTTTGTGATGACAGGGGTCATGGAGCATTGTGATGAAAAGTGTCATGGAACATTGTACTGACAGGGATCATGGAGCTTTTTGGTAAGGGAGCCCTTGGAGATTGGTGGTGGCAGGCGTCATGGGGCATTGTGATGACAGCGGTCTTGGAGCATTGTGATGAAAGGGGTCATGGAGCACTGTGATTACAGGGGCCATGGAGCATTGTGAATACAAAGGCTATGGAGCATTGAGATGACAGGGTTCATGGAGCATTGTGATGAAAGTGATCATGGATCATTGTGATGACAAGTGTCCTGAAACCTTGTGATGACACGGTTCATGGAGCATTGTTATGACAAGGACCATGGCGAATTGTGATGACATCTGAAATGGGGCATTGTGATGACAGTGGTCATGTAGAATTGTGATGAAGGAGATCATGGAGCAATATGATAAGAGGGGACATGGAGCATTGTGATGACAGGTGTATTGGAGCATTGTGATGAAAATATTAATGGATCATTGTGATGATATGTGTCCTGGAACACTGTGATGACACGGTTCATCGAGTATTGTGATGACAAGGGTCATAGCGAATTGTGATAACAGGTGTCATGGGGCATTGTGATGACATTGATCATCTAGGAATTGTGATGAAAGGTATCATGGAGCACTGTGATGACTGGGGGCATGAAGCATTGTTATGAAAATTGTCCTGGATTATTGTGATGACAGCAGTCATGGAGAATTGGGATGACAGGGATTATGCAGCATTGTGTTGACATGGGTATGGACTATTGTGATGACAATGGTCATGGAGCAATGTGATGAAAGTTTTCATGGAATATCGTGATGAAAAGTGCCTGGGAGCATTGTGACGATAAAGGCCATGGAGCATTGTGATGACAAGTGTCATGGAGCATTGTAATGAAAGCTTTCATTGTGCACTGTGATGACAAGGGGGATGGAGTATTGTGATGAAACTGGTCCTGGAACATTGTGATAACAAAAGCCATGGAGCATTGTGATGACAGGCATCATGGAGCATTGTGAAGAAAGGGGCCATGGGGAATTGTCATGACCATAGAGAAATGTGATGAAAATGGTCAGCGAGCATAGTGATTAAAGTGGTCATTGAGAATTGTGATGAAAAGTGACATAGAGCATTGTGATGGCAAAGGTCATGGAGAACTGTGATGACCAGGGTCATGTAGCATTGTGATGACACGTTCATGGAACATTGTGATGACAAGAATTCTGAAGCATTGTGATGACAAGGGCCATGGAGCATTGTGATGCCACGGTCATGGAACATTGTGATGACAACATTCTGGAGCTTTGTGAGGAAAAAGGCATGGAGCATTGTGATTATAGGGGACATGGAGCATTTTGATGACATGGGCAGGGAACACTGTGATGACAGGTGTTATGGAGCAATGGGCTGACAAGTGTCATGGAGCACTGTGATGAGAGGGGCCTTGGAGAATTGTGATGACAGGCGTCATGAGGCATTGAGATGGCAGTGGTCATGGAGCATTATGATGAAAGGTGTTATGGAGCACTGTGATTACAGGGGCCATGGAGCATTGTGAATACAAAGGCCATGGAGCATTGAGATGACAGTGGTCATGGAGCATTGTGATGAAAGTGGTAATGGATCATTGTGATGACAAGTGTCCTGGGACCCTGTGATGACATGGTTCATGGAGCATTGTGATGACAATGGTCATGGCGAATTGTGATGACAATGTCATGGGGCATTGTGATGGCAGTGGTCATCTAGAAATGTGATTAAAGTTATTATGGAGCACAGGAATGAGAGGGGCCATGGAGCATTGTGATGACAAGTCTCATGGAGCATTGTGATGACAGGTGTCATGGAGCATCGTGATGACAAATGCCATTGAGAATTGTGATCAGAGGTGACATTGGGCATTGTGATGAAAGGGGTCATGGAGTACTGGGAGTACAGGGGCCATGGAGCCTTGTGATAACAAGTGACATGGAGAATAGTGATGACAGGCATCATAGAGCATTGTGATGACAAGTGCCATTTAGCATTTTGATGACAGGGGTCATCAGGCATTGTGTTGACGGGGGTCACGGAGCATTGTGATGACAAAGGCCATAGAGCATTGTGATGAGAGGGGTCATGGAGCATTGTGATGACATGGGCCATGGAGCATTGTGAAGACAAGATTCATGGAGCATTGTGATGACACGGGCATGAAGCATGGTGATGACAACAGACCTGGAGCATTGTGATGACAAGGGCATGGAGCATTGTGATTACAGGAGACTTGGGTCATTGTGATGAAATTGGCAGGGATCATTGTGATTAGAGGGATCATGGAGCATTGTGATGACAAGTGTCATGCAATATTGTGCTGACACAGATTATGGGGCATTTTGATGAGAGTGGCCTTGGAGCACAGTGATGAGAGACGTCATGGGGCATTATGGTGACAGTGGTCAAGGAGCATTGTGATGAAAGTGTTCATGGAGCAACGCGATTATCGGGACAATGGAGCATTGTGAATACAAAGGCCATGGAACATTGAGATAACAGAGTTCATGGAGCATTGTGATGACAAGGGTCTTGGGAGCTACTGATGACACGTTTCATACAGCATTGAGATGACAAGGGCCAAGGCGAATTGTGATGACACGTGTCATGGGGCATTGTGATGACATTGGTCATCTTGCATTGTGATGAGAGTGGTCATGTAGAATTTTGATTAAAGGTATCATGGAGCACTGTGATGACAAAGGCCAAGGAACATTGTGATGACAAGTGTCATTCAGCAATGTGATGACACGGGAATGGAGCATTATGATGACAAGTGTTCTGGAGCATTGTGATGACAAGGGTATGGAGCATTGTGATTACAGGGACCATGGAGCATTGTGATGACAACGGCATGGAGCACTGTGATGACATTGGTCATTGAGCATTGTGATTACAAAGACCATGAGGCATTGTGATGACAGGGGCCTTGGAGCATTGTGATGACAATGGTCATCAAGCATTGTGATGACAGGGATCATAGAGCATTGTGATGAGAAAGACCATGGAGCATGGTGATGACAGAGGCCATGGAACATTGTGATGACCAGGCCATGTACCATTGTGATGACAAGGGCAGGGAACCTTGTGGTGACCGGGGTCATGGAGCATTTTGATGACAACTTTCATGGAACGTTGTGATGACAGGGGTCATGGAGCATTATGATGAAAGTTGTCCTGGAGCATTGTGATGACAGCGGTCACAGAGAATTGGGATGAAAGGTATCATGCAATATTGTGATGACAACGGTCATGGATCATTTTGATGACAGGGGTCATGGAACATTCTGATAACAAGGTTCATAAAGCATTTTGATGACAGGGGTCATGGAGCATTGTGTTGACACGAGCATGGAGCATTGTAATGATAGGATATCTGGAGCATTGTGATGAAAAGGGGATGGAGCATTTTGATGACAGGGTCCAAGGAGAATTGTGCTGACAATGGCATGGAGCATTGTGATGAAAAGGGTACTGGAGCACTGTGAGGAAAGGAATCATGGATCATTTTGATGACAGGGGTCATGGAGCTTTGTGATGACAAGGGTCATGGAGCATTGTGATGACATGGTCAAGGAACATTGCGATGACAAGAATTGTGGAGCATTGTGATGAAAGGGCATGGTGCATTGTGATGAAAGGTGACAAGGAGCATTGTGACGATATGGGCAGAGAACTTTTTGATGACAGGGGTCATGGAGCATTGTGATAAAAAGTGTCATGGAACATTGTACTGACAGGGATCATGGAGCTTTTTGGTAAGAGAGGTCTTGGAGATTTGTGAAGGCAGGCGTCCTGGGGCATTGTGATGACAGCGGTCTTGGAGCATTGGGATGAAAGGGGTCATGGAGCTCTGTGATTACAGGGGCCATGGAACATTGTGAATACAAAGGCCATGGAGCATTGAGATGACAGGTTTCATGGAGCATTGTGATGAAAGTGATCATGGATCATTGTGATGACAAGTGTCCTGGAACCTTGTGATGACACAGTTCATGGAGCATTGTGATGACAAGGACCATGGCGAATTGTGGTATCATCTGTCATGGGGCATTGTGATGACAGTGGTCATGTAGAATTGTATTGAAAGGTAACATGGAGCACTCTGATGACAGGGGCCATGGAACATTGTGATGACAAAGGCCATGGAGCATTGTGATGACAAGTGTCATGGGGCATTTTGATGACATTGGCATGGAGCATTATGATGACAAGAGTTCTGGAGCATTTTGATGACCAGGGCATGGAGCATTGTGATGAAAGTTGTCCTGGAGCATTGTGATGACAGCGGTCACAGAGGATTGGGAAGAAAGGTATCATGCAGCATTGCGATGACAACGGTCAGGGATCATTTTGATGAAAGGGGTCATGGAACATTCTGATAACAAGTTTCATCCAGCATTTTGATGACAGGGGTCATGGAGCATTGTGTTGACACGGGCATGGAGCATTGTAATGATAGGATATCTGGAGCATTGTGATGAAAAGGGGATGGAGCATTTTGATGACAGTGTCCAAGTAGCATTGTGCTGACAATGGCATGGAGCATTGTGATGAAAAGGGTACTGGAGCACTGTGAGGAAAGGAATCATGGATCATTGTGATGCCAGGGGTCATGGAGCTTTGTGATGACACGGGTCATGGAGCATTGTGATGACACGGTCAAGGAACATTGTGATGACCAGAAATCTGGAGCATTGTGATGAAAGGGCATGGAGCATTGTGATGAAAGGTGACAAGTAGCATTGTGATGATATGGGCAGAGAACTTTGTGATGACAGGGGTCATGGAGCATTGTGATGAAAAGTGTCATGGAACATTGTACTGACAGGGATCATGGAGCTTTTTGGTAAGGGAGCCCTTGGAGATTTGTGGTGGCAGGCGTCATGGGGCATTGTGATGACAGCGGTCTTGGAGCATTGTGATGAAAGGGGTCATGGAGCACTGTGATTACAGGGGCCATGGAGCATTGTGAATACAAAGGCTATGGAGCATTGAGATGACAGGGTTCATGGAGCATTGTGATGAAAGTGATCATGGATCATTGTGATGACAAGTGTCCTGAAACCTTGTGATGACACGGTTCATGGAGCATTGTTATGACAAGGACCATGGCGAATTGTGATGACATCTGAAATGGGGCATTGTGATGACAGTGGTCATGTAGAATTGTGATGAAAGAGATCATGGAGCAATATGATAAGAGGGGACATGGATCATTGTGATGACAGGTGTATTGGAGCATTGTGATGAAAATATTAATGGATCATTGTGATGACATGTGTCCTGGAACACTGTGATGACACGGTTCATCGAGTATTGTGATGACGAGGGTCATAGCGAATTGTGATAACAGGTGTCATGGGGCATTGTGATGACATTGATCATCTAGGAATTGTGATGAAAGGTATCATGGAGCACTGTGATGACTGGGGGCATGAAGCATTGTTATGAAAATTGTCCTGGATTATTGTGATGACAGCAGTCATGGAGAATTGGGATGACAGGGATTATGCAGCATTGTGTTGACATGGGTATGGACTATTGTGATGACAATGGTCATGGAGCAATGTGATGAAAGTTTTCATGGAATATCGTGATGAAAAGTGCCTGGGAGCATCGTGACGATAAAGGCCATGGAGCATTGTGATGACAAGTGTCATGGAGCATTGTAATGAAAGCTTTCATTGTGCACTGTGATGACAAGGGGGATGGAGTATTGTGATGAAACTGGTCCTGGAACATTGTGATAACAAAAGCCATGGAGCATTGTGATGACAGGCATCATGGAGAATTGTGAAGAAAGGGGCCATGGGGAATTGTAATGACAATAGAGAAATGTGATGAAAATGGTCAGCGAGCATAGTGATTAAAGTGGTCATTGAGAATTGTGATGAAAAGTGACATAGAGCATTGTGATGGCAAAGGTCATGGAGAACTGTGATGACCAGGGTCATGTAGCATTGTGATGACACGTTCATGGAACATTGTGATGACAAGAATTCTGAAGCATTGTGATGACAAGGGCCATGGAGCATTGTGATGCCACGGTCATGGAACATTGTGATGACAAAATTCTGGAGCTTTGTGAGGAAAAAGGCATGGAGCATTGTGATTATAGGGGACATGGAGCATTTTGATGACATGGGCAGGGAACACTGTGATGACAGGTGTTATGGAGCAATGGGCTGACAAGTGTCATGGAGCACTGTGATGAGAGGGGCCTTGGAGAATTGTGATGACAGGCGTCATGAGGCATTGAGATGGCAGTGGTCATGGAGCATTATGATGAAAGGTGTTATGGAGCACTGTGATTACAGGGGCCATGGAGCATTGTGAATACAAAGGCCATGGAGCATTGAGATGACAGTGGTCATGGAGCATTGTGATGAAAGTGGTAATGGATCATTGTGATGCCAAGTGTCCTGGGACCCTGTGATGACATGGTTCATGGAGCATTGTGATGACAATGGTCATGGCGAATTGTGATGACAATGTCATGGGGCATTGTGATGGCAGTGGTCATCTAGAAATGTGATTAAAGTTATTATGGAGCACAGGAATGAGAGGGGCCATGGAGCATTGTGATGACAAGTCTCATGGAGCATTGTGATGACAGGTGTCATGGAGCATCGTGATGACAAATGCCATTGAGAATTGTGATCAGAGGTGACATTGGGCATTGTGATGAAAGGGGTCATGGAGTACTGGGAGTACAGGGGCCATGGAGCCTTGTGATAACAAGTGACATGGAGAATAGTGATGACAGGCATCATAGAGCATTGTGATGACAAGTGCCATTTAGCATTTTGATGACAGGGGTCATCAGGCATTGTGTTGACGGGGGTCACGGAGCATTGTGATGACAAAGGCCATAGAGCATTGTGATGAGAGGGGTCATGGAGCATTGTGATGACATGGGCCATGGAGCATTGTGAAGACAAGATTCATGGAGCATTGTGATGACACGGGCATGAAGCATGGTGATGACAACAGACCTGGAGCATTGTGATGACAAGGGCATGGAGCATTGTGATTACAGGAGACTTGGGTCATTGTGATGAAATTGGCAGGGATCATTGTGATTAGAGGGATCATGGAGCATTGTGATGACAAGTGTCATGCAATATTGTGCTGACACAGATTATGGGGCATTTTGATGAGAGTGGCCTTGGAGCACAGTGATGAGAGACGTCATGGGGCATTATGGTGACAGTGGTCAAGGAGCATTGTGATGAAAGTGTTCATGGAGCAACGCGATTATCGGGACAATGGAGCATTGTGAATACAAAGGCCATGGAACATTGAGATAACAGAGTTCATGGAGCATTGTGATGACAAGGGTCTTGGGAGCTACTGATGACACGTTTCATACAGCATTGAGATGACAAGGGCCAAGGCGAATTGTGATGACACGTGTCATGGGGCATTGTGATGACATTGGTCATCTTGCATTGTGATGAGAGTGGTCATGTAGAATTTTGATTAAAGGTATCATGGAGCACTGTGATGACAAAGGCCAAGGAACATTGTGATGACAAGAGTATGGAGCATTGTGATTACAGGGACCATGGAGCATTGTGACGACAACGGCATGGAGCACTGTGATGACATTGGTCATTGAGCATTGTGATTACAAAGACCATGAGGCATTGTGATGACAGGGGCCATGGAACATTGTGATGACAAAGGCCATTGAGCATTGTGATGACAAGTGTCATGGGGCATTTTGATGACATTGGCATGGAGCATTATGATGACAAGGGTTCTGGAGCATTTTGATGACCAGGGCATGGAGCATTGTGATGAAAGTTGTCCTGGAGCATTGTGATGACAGCGGTCACAGAGTATTGGGATGAAAGGTATCATGCAGCATTGCGATGACAACGGTCAGGGATCATTTTGATGACAGGGGTCATGGAACATTCTGATAACAAGTTTCATCAAGCATTTTGATGACAGGGGTCATGGAGCATTGTGTTGACACGGGCATGGAGCATTGTAATGATAGGATATCTGGAGCATTGTGATGAAAAGGGGATGGAGCATTTTGATGACAGTGTCCAAGTAGCATTGTGCTGACAATGGCATGGAGCATTGTGATGAAAAGGGTACTGGAGCACTGTGAGGAAAGGAATCATGGATCATTGTGATGCCAGGGGTCATGGAGCTTTGTGATGACACGGGTCATGGAGCATTGTGATGACACGGTCAAGGAACATTGTGATGACAAGAAATCTGGAGCATTGTGATGAAAGGGCATGGAGCATTGTGATGAAAGGTGACAAGTAGCATTGTGATGATATGGGCAGAGAACTTTGTGATGACAGGGGTCATGGAGCATTGTGATGAAAAGTGTCATGGAACATTGTACTGACAGGGATCATGGAGCTTTTTGGTAAGGGATCCCTTGGAGATTGGTGGTGGCAGGCGTCATGGGGCATTGTGATGACAGCGGTCTTGGAGCATTGTGATGAAAGGGGTCATGGAGCACTGTGATTACAGGGGCCATGGAGCATTGTGAATACAAAGGCTATGGAGCATTGAGATGACAGGGTTCATGGAGCATTGTGATGACAGGCATCATGGAGAATTGTGAAGAAAGGGGCCATGGGGAATTGTAATGACAATAGAGAAATGTGAGGAAAATGGTCAGCGAGCATAGTGATTAAAGTGGTCATTGAGAATTGTGATGAAAAGTGACATAGAGCATTGTGATGACAAAGGTCATGGAGAACTGTGATGACCAGGGTCATGTAGCATTGTGATGACACGTTCATGGAACATTGTGATGACAAGAATTCTGAAGCATTGTGATGACAAGGGCCATGGAGCATTGTGATGCCACGGTCATGGAACATTGTGATGACAAAATTCTGGAATTTGTGAGGAAATAGGCATGGAGCATTGTGATTATAGGGGACATGGAGCATTTTGATGACATGGGCAGGGAACACTGTGATAACAGGTGTTATGGAGCAATGGGATGACAAGTGTCATGGAGCACTGTGATGAGAGGGGCCTTGGAGAATTGTGATGACAGGCGTCATGAGGCATTGAGATGGCAGTGGTCATGGAGCATTATGATGAAAGGTGTTATGGAGCACTGTGATTACAGGGGCCATGGAGCATTGTGAATACAAAGGCCATGGAGCATTGAGATGACAGTGGTCATGGAGCATTGTGATGAAAGTGGTAATGGATCATTGTGATGACAAGTGTCCTGGGACCCTGTGATGACATGGTTCATGGAGCATTGTGATGACAATGGTCATGGCGAATTGTGATGACAATGTCATGGGGCATTGTGATGGCAGTGGTCATCTAGAAATGTGATTAAAGTTATTATGGAGCACAGGAATGAGAGGGGCCATGGAGCATTGTGATGACAAGTGTCATGGAGCATTGTGATGACAGGTGTCATGGAGCATCGTGATGACAAATGCCATTGAGAATTGTGATCAGAGGTGACATTGGGCATTGTGATGAAAGGGGTCATGGAGTACTGGGAGTACAGGGGCCATGGAGCCTTGTGATAACAAGTGACATGGAGAATAGTGATGACAGGCATCATAGAGCATTGTGATGACAAGTGCCATTTAGCATTTTGATGACAGGGGTCATCAGGCATTGTGTTGACGGGGGTCACGGAGCATTGTGATGACAAAGGCCATAGATCATTGTGATGAGAGGGGTCATGGAGCATTGTGATGACATGGGCCATGGAGCATTGTGAGGACAAGATTCATGGAGCATTGTGATGACACGGGCATGAAGCATGGTGATGACAACAGACCTGGAGCATTGTGATGACAAGGGCATGGAGCATTGTGATTACAGGAGACTTGGGTCATTGTGATGAAATTGGCAGGGATCATTGTGATTAGAGGGATCATGGAGCATTGTGATGACAAGTGTCATGCAATATTGTGCTGACACAGATCATGGAGCATTTTGATGAGAGTGGCCTTTGAGCACAGTGATGAGAGACGTCATGGGGCATTATGGTGACAGTGGTCAAGGAGCATTGTGATGAAAGTGTTCATGGAGCAACGCGATTATCGGGACAATGGAGCATTGTGAATACAAAGGCCATGGAACATTGAGATAACAGAGTTCATGGAGCATTGTGATGACAAGGGTCTTGGGAGCTACTGATGACACGTTTCATACAGCATTGAGATGACAAGGGCCAAGGCGAATTGTGATGACACGTGTCATGGGGCATTGTGATGACATTGGTCATCTTGCATTGTGATGAGAGTGGTCATGTAGAATTTTGATTAAAGGTATCATGGAGCACTGTGATGACAAAGGCCAAGGAACATTGTGATGACAAGAGTATGGAGCATTGTGATTACAGGGACCATGGAGCATTGTGATGACAACGGCATGGAGCACTGTGATGACATTGGTCATTGAGCATTGTGATTACAAAGACCATGAGGCATTGTGATGACAGGGGCCATGGAACATTGTGATGACAAAGGCCATTGAGCATTGTGATGACAAGTGTCATGGGGCATTTTGATGACATTGGCATGGAGCATTATGATGACAAGAGTTCTGGAGCATTTTGATGACCAGGGCATGGAGCATTGTGATGAAAGTTGTCCTGGAGCATTGTGATGAGAGCGGTCACAGAGGATTGGGAAGAAAGGTATCATGCAGCATTGCGATGACAACGGTCAGGGATCATTTTGATGACAGGGGTCATGGAACATTCTGATAACAAGTTTCATCAAGCATTTTGATGACAGGGGTCATGGAGCATTGTGTTGACACGGGCATGGAGCATTGTAATGATAGGATATCTGGAGCATTGTGATGAAAAGGGGATGGAGCATTTTGATGACAGTGTCCAAGTAGCATTGTGCTGACAATGGCATGGAGCATTGTGATGAAAAGGGTACTGGAGCACTGTGAGGAAAGGAATCATGGATCATTGTGATGCCAGGGGTCATGGAGCTTTGTGATGACACGGGTCATGGAGCATTGTGATGACACGGTCAAGGAACATTGTGATGACAAGAAATCTGGAGCATTGTGATGAAAGGGCATGGAGCATTGTGATGAAAGGTGACAAGTAGCATTGTGATGATATGGGCAGAGAACTTTGTGATGACAGGGGTCATGGAGCATTGTGATGAAAAGTGTCATGGAACATTGTACTGACAGGGATCATGGAGCTTTTTGGTAAGGGAGCCCTTGGAGATTGGTGGTGGCAGGCGTCATGGGGCATTGTGATGACAGCGGTCTTGGAGCATTGTGATGAAAGGGGTCATGGAGCACTGTGATTACAGGGGCCATGGAGCATTGTGAATACAAAGGCTATGGAGCATTGAGATGACAGGGTTCATGGAGCATTGTGATGAAAGTGATCATGGATCATTGTGATGACAAGTGTCCTGAAACCTTGTGATGACACGGTTCATGGAGCATTGTTATGACAAGGACCATGGCGAATTGTGATGACATCTGAAATGGGGCATTGTGATGACAGTGGTCATGTAGAATTGTGATGAAAGGTATCAAGGAGCACTGTGATGACAGGGGCCATGGAACATTGTGATGACAAAGGCCATGGAGCATTGTGATGACAAGTGTCATGGGACATTTTGATGACATTGGCATGGAACATTATGATGACAAGAGTTCTGGAGAATTTTGATGACAAGGGCATGGAGCATTGTGATGACAGGGCCCATGGAGCATTGTGACGAAGAGGGCAGGGAACATTGTGATGACTGGGTTCATGGAGCCTTGTGATGAAAGGGGCCATAGAGCACTGAGATGACAGGCGTCTTGAGGTATGGTGATGACAGTGGTCATGGAGCATTGTGATGAAAGAGTTCATGGAGCAATATGATAAGAGGGGACATGGAGCATTGTGATGACAGGTGTATTGGAGCATTGTGATGAAAATATTAATGGATCATTGTGATGACATGTGTCCTGGAACACTGTGATGACACGGTTCATCGAGTATTGCGATGGCAAGGGTCATAGCGAATTGTGATAACAGGTGTCATGGGGCATTGTGATGACATTGATCATCTAGGAATTGTGATGAAAGGTATCATGGAGCACTGTGATGACTGGGGGCATGAAGCATTGTTATGAAAATTGTCCTGGATTATTGTGATGACAGCAGTCATGGAGAATTGGGATGACAGGGATTATGCAGCATTGTGTTGACATGGGTATGGACTATTGTGATGACAATGGTCATGGAGCAATGTGATGAAAGTTTTCATGGAATATCGTGATGAAAAGTGCCTGGGAGCATTGTGACGATAAAGGCCATGGAACATTGTGATGACAAGTGTCATGGAGCATTGTAATGAAAGCTTTCATTGTGCACTGTGATGACAAGGGGGATGGAGTATTGTGATGAAACTGGTCCTGGAACATTGTGATAACAAAAGCCATGGAGCATTGTGATGACAGGCATCATGGAGCATTGTGAAGAAAGGGGCCATGGGGAATTGTAATGACAATAGAGAAATGTGATGAAAATGGTCAGCGAGCATAGTGATTAAAGTGGTCATTGAGGGGCTTCCCTGGTGGCGCAGTGGTTGAGAATCTGCCTGCCAATGCAGGAGACACGGGTTCGAGTCCTGGTCTGGGAAAATCCCACATGCCGCGGAGCAACTAGGCCCGTGAGCCACAATTACTGAGCCTGCGCGTCTGGAGCCTGTGCTCCGCAACAAGAGAGGCCGCGATAGTGAGAGGCCTGCGCACCGCGATGAAGAGTGGCCCCCGCTTGCCACAACTAGAGAAAGCCCTCACACAGAAACGAAGACCCAACACAGCCATAAATAAATAAAATAAATAAAGATACATGAAATTGCTAAAATTAAAAAAAAAAAAAAAAAAATTGGTCATTGAGAATTGTGATGAAAAGTGACATAGAGCATTGTGATGACAAAGGTCATGGAGAACTGTGATGACCAGGGTCATGTAGCATTGTGATGACACGTTCATGGAACATTGTGATGACAAGAATTCTGGAGCATTGTGATGACAAGGGCCATGGAGCATTGTGATGCCACGGTCATGGAACATTGTGATGACAAAATTCTGGAGCTTTGTGAGGAAAAAGGCATGGAGCATTGTGATTATAGGGGACATGGAGCATTTTGATGACATGGGCAGGGAACACTGTGATGACAGGTGTTATGGAGCAATGGGATGACAAGTGTCATGGAGCACTGTGATGAGAGGGGCCTTGGAGAATTGTGATGACAGGCGTCATGAGGCATTGAGATGGCAGTGGTCATGGAGCATTATGATGAAAGGTGTTACGGAGCACTGTGATTACAGGGGCCATGGAGCATTGTGAATACAAAGGCCATGGAGCATTGAGATGACAGTGGTCATGGAGCATTGTGATGAAAGTGGTAATGGATCATTGTGATGACAAGTGTTCTGGGACCCTGTGATGACATGGTTCATGGCGAATTGTGATGACATTGTCATGGGGCATTGTGATGGCAGTGGTCATCTAGAAATGTGATTAAAGTTATTATGGAGCACAGTAATGAGAGGGGCCATGGAGCATTGTGATGACAAGTCTCATGGAGCATTGTGATGACAGGTGTCATGGAGCCTCGTGATGACAAATGCCATTGAGAATTGTGATCAGAGGTGACATTGGGCATTGTGATGAAAGGGGTCATGGAGTACTGGGAGTACAGGGGCCATGGAGCCTTGTGATAACAAGTGACATGGAGAATAGTGATGACAGGCATCATAGAGCATTGTGATGACAAGTGCCATTTAGCATTTTGATGACAGGGGTCATCAGGCATTGTTTTGACGGGGGTCACGGAGCATTGTGATGACAAAGGCCATAGAGCATTGTGATGAGAGGGGTCATGGAGCATTGTGATGACATGGGCCATGGAGCATTGTGAAGACAAGATTCATGGAGCATTGTGATGACACGGGCATGAAGCATGGTGATGACAACAGACCTGGAGCATTGTGATGACAAGGGCATGGAGCATTGTGATTACAGGAGACTTGGGTCATTGTGATGAAATTGGCAGGGATCATTGTGATTAGAGGGATCATGGAGCATTGTGATGACAAGTGTCATGCAATATTGTGCTGACACAGATCATGGGGCATTTTGATGAGAGTGGCCTTGGAGCACAGTGATGAGAGACATCATGGGGCATTATGGTGACAGTGGTCAAGGAGCATTGTGATGAAAGTGTTCATGGAGCAACGCGATTATCGGGACAATGGAGCATTGTGAATACAAAGGCCATGGAACATTGAGATAACAGAGTTCATGGAGCATTGTGATGACAAGGGTCTTGGGAGCTACTGATGACACGTTTCATACAGCATTGAGATGACAAGGGCCAAGGCGAATTGTGATGACACGTGTCATGGGGCATTGTGATGACATTGGTCATCTTGCATTGTGATGAGAGTGGTCATGTAGAATTTTGATTAAAGGTATCATGGAGCACTGTGATGACAAAGGCCAAGGAACATTGTGATGACAAGTGTCATTCAGCAATGTGATGACACGGGAATGGAGCATTATGATGACAAGTGTTCTGGAGCATTGTGATGACAAGGGTATGGAGCATTGTGATTACAGGGACCATGGAGCATTGTGATGACAACGGCATGGAGCACTGTGATGACATTGGTCATTGAGCATTGTGATTACAAAGACCATGAGGCATTGTGATGACAGGGGCCTTGGAGCATTGTGATGACAATGGTCATCAAGCATTGTGATGACAGGGGTCATAGAGCATTGTGATGAGAAAGACCATGGAGCATGGTGATGACAGAGGCCATGGAACATTGTGATGACCAGGCCATGTACCATTGTGATGACAAGGGCAGGGAACCTTGTGGTGACCGGGGTCATGGAGCATTTTGATGACAACTTTCATGGAACGTTGTGATGACAGGGGTCATGGAGAATTGTGATGAAAGTTGTCCTGGAGCATTGTGATGACAGCGGTCACAGAGAATTGGGATGAAAGGTATCATGCAGCATTGTGATGACAACGGTCATGGATCATTTTGATGACAGGGGTCATGGAACATTCTGATAACAAGGTTCATAAAGCATTTTGATGACAGGGGTCATGGAGCATTGTGTTGACACGAGCATGGAGCATTGTAATGATAGGATATCTGGAGCATTGTGATGAAAAGGGGATGGAGCATTTTGATGACAGGGTCCAAGGAGAATTGTGCTGACAATGGCATGGAGCATTGTGATGAAAAGGGTACTGGAGCACTGTGAGGAAAGGAATCATGGATCATTGTGATGACAGGGGTCATGGAGCTTTGTGATGACAAGGGTCATGGAGCATTGTGATGACACGGTCAAGGAACATTGCGATGACAAGAATTCTGGAGCATTGTGATGAAAGGGCATGGTGCATTGTGATGAAAGGTGACAAGGAGCATTGTGACGATATGGGCAGAGAATTTTTGATGACAGGGGTCATGGAGCATTGTGATAAAAAGTGTCATGGAACATTGTACTGACAGGGATCATGGAGCTTTTTGGTAAGAGAGGTCTTGGAGATTTGTGAAGGCAGGCGTCATGGGGCATTGTGATGACAGCGGTCTTGGAGCATTGGGATGAAAGGGGTCATGGAGCTCTGTGATTACAGGGGCCATGGAGCATTGTGAATACAAAGGCCATGGAGCATTGAGATGACAGGGTTCATGGAGCATTGTGATGAAAGTGATCATGGATCATTGTGATGACAAGTGTCCTGGAACCTTGTGATGACACAGTTCATGGAGCATTGTGATGACAAGGACCATGGCGAATTGTGGTGTCATCTGTCATGGGGCATTGTGATGACAGTGGTCATGTAGAATTGTATTGAAAGGTAACATGGAGCACTCTGATGACAGGGGCCATGGAACATTGTGATGACAAAGGCCATGGAGCATTGTGATGACAAGTGTCATGGGGCATTTTGATGACATTGGCATGGAGCATTATGATGACAAGAGTTCTGGAGCATTTTGATGACCAGGGCATGGAGCATTGTGATGAAAGTTGTCCTGGAGCATTGTGATGACAGCGGTCACAGAGGATTGGGATGAAAGGTATCATGCAGCATTGCGATGACAACGGTCAGGGATCATTTTGATGACAGGGGTCATGGAACATTCTGATAACAAGTTTCATCAAGCATTTTGATGACAGGGGTCATGGAGCATTGTGTTGACACGGGCATGGAGCATTGTAATGATAGGATATCTGGAGCATTGTGATGAAAAGGGGATGGAGCATTTTGATGACAGTGTCCAAGTAGCATTGTGCTGACAATGGCATGGAGCATTGTGATGAAAAGGGTACTGGAGCACTGTGAGGAAAGGAATCATGGATCATTGTGATGCCAGGGGTCATGGAGCTTTGTGATGACACGGGTCATGGAGCATTGTGATGACACGGTCAAGGAACATTGTGATGACAAGAAATCTGGAGCATTGTGATGAAAGGGCATGGAGCATTGTGATGAAAGGTGACAAGTAGCATTGTGATGATATGGGCAGAGAACTTTGTGATGACAGGGGTCATGGAGCATTGTGATGAAAAGTGTCATGGAACATTGTACTGACAGGGATCATGGAGCTTTTTGGTAAGGGAGCCCTTGGAGATTGGTGGTGGCAGGCGTCATGGGGCATTGTGATGACAGCGGTCTTGGAGCATTGTGATGAAAGGGGTCATGGAGCACTGTGATTACAGGGGCCATGGAGCATTGTGAATACAAAGGCTATGGAGCATTGAGATGACAGGGTTCATGGAGCATTGTGATGAAAGTGATCATGGATCATTGTGATGACAAGTGTCCTGAAACCTTGTGATGACACGGTTCATGGAGCATTGTTATGACAAGGACCATGGCGAATTGTGATGACATCTGAAATGGGGCATTGTGATGACAGTGGTCATGTAGAATTGTGATGAAAGGTATCAAGGAGCACTGTGATGACAGGGGCCATGGAACATTGTGATGACAAAGGCCATGGAGCATTGTGATGACAAGTGTCATGGGACATTTTGATGACATTGGCATGGAACATTATGATGACAAGAGTTCTGGAGAATTTTGATGACAAGGGCATGGAGCATTGTGATGACAGGGCCCATGGAGCATTGTGACGAAGAGGGCAGGGAACATTGTGATGACTGGGTTCATGGAGCCTTGTGATGAAAGGGGCCATGGAGCACTGAGATGACAGGCGTCTTGAGGTATGGTGATGACAGTGGTCATGGAGAATTGTGATGAAAGAGTTCATGGAGCAATATGATAAGAGGGGACATGGAGCATTGTGATGACAGGTGTATTGGAGCATTGTGATGAAAATATTAATGGATCATTGTGATGACATGTGTCCTGGAACACTGTGATGACACGGTTCATCGAGTATTGTGATGGCAAGGGTCATAGCGAATTGTGATAACAGGTGTCATGGGGCATTGTGATGACATTGATCATCTAGGAATTGTGATGAAAGGTATCATGGAGCACTGTGATGACTGGGGGCATGAAGCATTGTTATGAAAATTGTCCTGGATTATTGTGATGACAGCAGTCATGGAGAATTGGGATGACAGGGATTATGCAGCATTGTGTTGACATGGGTATGGACTATTGTGATGACAATGGTCATGGAGCAATGTGATGAAAGTTTTCATGGAATATCGTGATGAAAAGTGCCTGGGAGCATTGTGACGATAAAGGCCATGGAACATTGTGATGACAAGTGTCATGGAGCATTGTAATGAAAGCTTTCATTGTGCACTGTGATGACAAGGGGGATGGAGTATTGTGATGAAACTGGTCCTGGAACATTGTGATAACAAAAGCCATGGAGCATTGTGATGACAGGCATCATGGAGCATTGTGAAGAAAGGGGCCATGGGGAATTGTAATGACAATAGAGAAATGTGATGAAAATGGTCAGCGAGCATAGTGATTAAAGTGGTCATTGAGGGGCTTCCCTGGTGGCACAGTGGTTGAGAATCTGCCTGCCAATGCAGGAGACACGGGTTCGAGTCCTGGTCTGGGAAAATCCCACATGCCGCGGAGCAACTAGGCCCGTGAGCCACAATTACTGAGCCTGCGCGTCTGGAGCCTGTGCTCCGCAACAAGAGAGGCCGCGATAGTGAGAGGCCTGCGCACCGCGATGAAGAGTGGCCCCCGCTTGCCACAACTAGAGAAAGCCCTCACACAGAAACGAAGACCCAACACAGCCATAAATAAATAAAATAAATAAAGATACATGAAATTGCTAAAATTAAAAAAAAAAAAAAAAAAATTGGTCATTGAGAATTGTGATGAAAAGTGACATAGAGCATTGTGATGACAAAGGTCATGGAGAACTGTGATGACCAGGGTCATGTAGCATTGTGATGACACGTTCATGGAACATTGTGATGACAAGAATTCTGGAGCATTGTGATGACAAGGGCCATGGAGCATTGTGATGCCACGGTCATGGAACATTGTGATGACAAAATTCTGGAGCTTTGTGAGGAAAAAGGCATGGAGCATTGTGATTATAGGGGACATGGAGCATTTTGATGACATGGGCAGGGAACACTGTGATGACAGGTGTTATGGAGCAATGGGATGACAAGTGTCATGGAGCACTGTGATGAGAGGGGCCTTGGAGAATTGTGATGACAGGCGTCATGAGGCATTGAGATGGCAGTGGTCATGGAGCATTATGATGAAAGGTGTTACGGAGCACTGTGATTACAGGGGCCATGGAGCATTGTGAATACAAAGGCCATGGAGCATTGAGATGACAGTGGTCATGGAGCATTGTGATGAAAGTGGTAATGGATCATTGTGATGACAAGTGTTCTGGGACCCTGTGATGACATGGTTCATGGCGAATTGTGATGACATTGTCATGGGGCATTGTGATGGCAGTGGTCATCTAGAAATGTGATTAAAGTTATTATGGAGCACAGTAATGAGAGGGGCCATGGAGCATTGTGATGACAAGTCTCATGGAGCATTGTGATGACAGGTGTCATGGAGCCTCGTGATGACAAATGCCATTGAGAATTGTGATCAGAGGTGACATTGGGCATTGTGATGAAAGGGGTCATGGAGTACTGGGAGTACAGGGGCCATGGAGCCTTGTGATAACAAGTGACATGGAGAATAGTGATGACAGGCATCATAGAGCATTGTGATGACAAGTGCCATTTAGCATTTTGATGACAGGGGTCATCAGGCATTGTTTTGACGGGGGTCACGGAGCATTGTGATGACAAAGGCCATAGAGCATTGTGATGAGAGGGGTCATGGAGCATTGTGATGACATGGGCCATGGAGCATTGTGAAGACAAGATTCATGGAGCATTGTGATGACACGGGCATGAAGCATGGTGATGACAACAGACCTGGAGCATTGTGATGACAAGGGCATGGAGCATTGTGATTACAGGAGACTTGGGTCATTGTGATGAAATTGGCAGGGATCATTGTGATTAGAGGGATCATGGAGCATTGTGATGACAAGTGTCATGCAATATTGTGCTGACACAGATCATGGGGCATTTTGATGAGAGTGGCCTTGGAGCACAGTGATGAGAGACATCATGGGGCATTATGGTGACAGTGGTCAAGGAGCATTGTGATGAAAGTGTTCATGGAGCAACGCGATTATCGGGACAATGGAGCATTGTGAATACAAAGGCCATGGAACATTGAGATAACAGAGTTCATGGAGCATTGTGATGACAAGGGTCTTGGGAGCTACTGATGACACGTTTCATACAGCATTGAGATGACAAGGGCCAAGGCGAATTGTGATGACACGTGTCATGGGGCATTGTGATGACATTGGTCATCTTGCATTGTGATGAGAGTGGTCATGTAGAATTTTGATTAAAGGTATCATGGAGCACTGTGATGACAAAGGCCAAGGAACATTGTGATGACAAGTGTCATTCAGCAATGTGATGACACGGGAATGGAGCATTATGATGACAAGTGTTCTGGAGCATTGTGATGACAAGGGTATGGAGCATTGTGATTACAGGGACCATGGAGCATTGTGATGACAACGGCATGGAGCACTGTGATGACATTGGTCATTGAGCATTGTGATTACAAAGACCATGAGGCATTGTGATGACAGGGGCCTTGGAGCATTGTGATGACAATGGTCATCAAGCATTGTGATGACAGGGGTCATAGAGCATTGTGATGAGAAAGACCATGGAGCATGGTGATGACAGAGGCCATGGAACATTGTGATGACCAGGCCATGTACCATTGTGATGACAAGGGCAGGGAACCTTGTGGTGACCGGGGTCATGGAGCATTTTGATGACAACTTTCATGGAACGTTGTGATGACAGGGGTCATGGAGAATTGTGATGAAAGTTGTCCTGGAGCATTGTGATGACAGCGGTCACAGAGAATTGGGATGAAAGGTATCATGCAGCATTGTGATGACAACGGTCATGGATCATTTTGATGACAGGGGTCATGGAACATTCTGATAACAAGGTTCATAAAGCATTTTGATGACAGGGGTTATGGAGCATTGTGTTGACACGAGCATGGAGCATTGTAATGATAGGATATCTGGAGCATTGTGATGAAAAGGGGATGGAGCATTTTGATGACAGGGTCCAAGGAGAATTGTGCTGACAATGGCATGGAGCATTGTGATGAAAAGGGTACTGGAGCACTGTGAGGAAAGGAATCATGGATCATTGTGATGCCAGGGGTCATGGAGCTTTGTGATGACAAGGGTCATGGAGCATTGTGATGACACGGTCAAGGAACATTGCGATGACAAGAATTCTGGAGCATTGTGATGAAAGGGCATGGTGCATTGTGATGAAAGGTGACAAGGAGCATTGTGACGATATGGGCAGAGAATTTTTGATGACAGGGGTCATGGAGCATTGTGATAAAAAGTGTCATGGAACATTGTACTGACAGGGATCATGGAGCTTTTTGGTAAGAGAGGTCTTGGAGATTTGTGAAGGCAGGCGTCATGGGGCATTGTGATGACAGCGGTCTTGGAGCATTGGGATGAAAGGGGTCATGGAGCTCTGTGATTACAGGGGCCATGGAGCATTGTGAATACAAAGGCCATGGAGCATTGAGATGACAGGGTTCATGGAGCATTGTGATGAAAGTGATCATGGATCATTGTGATGACAAGTGTCCTGGAACCTTGTGATGACACAGTTCATGGAGCATTGTGATGACAAGGACCATGGCGAATTGTGGTGTCATCTGTCATGGGGCATTGTGATGACAGTGGTCATGTAGAATTGTATTGAAAGGTAACATGGAGCACTCTGATGACAGGGGCCATGGAACATTGTGATGACAAAGGCCATGGAGCATTGTGATGACAAGTGTCATGGGGCATTTTGATGACATTGGCATGGAGCATTATGATGACAAGAGTTCTGGAGCATTTTGATGACCAGGGCATGGAGCATTGTGATGAAAGTTGTCCTGGAGCATTGTGATGACAGCGGTCACAGAGGATTGGGATGAAAGGTATCATGCAGCATTGCGATGACAACGGTCAGGGATCATTTTGATGACAGGGGTCATGGAACATTCTGATAACAAGTTTCATCAAGCATTTTGATGACAGGGGTCATGGAGCATTGTGTTGACACGGGCATGGAGCATTGTAATGATAGGATATCTGGAGCATTGTGATGAAAAGGGGATGGAGGATTTTGATGACAGGGTCCAAGTAGCATTGTGCTGACAATGGCATGGAGCATTGTGATGAAAAGGGTACTGGAGCACTGTGAGGAAAGGAATCATGGATCATTGTGATGCCAGGGTTCATGGAGCTTTGTGATGACACGGGTCATGGAGCATTGTGATGACACGGTCAAGGAACATTGTGATGACAAGAAATCTGGAGCATTGTGATGAAAGGTCATGGAGCATTGTGATGAAAGGTGACAAGTAGCATTGTGATGATATGGGCAGAGAACTTTGTGATGACAGGGGTCATGGAGCATTGTGATGAAAAGTGTCATGGAACATTGTACTGACAGGGATCATGGAGCTTTTTGGTAAGGGAGCCCTTGGAGATTGGTGGTGGCAGGCGTCATGGGGCATTGTGATGACAGCGGTCTTGGAGCATTGTGATGAAAGGGGTCATGGAGCACTGTGATTACAGGGGCCATGGAGCATTGTGAATACAAAGGCTATGGAGCATTGAGATGACAGGGTTCATGGAGCATTGTGATGAAAGTGATCATGGATCATTGTGATGACAAGTGTCCTGAAACCTTGTGATGACACGGTTCATGGAGCATTGTTATGACAAGGACCATGGCGAATTGTGATGACACCTGAAATGGGGCATTTTGATGACAGTGGTCATGTAGAATTGTGATGAAAGGTATCATGGAGCACTGTGATGACTGGGGGCATGAAGCATTGTTATGAAAATTGTCCTGGATTATTGTGATGACAGCAGTCATGGAGAATTGGGATGACAGGGATTATGCAGCATTGTGTTGACATGGGTATGGACTATTGTGATGACAATGGTCATGGAGCAATGTGATGAAAGTTTTTATGGAATATCGTGATGAAAAGTGCCTGGGAGCATTGTGACGGTAAAGGCCATGGAGCATTGTGATGACAAGTGTCATGGAGCATTGTAATGAAACCTTTCATTGTGCACTGTGATGACAAGGGGGATGGAGTATTGTGATGAAACTGGTCCTGGAACATTGTGATAACAAAAGCCATGGAGCATTGTGATGACAGGCATCATGGAGAATTGTGAAGAAAGGGGCCAGGGGGATTTGTAATGACAATAGAGAAATGTGATGAAAATGGTCAGCGAGCATAGTGATTAAAGTGGTCATTGAGAATTGTGATGAAAAGTGACATAGAGCATTGTGATGACAAAGGTCATGGAGAACTGTGATGACCAGGGTCATGTAGCATTGTGATGACACGTTCATGGAACATTGTGATGACAAGAATTCTGGAGCATTGTGATGACAAGGGCCATGGAGCATTGTGATGCCACGGTCATGGAACATTGTGATGACAAAATTCTGGAGCTTTGTGAGGAAAAAGGCATGGAGCATTGTGATTATAGGGGACATGGAGCATTTTGCTGACATGGGCAGGGAACACTGTGATGACAGGTGTTATGGAGCAATGGGATGAGAGGGGCCTTGGAGAATTGTGATGACAGGCGTCATGAGGCATTGAGATGGCAGTGGTCATGGAGCATTATGATGAAAGGTGTTATGGAGCACTGTGATTACAGGGGCCATGGAGCAATGTGAATACAAAGGCCATGGAGCATTGAGATGACAGTGGTCATGGAGCATTGTGATGAAAGTGGTAATGGATCATTGTGATGACAAGTGTCCTGGGACCCTGTGATGACATGGTTCATGGAGCATTGTGATGACAATGGTCATGGCGAATTGTGATGACAATGTCATGGGGCATTGTGATGGCAGTGGTCATCTAGAAATGTGATTAAAGTTATTATGGAGCACAGGAAGGAGAGGGGCCATGGAGCATTGTGATGACAAGTCTCATGGAGCATTGTGATGACAGGTGTCATGGAGCATCGTGATGACAAATGCCATTGAGAATTGTGATCAGAGGTGACATTGGGCATTGTGATGAAAGGGGTCATGGAGTACTGGGAGTACAGGGGCCATGGAGCCTTGTGATAACAAGTGACATGGAGAATAGTGATGACAGGCATCATAGAGCATTGTGATGACAAGTGCCATTTAGCATTTTGATGACAGGGGTCATCAGGCATTGTGTTGACGGGGGTCACGGAGCATTGTGATGACAAAGGCCATAGAGCATTGTGATGAGAGGGGTCATGGAGCATTGTGATGACATGGGCCATGGAGCATTGTGAAGACAAGATTCATGGAGCATTGTGACGACACGGGCATGAAGCATGGTGATGACAACAGACCTGGAGCATTGTGATGACAAGGGCATGGAGCATTGTGATTACAGGAGACTTGGGTCATTGTGATGAAATTGGCAGGGATCATTGTGATTAGAGGGATCATGGAGCATTGTGATGACAAGTGTCATGCAATATTGTGCTGACACAGATCATGGAGCATTTTGATGAGAGTGGCCTTTGAGCACAGTGATGAGAGACGTCATGGGGCATTATGGTGACAGTGGTCAAGGAGCATTGTGATGAAAGTGTTCATGGAGCAACGCGATTATCGGGACAATGGAGCATTGTGAATACAAAGGCCATGGAACATTGAGATAACAGAGTTCATGGAGCATTGTGATGACAAGGGTCTTGGGAGCTACTGATGACACGTTTCATACAGCATTGAGATGACAAGGGCCAAGGCGAATTGTGATGACACGTGTCATGGGGCATTGTGATGACATTGGTCATCTTGCATTGTGATGAGAGTGGTCATGTAGAATTTTGATTAAAGGTATCATGGAGCACTGTGATGACAAAGGCCAAGGAACATTGTGATGACAAGTGTCATTCAGCAATGTGATGACACGGGAATGGAGCATTATGATGACAAGTGTTCTGGAGCATTGTGATGACAAGGGTATGGAGCATTGTGATTACAGGGACCATGGAGCATTGTGATGACAACGGCATGGAGCACTGTGATGACATTGGTCATTGAGCATTGTGATTACAAAGACCATGAGGCATTGTGATGACAGGGGCCTTGGAGCATTGTGATGACAATGGTCATCAAGCATTGTGATGACAAGGGTCATAGAGCATTGTGATGAGAAAGACCATGGAGCATGGTGATGACAGAGGCCATGGAACATTGTGATGACCAGGCCATGTACCATTGTGATGACAAGGGCAGGGAACCTTGTGGTGACCAGGGTCATGGAGCATTTTGATGACAACTTTCATGGAACGTTGTGATGACAGGGGTCATGGAGCATTGTGATGAAAGTTGTCCTGGAGCATTGTGATGACAGCGGTCACAGAGAATTGGGATGAAAGGTATCATGCAGCATTGTGATGACAACGGTCATGGATCATTTGGATGACAGGGGTCATGGAACATTCTGATAACAAGGTTCATAAAGCATTTTGATGACAGGGGTCATGGAGCATTGTGTTGACACGAGCATGGAGCATTGTAATGATAGGATATCTGGAGCATTGTGATGAAAAGGGGATGGAGCATTTTGATGACAGGGTCCAAGGAGAATTGTGCTGACAATGGCATGGAGCATTGTGATGAAAAGGGTACTGGAGCACTGTGAGGAAAGGAATCATGGATCATTGTGATGACAGGGGTCATGGAGCTTTGTGATGACACGGGTCATGGAGCATTGTGATGACATGGTCAAGGAACATTGCGATGACAAGAAATCTGGAGCATTGTGATGAAAGGGCATGGAGCATTGTGATGAAAGGTGACAAGTAGCATTGTGATGATATGGGCAGAGAACTTTGTGATGACAGGGGTCATGGAGCATTATGATGAAAAGTGTCATGGAACATTGTACTGACAGGGATCATGGAGCTTTTTGGTAAGGGATCCCTTGAGGATTGGTGGTGGCAGGAGTCATGGGGCATTGTGATGACAGCGGTCTTGGAGCATTGTGATGAAAGGGGTCATGGAGCACTGTGATTACAGGGGCCATGGAGCATTGTGAATACAAAGGCTATGGAGCATTGAGATGACAGGGTTCATGGAGCATTGTGATGAAAGTGATCATGGATCATTGTGATGACAAGTGTCCTGAAACCTTGTGATGACACGGTTCATGGAGCATTGTTATGACAAGGACCATGGCGAATTGTGATGACATCTGAAATGGGGCATTGTGATGACAGTGGTCATGTAGAATTGTGATGAAAGGTATCAAGGAGCACTGTGATGACAGGGGCCATGGAACATTGTGATGACAAAGGCCATGGAGCATTGTGATGACAAGTGTCATGGGACATTTTGATGACATTGGCATGGAACATTATGATGACAAGAGTTCTGGAGAATTTTGATGACAAGGGCATGGAGCATTGTGATGACAGGGCCCATGGAGCATTGTGACGAAGAGGGCAGGGAACATTGTGATGACTGGGTTCATGGAGCCTTGTGATGAAAGGGGCCATGGAGCACTGAGATGACAGGCGTCTTGAGGTATGGTGATGACAGTGGTCATGGAGCATTGTGATGAAAGAGATCATGGAGCAATATGATAAGAGGGGACATGGAGCATTGTGATGACAGGTGTATTGGAGCATTGTGATGAAAATATTAATGGATCATTGTGATGACATGTGTCCTGGAACACTGTGATGACACGGTTCATCGAGTATTGTGATGACAAGGGTCATAGCGAATTGTGATAACAGGTGTCATGGGGCATTGTGATGACATTGATCATCTAGGAATTGTGATGAAAGGTATCATGGAGCACTGTGATGACTGGGGGCATGAAGCATTGTTATGAAAATTGTCCTGGATTATTGTGATGACAGCAGTCATGGAGAATTGGGATGACAGGGATTATGCAGCATTGTGTTGACATGGGTATGGACTATTGTGATGACAATGGTCATGGAGCAATGTGATGAAAGTTTTCATGGAATATCGTGATGAAAAGTGCCTGGGAGCATTGTGACGATAAAGGCCATGGAGCATTGTGATGACAAGTGTCATGGAGCATTGTAATGAAAGCTTTCATTGTGCACTGTGATGACAAGGGGGATGGAGTATTGTGATGAAACTGGTCCTGGAACATTGTGATAACAAAAGCCATGGAGCATTGTGATGACAGGCATCATGGAGAATTGTGAAGAAAGGGGCCATGGGGAATTGTAATGACAATAGAGAAATGTGATGAAAATGGTCAGCGAGCATAGTGATTAAAGTGGTCATTGAGAATTGTGATGAAAAGTGACATAGAGCATTGTGATGACAAAGGTCATGGAGAACTGTGATGACCAGGGTCATGTAGCATTGTGATGACACGTTCATGGAACATTGTGATGACAAGAATTCTGGAGCATTGTGATGACAAGGGCCATGGAGCATTGTGATGCCACGGTCATGGAACATTGTGATGACAAAATTCTGGAGCTTTGTGAGGAAAAAGGCATGGAGCATTGTGATTATAGGGGACATGGAGCATTTTGATGACATGGGCAGGGAACACTGTGATGACAGGTGTTATGGAGCAATGGGCTGACAAGTGTCATGGAGCACTGTGATGAGAGGGGCCTTGGAGAATTGTGATGACAGGCGTCATGAGGCATTGAGATGGCAGTGGTCATGGAGCATTATGATGAAAGGTGTTATGGAGCACTGTGATTACAGGGGCCATGGAGCATTGTGAATACAAAGGCCATGGAGCATTGAGATGACAGTGGTCATGGAGCATTGTGATGAAAGTGGTAATGGATCATTGTGATGACAAGTGTCCTGGGACCCTGTGATGACATGGTTCATGGAGCATTGTGATGACAATGGTCATGGCGAATTGTGATGACAATGTCATGGGGCATTGTGATGGCAGTGGTCATCTAGAAATGTGATTAAAGTTATTATGGAGCACAGGAAGGAGAGGGGCCATGTAGCATTGTGATGACAAGTCTCATGGAGCATTGTGATGACAGGTGTCATGGAGCATCGTGATGACAAATGCCATTGAGAATTGTGATCAGAGGTGACATTGGGCATTGTGATGAAAGGGGTCATGGAGTACTGGGAGTACAGGGGCCATGGAGCCTTGTGATAACAAGTGACATGGAGAATAGTGATGACAGGCATCATAGAGCATTGTGATGACAAGTGCCATTTAGCATTTTGATGACAGGGGTCATCAGGCATTGTGTTGACGGGTGTCACGGAGCATTGTGATGACAAAGGCCATAGAGCATTGTGATGAGAGTGGTCATGGAGCATTGTGATGACATGGGCCATGGAGCATTGTGAAGACAAGATTCATGGAGCATTGTGATGACACGGGCATGAAGCATGGTGATGACAACAGACCTGGAGCATTGTGATGACAAGGGCATGGAGCATTGTGATTACAGGAGACTTGGGTCATTGTGATGAAATTGGCAGGGATCATTGTGATTAGAGGGATCATGGAGCATTGTGATGACAAGTGTCATGCAATATTGTGCTGACACAGATCATGGAGCATTTTGATGAGAGTGGCCTTGGAGCACAGTGATGAGAGACGTCATGGGGCATTATGGTGACAGTGGTCAAGGAGCATTGTGATGAAAGTGTTCATGGAGCAACGCGATTATCGGGACAATGGAGCATTGTGAATACAAAGGCCATGGAACATTGAGATAACAGAGTTCATGGAGCATTGTGATGACAAGGGTCTTGGGAGCTACTGATGACACATTTCATACAGCATTGAGATGACAAGGGCCAAGGCGAATTGTGATGATACGTGTCATGGGGCATTGTGATGACATTGGTCATCTTGCATTGTGATGAGAGTGGTCATGTAGAATTTTGATTAAAGGTATCATGGAGCACTGTGATGACAAAGGCCAAGGAACATTGTGATGACAAGTGTCATTCAGCAATGTGATGACACGGGAATGGAGCATTATGATGACAAGTGTTCTGGAGCATTGTGATGACAAGGGTATGGAGCATTGTGATTACAGGGACCATGGAGCATTGTGATGACAACGGCATGGAGCACTGTGATGACATTGGTCATTGAGCATTGTGATTACAAAGACCATGAGGCATTGTGATGACAGGGGCCTTGGAGCATTGTGATGACAATGGTCATCAAGCATTGTGATGACAGGGGTCATAGAGCATTGTGATGAGAAAGACCATGGAGCATGGTGATGACAGAGGCCATGGAACATTGTGATGACCAGGCCATGTACCATTGTGATGACAAGGGCAGGGAACCTTCTGGTGAGCGGGGTCATGGAGCATTTTGATGACAACTTTCATGGAACGTTGTGATGACAGGGGTCATGGAGCATTGTGATGAAAGTTGTCCTGGAGCATTGTGATGACAGCGGTCACAGAGAATTGGGATGAAAGGTATCATGCAGCATTGTGATGACAACGGTCAGGGATCATTTTGATGACAGGGGTCATGGAACATTCTGATAACAAGGTTCATAAAGCATTTTGATGACAGGGGTCATGGAGCATTGTGTTGACACGAGCATGGAGCATTGTAATGATAGGATATCTGGAGCATTGTGATGAAAAGGGGATGGAGCATTTTGATGACAGGGTCCAAGGAGAATTGTGCTGACAATGGCATGGAGCATTGTGATGAAAAGGGTACTGGAGCACTGTGAGGAAAGGAATCATGGATCATTGTGATGACAGGGGTCATGGAGCTTTGTGATGACAAGGGTCATGGAGCATTGTGATGACACGGTCAAGGAACATTGCGATGACAAGAATTCTGGAGCATTGTGATGAAAGGGCATGGAGCATTGTGAGGAAAGGTGACAAGGAGCATTGTGACGATATGGGCAGAGAACTTTTTGATGACAGGGGTCATGGAGCATTGTGATAAAAAGTGTTATGGAACATTGTACTGACAGGGATCATGGAGCATTTTGGTAAGAGAGGTCTTGGAGATTTGTGAAGGCAGGCGTCATGGGGCATTGTGATGACAGCGGTCTTGGAGCATTGGGATGAAAGGGGTCATGGAGCTCTGTGATTACAGGGGCCATGGAGCATTGTGAATACAAAGGCCATGGAGCATTGAGATGACAGGGTTCATGGAGCATTGTGATGAATGTGATCATGGATCATTGTGAAGACAAGTGTCCTGAAACCTTGTGATGACACAGTTCATGGAGCATTGTGATGACAAGGCCCATGGCGAATTGTGGTATCATCTGTCATGGGGCATTGTGATGACAGTGGTCATGTAGAATTGTATTGAAAGGTAACATGGAGCACTCTGATGACAGGGGCCATGGAACATTGTGATGACAAAGGGCATGGAGCATTGTGATGACAAGTGTCATGGGGCATTTTGATGACATTGGCATGGAGCATTATGATGACAAGAGTTCTGGAGCATTTTGATGACCAGGGCATGGAGCATTGTGATGAAAGTTGTCCTGGAGCATTGTGATGACAGCGGTCACAGAGGATTGGGATGAAAGGTATCATGCAGCATTGCGATGACAACGGTCAGGGATCATTTTGATGACAGGGGTCATGGAACATTCTGATAACAAGGTTCATCAAGCATTTTGATGACAGGGGTCATGGAGCATTGTGTTGACACGGGCATGGAGCATTGTAATGATAGGATATCTGGAGCATTGTGATGAAAAGGGGATGGAGCATTTTCATGACAGTGTCCAAGTAGCATTGTGCTGACAATGGCATGGAGCATTGTGATGAAAAGAGTACTGGAGCACTGTGAGGAAAGGAATCATGGATCATTGTGATGCCAGGGGTCATGGAGCTTTGTGATGACACGGGTCATGGAGCATTGTGATGACACGGTCAAGGAACATTGTGATGACAAGAAATCTGGAGCATTGTGATGAAAGGGCATGGAGCATTGTGATGAAAGGTGACAAGTAGCATTGTGATGATATGGGCAGAGAACTTTGTGATGACAGGGGTCATGGAGCATTGTGATGAAAAGTGTCATGGAACATTGTACTGACAGGGATCATGGAGCTTTTTGGTAAGGGAGCCCTTGGAGATTGGTGGTGGCAGGCGTCATGGGGCATTGTGATGACAGCGGTCTTGGAGCATTGTGATGAAAGGGGTCATGGAGCACTGTGATTACAGGGGCCATGGAGCATTGTGAATACAAAGGCTATGGAGCATTGAGATGACAGGGTTCATGGAGCATTGTGATGAAAGTGATCATGGATCATTGTGATGACAAGTGTCCTGAAACCTTGTGATGACACGGTTCATGGAGCATTGTTATGACAAGGACCATGGCGAATTGTGATGACATCTGAAATGGGGCATTGTGATGACAGTGGTCATGTAGAATTGTGATCAAAGAGATCATGGAGCAATATGATAAGAGGGGACATGGAGCATTGTGATGACAGGTGTATTGGAGCATTGTGATGAAAATATTAATGGATCATTGTGATGATATGTGTCCTGGAACACTGTGATGACACGGTTCATCGAGTATTGTGATGACAAGGGTCATAGCGAATTGTGATAACAGGTGTCATGGGGCATTGTGATGACATTGATCATCTAGGAATTGTGATGAAAGGTATCATGGAGCACTGTGATGACTGGGGACATGAAGCATTGTTATGAAAATTGTCCTGGATTATTGTGATGACAGCAGTCATGGAGAATTGGGATGACAGGGATTATGCAGCATTGTGTTGACATGGGTATGGACTATTGTGATGACAATGGTCATGGAGCAATGTGATGAAAGTTTTCATGGAATATCGTGATGAAAAGTGCCTGGGAGCATTGTGACGATAAAGGCCATGGAGCATTGTGATGACAAGTGTCATGGAGCATTGTAATGAAAGCTTTCATTGTGCACTGTGATGACAAGGGGGATGGAGTATTGTGATGAAACTGGTCCTGGAACATTGTGATAACAAAAGCCATGGAGCATTGTGATGACAGGCATCATGGAGAATTGTGAAGAAAGGGGCCATGGGGAATTGTCATGACCATAGAGAAATGTGATGAAAATGGTCAGCGAGCATAGTGATTAAAGTGGTCATTGAGAATTGTGATGAAAAGTGACATAGAGCATTGTGATGGCAAAGGTCATGGAGAACTGTGATGACCAGGGTCATGTAGCATTGTGATGACACGTTCATGGAACATTGTGATGACAAGAATTCTGAAGCATTGTGATGACAAGGGCCATGGAGCATTGTGATGCCACGGTCATGGAACATTGTGATGACAACATTCTGGAGCTTTGTGAGGAAAAAGGCATGGAGCATTGTGATTATAGGGGACATGGAGCATTTTGATGACATGGGCAGGGAACACTGTGATGACAGGTGTTATGGAGCAATGGGATGACAAGTGTCATGGAGCACTGTGATGAGAGGGGCCTTGGAGAATTGTGATGACAGGCGTCATGAGGCATTGAGATGGCAGTGGTCATGGAGCATTATGATGAAAGGTGTTATGGAGCACTGTGATTACAGGGGCCATGGAGCATTGTGAATACAAAGGCCATGGAGCATTGAGATGACAGTGGTCATGGAGCATTGTGATGAAAGTGGTAATGGATCATTGTGATGACAAGTGTCCTGGGACCCTGTGATGACATGGTTCATGGAGCATTGTGATGACAATGGTCATGGCGAATTGTGATGACAATGTCATGGGGCATTGTGATGGCAGTGGTCATCTAGAAATGTGATTAAAGTTATTATGGAGCACAGGAATGAGAGGGGCCATGGAGCATTGTGATGACAAGTGTCATGGAGCATTGTGATGACAGGTGTCATGGAGCATCGTGATGACAAATGCCATTGAGAATTGTGATCAGAGGTGACATTGGGCATTGTGATGAAAGGGGTCATGGAGTACTGGGAGTACAGGGGCCATGGAGCCTTGTGATAACAAGTGACATGGAGAATAGTGATGACAGGCATCATAGAGCATTGTGATGACAAGTGCCATTTAGCATTTTGATGACAGGGGTCATCAGGCATTGTGTTGACGGGGGTCACGGAGCATTGTGATGACAAAGGCCATAGAGCATTGTGATGAGAGGGGTCATGGAGCATTGTGATGACATGGGCCATGGAGCATTGTGAAGACAAGATTCATGGAGCATTGTGATGACACGGGCATGAAGCATGGTGATGACAACAGACCTGGAGCATTGTGATGACAAGGGCATGGAGCATTGTGATTACAGGAGACTTGGGTCATTGTGATGAAATTGGCAGGGATCATTGTGAATAGAGGGATCATGGAGCATTGTGATGACAAGTGTCATGCAATATTGTGCTGACACAGATTATGGGGCATTTTGATGAGAGTGGCCTTGGAGCACAGTGATGAGAGACGTCATGGGGCATTATGGTGACAGTGGTCAAGGAGCATTGTGATGAAAGTGTTCATGGAGCAACGCGATTATCGGGACAATGGAGCATTGTGAATACAAAGGCCATGGAACATTGAGATAACAGAGTTCATGGAGCATTGTGATGACAAGGGTCTTGGGAGCTACTGATGACACGTTTCATACAGCATTGAGATGACAAGGGCCAAGGCGAATTGTGATGACACGTGTCATGGGGCATTGTGATGACATTGGTCATCTTGCATTGTGATGAGAGTGGTCATGTAGAATTTTGATTAAAGGTATCATGGAGCACTGTGATGACAAAGGCCAAGGAACATTGTGATGACAAGTGTCATTCAGCAATGTGATGACACGGGAATGGAGCATTATGATGACAAGTGTTCTGGAGCATTGTGATGACAAGGGTATGGAGCATTGTGATTACAGGGACCATGGAGCATTGTGATGACAACGGCATGGAGCACTGTGATGACATTGGTCATTGAGCATTGTGATTACAAAGACCATGAGGCATTGTGATGACAGGGGCCTTGGAGCATTGTGATGACAATGGTCATCAAGCATTGTGATGACAGGGGTCATAGAGCATTGTGATGAGAAAGACCATGGAGCATGGTGATGACAGAGGCCATGGAACATTGTGATGACCAGGCCATGTACCATTGTGATGACAAGGGCAGGGAACCTTGTGGTGACCGGGGTCATGGAGCATTTTGATGACAACTTTCATGGAACGTTGTGATGACAGGGGTCATGGAGCATTGTGATGAAAGTTGTCCTGGAGCATTGTGATGACAGCGGTCACAGAGAATTGGGATGAAAGGTATCATGCAGCATTGTGATGACAACGGTCATGGATCATTTGGATGACAGGGGTCATGGAACATTCTGATAACAAGGTTCATAAAGCATTTTGATGACAGGGGTCATGGAGCATTGTGTTGACACGAGCATGGAGCATTGTAATGATAGGATATCTGGAGCATTGTGATGAAAAGGGGACGGAGCATTTTGATGACAGGGTCCAAGGAGAATTGTGCTGACAATGGCATGGAGCATTGTGATGAAAAGGGTACTGGAGCACTGTGAGGAAAGGAATCATGGATCATTGTGATGCCAGGGGTCATGGAGCTTTGTGATGACACGGGTCATGGAGCATTGTGATGACACGGTCAAGGAACATTGCGATGACAAGAATTCTGGAGCATTGTGATGAAAGGGCATGGAGCATTGTGATGAAAGGTGACAAGTAGCATTGTGATGATATGGGCAGAGAACTTTGTGATGACAGTGGTCATGGAGCATTGTGATGAAAAGTGTCATGGAACATTGTACTGACAGGGATCATGGAGCTTTTTGGTAAGGGAGCCCTTGGAGATTGGTGGTGGCAGGCGTCATGGGGCATTGTGATGACAGCGGTCATGAAAGGTGATGAAAGGTGACAAGGAGCATTGTGACGATATGGGCAGAGAACTTTTTGATGACAGGGGTCATGGAGCATTGTGATAAAAAGTGTCATGGAACATTGTACTGACAGGGATCATGGAGCTTTTTGGTAAGAGAGGTCTTGGAGATTTGTGAAGGCAGGCGTCCTGGGGCATTGTGATGACAGCGGTCTTGGAGCATTGGGATGAAAGGGGTCATGGAGCTCTGTGATTACAGGGGCCATGGAGCATTGTGAATACAAAGGCCATGGAGCATTGAGATGACAGGGTTCATGGAGCATTGTGATGAAAGTGATCATGGATCATTGTGATGACAAGTGTCCTGGAACCTTGTGATGACACAGTTCATGAAGCATTGTGATGACAAGGACCATGGTGAATTGTGGTATCATCTGTCATGGGGCATTGTGATGACAGTGGTCATGTAGAATTGTATTGAAAGGTAACATGGAGCACTCTGATGACAGGGGCCATGGAACATTGTGATGACAAAGGCCATGGAGCATTGTGATGACAAGTGTCATGGGGCATTTTGATGACATTGGCATGGAGCTTTATGATGACAAGAGGTCTGGAGCATTTTGATGACCAGGGCATGGAGGATTGTGAAGAAAGTTGTCCTGGAGCATTGTGATGACAGCGGTCACAGAGGATTGGGATGAAAGGTATCATGCAGCATTGCGATGACAACGGTCAGGGATCATTTTGATGACAGGGGTCATGGAACATTCTGATAACAAGTTTCATCAAGCATTTTGATGACAGGGGTCATGGAGCATTGTGTTGACACGGGCATGGAGCATTGTAATGATAGGATATCTGGAGCATTGTGATGAAAAGGGGATGGAGCATTTTGATGACAGTGTCCAAGTAGCATTGTGCTGACAATGGCATGGAGCATTGTGATGAAAAGGGTACTGGAGCACTGTGAGGAAAGGAATCATGGATCATTGTGATGCCAGGGGTCATGGAGCTTTGTGATGACACGGGTCATGGAGCATTGTGATGACACGGTCAAGGAACATTGTGATGACAAGAAATCTGGAGCATTGTGATGAAAGGGCATGGAGCATTGTGATGAAAGGTGACAAGTAGCATTGTGATGATATGGGCAGAGAACTTTGTGATGACAGGGGTCATGGAGCATTATGATGAAAAGTGTCATGGAACATTGTACTGACAGGGATCATGGAGCTTTTTGGTAAGGGATCCCTTGGAGATTGGTGGTGGCAGGCGTCATGGGGCATTGTGATGACAGCGGTCTTGGAGCATTGGGATGAAAGGGGTCATGGAGCACTGTGATTACAGGGGCCATGGAGCATTGTGAATACAAAGGCTATGGAGCATTGAGATGACAGGGTTCATGGAGCATTGTGATGAAAGTGATCATGGATCATTGTGATGACAAGTGTCCTGAAACCTTGTGATGACACGGTTCATGGAGCATTGTTATGACAAGGACCATGGCGAATTGTGATGACATCTGAAATGGGGCATTGTGATGACAGTGGTCATGTAGAATTGTGATGAAAGGTATCAAGGAGCACTGTGATGACAGGGGCCATGGAACATTGTGATGACAAAGGCCATGGAGCATTGTGATGACCAGTGTCATGGGACATTTTGATGACATTGGCATGGAACATTATGATGACAAGAGTTCTGGAGAATTTTGATGACAAGGGCATGGAGCATTGTGATGACAGGGCCCATGGAGCATTGTGACGAAGAGGGCAGGGAACATTGTGATGACTGGGTTCATGGAGCCTTGTGATGAAAGGGGCCATGGAGCACTGAGATGACAGGCGTCTTGAGGTATGGTGATGACAGTGGTCATGGAGCATTGTGATGAAAGAGATCATGGAGCAATATGATAAGAGGGGACATGGAGCATTGTGATGACAGGTGTATTGGAGCATTGTGATGAAAATATTAATGGATCATTGTGATGACATGTGTCCTGGAACACTGTGATGACACGGTTCATCGAGTATTGTGATGACAAGGGTCATAGCGAATTGTGATAACAGGTGTCATGGGGCATTGTGATGACATTGATCATCTAGGAATTGTGATGAAAGGTATCATGGAGCACTGTGATGACTGGGGGCATGAAGCATTGTTATGAAAATTGTCCTGGATTATTGTGATGACAGCAGTCATGGAGAATTGGGATGACAGGGATTATGCAGCATTGTGTTGACATGGGTATGGACTATTGTGATGACAATGGTCATGGAGCAATGTGATGAAAGTTTTCATGGAATATCGTGATGAAAAGTGCCTGGGAGCATTGTGACGATAAAGGCCATGGAGCATTGTGATGACAAGTGTCATGGAGCATTGTAATGAAAGCTTTCATTGTGCACTGTGATGACAAGGGGGATGGAGTATTGTGATGAAACTGGTCCTGGAACATTGTGATAACAAAAGCCATGGAGCATTGTGATGACAGGCATCATGGAGAATTGTGAAGAAAGGGGCCATGGGGAATTGTAATGACAATAGAGAAATGTGATGAAAATGGTCAGCGAGCATAGTGATTAAAGTGGTCATTGAGAATTGTGATGAAAAGTGACATAGAGCATTGTGATGGCAAAGGTCATGGAGAACTGTGATGACCAGGGTCATGTAGCATTGTGATGACACGTTCATGGAACATTGTGATGACAAGAATTCTGAAGCATTGTGATGACAAGGGCCATGGAGAATTGTGATGCCACGGTCATGGAACATTGTGATGACAAAATTCTGGAGCTTTGTGAGGAAATAGGCATGGAGCATTGTGATTATAGTGGACATGGAGCATTTTGATGACATGGGCAGGGAACACTGTGATGACAGGTGTTATGGAGCAATGGGATGACAAGTGTCATGGAGCACTGTGATGAGAGGGGCCTTGGAGAATTGTGATGACAGGCGTCATGAGGCATTGAGATGGCAGTGGTCATGGAGCATTATGATGAAAGGTGTTATGGAGCACTGTGATTACAGGGGCCATGGAGCATTGTGAATACAAAGGCCATGGAGCATTGAGATGACAGTGGTCATGGAGCATTGTGATGAAAGTGGTAATGGATCATTGTGATGACAAGTGTCCTGGGACCCTGTGATGACATGGTTCATGGAGCATTGTGATGACAATGGTCATGGCGAATTGTGATGACAATGTCATGGGGCATTGTGATGGCAGTGGTCATCTAGAAATGTGATTAAAGTTATTATGGAGCACAGGAATGAGAGGGGCCATGGAGCATTGTGATGACAAGTCTCATGGAGCATTGTGATGACAGGTGTCATGGAGCATCGTGATGACAAATGCCATTGAGAATTGTGATCAGAGGTGACATTGGGCATTGTGATGAAAGGGGTCATGGAGTACTGGGAGTACAGGGGCCATGGAGCCTTGTGATAACAAGTGACATGGAGAATAGTGATGACAGGCATCATAGAGCATTGTGATGACAAGTGCCATTTAGCATTTTGATGACAGGGGTCATCAGGCATTGTGTTGACGGGGGTCACGGAGCATTGTGATGACAAAGGCCATAGAGCATTGTGATGAGAGGGGTCATGGAGCATTGTGATGACATGGGCCATGGAGCATTGTGAGGACAAGATTCATGGAGCATTGTGATGACACGGGCATGAAGCATGGTGATGACAACAGACCTGGAGCATTGTGATGACAAGGGCATGGAGCATTGTGATTACAGGAGACTTGGGTCATTGTGATGAAATTGGCAGGGATCATTGTGATGAGAGGGATCATGGAGCATTGTGATGACAAGTGTCATGCAATATTGTGCTGACACAGATCATGGAGCATTTTGATGAGAGTGGCCTTGGAGCACAGTGATGAGAGACGTCATGGGGCATTATGGTGACAGTGGTCAAGGAGCATTGTGATGAAAGTGTTCATGGAGCAACGCGATTATCGGGACAATGGAGCATTGTGAATACAAAGGCCATGGAACATTGAGATAACAGAGTTCATGGAGCATTGTGATGACAAGGGTCTTGGGAGCTACTGATGACACGTTTCATACAGCATTGAGATGACAAGGGCCAAGGCGAATTGTGATGACACGTGTCATGGGGCATTGTGATGACATTGGTCATCTTGCATTGTGATGAGAGTGGTCATGTAGAATTTTGATTAAAGGTATCATGGAGCACTGTGATGACAAAGGCCAAGGAACATTGTGATGACAAGTGTCATTCAGCAATGTGATGACACGGGAATGGAGCATTATGATGACAAGTGTTCTGGAGCATTGTGATGACAAGGGTATGGAGCATTGTGATTACAGGGACCATGGAGCATTGTGATGACAACAGCATGGAGCACAGTGATGACATTGGTCATTGAGCATTGTGATTACAAAGACCATGAGGCATTGTGATGACAGGGGCCTTGGAGCATTGTGATGACAATGGTCATCAAGCATTGTGATGACAGGGGTCATAGAGCATTGTGATGAGAAAGACCATGGAGCATGGTGATGACAGAGGCCATGGAACATTGTGATGACCAGGCCATGTACCATTGTGATGACAAGGGCAGGGAACCTTGTGGTGACCGGGGTCATGGAGCATTTTGATGACAACTTTCATGGAACGTTGTGATGACAGGGGTCATGGAGCATTGTGATGAAAGTTGTCCTGGAGCATTGTGATGACAGCGGTCACAGAGAATTGGGATGAAAGGTATTATGCAGCATTGTGATGACAACGGTCATGGATCATTTGGATGACAGGGGTCATGGAACATTCTGATAACAAGGTTCATAAAGCATTTTGATGACAGGGGTCATGGAGCATTGTGTTGACACGAGCATGGAGCATTGTAATGATAGGATATCTGGAGCATTGTGATGAAAAGGGGACGGAGCATTTTGATGACAGGGTCCAAGGAGAATTGTGCTGACAATGGCATGGAGCATTGTGATGAAAAGGGTACTGGAGCACTGTGAGGAAAGGAATCATGGATCATTGTGATGCCAGGGGTCATGGAGCTTTGTGATGACACGGGTCATGGAGCATTGCGATGACACGGTCAAGGAACATTGCGATGACAAGAATTCTGGAGCATTGTGATGAAAGGGCATGGTGCATTGTGATGAAAGGTGACAAGGAGCATTGTGACGATATGGGCAGAGAACTTTTTGATGACAGGGGTCATGGAGCATTGTGATAAAAAGTGTCATGGAACATTGTACTGACAGGGATCATGGAGCTTTTTGGTAAGAGAGGTCTTGGAGATTTGTGAAGGCAGGTGTCATGGGGCATTGTGATGACAGCGGTCTTGGAGCATTGGGATGAAAGGGGTCATGGAGCTCTGTGATTACAGGGGCCATGGAGCATTGTGAATACAAAGGCCATGGAGCATTGAGATGACAGGGTTCATGGAGCATTGTGATGAAAGTGATCATGGATCATTGTGATGACAAGTGTCCTGGAACCTTGTGATGACACAGTTCATGGAGCATTGTGATGACAAGGACCATGGCGAATTGTGGTATCATCTGTCATGGGGCATTGTGATGACAGTGGTCATGTAGAATTGTATTGAAAGGTAACATGGAGCACTCTGATGACAGGGGCCATGGAACATTGTGATGACAAAGGCCATGGAGCATTGTGATGACAAGTGTTATGGGGCATTTTGATGACATTGGCATGGAGCATTATGATGACAAGAGTTCTGGAGCATTTTGATGACCAGGGCATGGAGTATTGTGATGAAAGTTGTCCTGGAGCATTGTGATGACAGCGGTCACAGAGGATTGGGATGAAAGGTATCATGCAGCATTGCGATGACAACGGTCAGGGATCATTTTGATGACAGGGGTCATGGAACATTCTGATAACAAGTTTCATCAAGCATTTTGAGGACAGGGGTCATGGAGCATTGTGTTGACACGGGCATGGAGCATTGTAATGATAGGATATCTGGAGCATTGTGATGAAAAGGGGATGGAGCATTTTGATGAGAGGGTCCAAGGAGAATTGTGCTGACAATGGCATGGAGCATTGTGATGAAAAGGGTACTGGAGCACTGTGAGGAAAGGAATCATGGATCATTGTGATGCCAGGGGTCATGGAGCTTTGTGATGACACGGGTCATGGAGCATTGTGATGACACGGTCAAGGAACATTGTGATGACAAGAAATCTGGAGCATTGTGATGAAAGGGCATGGAGCATTGTGATGAAAGGTGACAAGTAGCATTGTGATGATATGGGCAGAGAACTTTGTGATGACAGGGGTCATGGAGCATTGTGATGAAAGGTGTCATGGAACATTGTACTGACAGGGATCATGGAGCTTTTTGGTAAGGGAGCCCTTGGAGATTGGCGGTGGCAGGCGTCATGGGGCATTGTGATGACAGCGGTCTTGGAGCATTGTGATGAAAGGGGTCATGGAGCACTGTGATTACAGGAGCCATGGAGCATTGTGAATACAAAGGCTAAGGAGCATTGAGATGACAGGGTTCAGGGAGCATTGTGATGAAAGTGATCATGGATCATTGTGATGACAAGTGTCCTGAAACCTTGTGATGACACGGTTCATGGAGCATTGTTATGACAAGGACCATGGCGAATTGTGATGACATCTGAAATGGGGCATTGTGATGACAGTGGTCATGTAGAATTGTGATGAAAGGTATCAAGGAGCACTGTGATGACAGGGGCCATGGAGCATTGTGATGACAAGTGTCATGGGACATTTTGATGACATTGGCATGGAACATTATGATGACAAGAGTTCTGGAGAATTTTGATGACAAGGGCATGGAGCATTGTGATGACAGGGCCCATGGAGCATTGTGATGAAGAGGGCAGGGAACATTGTGATGACTGGGTTCATGGAGCCTTGTGATGAAAGGGGCCATGGAGCACTGAGATGACAGGCGTCTTGAGGTATGGTGATGACTATGGTCATGGAGCAATGTGATGAAAGTTTTCATGGAATATCGTGATGAAAAGTGCCTGGGAGCATTGTGACGATAAAGGCCATGGAGCATTGTGATGACAAGTGTCATGGAGCATTGTAATGAAAGCTTTCATTGTGCACTGTGATGACAAGGGGGATGGAGTATTGTGATGAAACTGGTCCTGGAGCATTGTGATAACAAAAGCCATGGAGCATTGTGATGACAGGCATCATGGAGAATTGAGAAGAAAGGGGCCATGGGGAATTGTAATGACAATAGAGAAATGTGATGAAAATGGTCAGTGAGCATAGTGATTAAAGTGGTCATTGAGAATTGTGCTGAAAAGTGACATAGAGCATTGTGATGACAAAGGTCATGGAGAACTGTGATGACCAGGGTCATGTAGCATTGTGATGACACGTTCATGGAACATTGTGATGACAAGAATTCTGAAGCATTGTGATGACAAGGGCCATGGAGCATTGGGATGCCACGGTCATGGAACATTGTGATGACAAAATTCTGGAGCTTTGTGAGGAAAAAGGCATGGAGCATTGTGATTATAGGGGACATGGAGCATTTTGATGACATGGGCAGGGAACACTGTGATGACAGGTGTTATGGAGCAATGGGCTGACAAGTGTCATGGAGCACTGTGATGAGAGGGGCCTTGGAGAATTGTGATGACAGGCGTCATGAGGCATTGAGATGGCAGTGGTCATGGAGCATTATGATGAAAGGTGTTATGGAGCACTGTGATTACAGGGGCCATGGAGCATTGTGAATACAAAGGCCGTGGAGCATTGAGATGACAGTGGTCATGGAGCATTGTGATGAAAGTGGTAATGGATCATTGTGATGACAAGTGTCCTGGGACCCTGTGATGACATGGTTCATGGAGCATTGTGATGACAATGGTCATGGCGAATTGTGATGACAATGTCATGGGGCATTGTGATGGCAGTGGTCATCTAGAAATGTGATTAAAGTTATTATGGAGCACAGTAATGAGAGGGGCCATTGAGCATTGTGATAACAAGTCTCATGGAGCATTGTGATGACAGGTGTCATGGAGCATCGTGATGACAAATGCCATTGAGAATTGTGATCAGAGGTGACATTGGGCATTGTGATGAAAGGGGTCATGGAGTACTGGGAGTACAGGGGCCATGGAGCCTTGTGATAACAAGTGACATGGAGAATAGTGATGACAGGCATCATAGAGCATTGTGATGACAAGTGCCATTTAGCATTTTGATGACAGGGGTCATCAGGCATTGTGTTGACGGGGGTCACGGAGCATTGTGATGACAAAGGCCATAGAGCATTGTGATGAGAGGGGTCATGGAGCATTGTGATGACATGGGCCATGGAGCTTTGTGAAGACAAGATTCATGGAGCATTGTGATGACACAGGCATGAAGCATGGTGATGACAACAGACCTGGAGCATTGTGATGACAAGGGCATGGAGCATTGTGATTACAGGAGACTTGGGTCATTGTGATGAAATTGGCAGGGATCATTGTGATTAGAGGGATCATGGAGCATTGTGATGACAAGTGTCATGCAATATTGTGCTGACACAGATCATGGAGCATTTTGATGAGAGTGGCCTTGGAGCAAAGTGATGAGAGATGTCATGGGGCATTATGGTGACAGTGGTCAAGGAGCATTGTGATGAAAGTGTTCATGGAGCAACGCGATTATCGGGACAATGGAGCATTGTGAATACAAAGGCCATGGAACATTGAGATAACAGAGTTCATGGAGCATTGTGATGACAAGGGTCTTGGGAGCTACTGATGACACGTTTCATACAGCATTGAGATGACAAGGGCCAAGGCGAATTGTGATGACACGTGTCATGGGGCATTGTGATGACATTGGTCATCTTGCATTGTGATGAGAGTGGTCATGTAGAATTTTGATTAAAGGTATCATGGAGCACTGTGATGACAAAGGCCAAGGAACATTGTGATGACAAGTGTCATTCAGCAATGTGATGACACGGGAATGGAACATTATGATGACAAGTGTTCTGGAGCATTGTGATGACAAGGGTATGGAGCATTGTGATTACAGGGACCATGGAGCATTGTGATGACAACAGAATGGAGCACTGTGATGACATTGGTCATTGAGCATTGTGATTACAAAGACCATGAGGCATTGTGATGACAGGGGCCTTGGAGCATTGTGATGACAATGGTCATCAAGCATTGTGATGACAGGGGTCATAGAGCATTGTGATGAGAAAGACCATGGAGCATGGTGATGACAGAGGCCATGGAACATTGTGATGACCAGGCCATGTACCATTGTGATGACAAGGGCAGGGAACCTTGTGGTGACCGGGGTCATGGAGCATTTTGATGACAACTTTCATGGAACGTTGTGATGACAGGGGTCATGGAGCATTGTGATGAAAGTTGTCCTGGAGCATTGTGATGACAGCGGTCACAGAGAATTGGGATGAAAGGTATCATGCAGCATTGTGATGACAACGGTCATGGATCATTTGGATGACAGGGATCATGGAACATTATGATAACAAGGTTCATAAAGCATTTTGATGACAGGGGTCATGGAGCATTGTGTTGACACGAGCATGGAGCATTGTAATGATAGGATATCTGGAGCATTGTGATGAAAAGGGGACGGAGCATTTTGATGACAGGGTCCAAGGAGAATTGTGCTGACAATGGCATGGAGCATTGTGATGAAAAGGGTACTGGAGCACTGTGAGGAAAGGAATCATGGATCATTGTGATGCCAGGGGTCATGGAGCTTTGTGATGACACGGGTCATGGAGCATTGTGATGACACGGTCAAGGAACATTGCGATGACAAGAATTCTGGAGCATTGTGATGAAAGGGCATGGTGCATTGTGATGAAAGGTGACAAGGAGCATTGTGACGATATGTGCAGAGAACTTTTTGATGACAGGGGTCATGGAGCATTGTGATAAAAACTGTCATGGAACATTGTACTGACAGGGATCATGGAGCTTTTTGGTAAGAGAGGTCTTGGAGATTTGTGAAGGCAGGCGTCATGGGGCATTGTGATGACAGCAGTCTTGGAGCATTGGGATGAAAGGGGTCATGGATCTCTGTGATTACAGGGGCCATGGAGCATTGTGAATACAAAGGCCATGGAGCATTGAGATGACAGGGTTCATGGAGCATTGTGATGAAAGTGATCATGGATCATTGTGATGACAAGTGTCCTGGAACCTTCTGATGACACAGTTCATGGAGCATTGTGATGACAAGGACCATGGCGAATTGTGGTATCATCTGTCATGGGGCATTGTGATGACAGTGGTCATGTAGAATTGTATTGAAAGGTAACATGGAGCACTCTGATGACAGGGGCCATGGAACATTGTGATGACAAAGGCCATGGAGCATTGTGATGACAAGTGTCATGGGGCATTTTGATGACATTGGCATGGAGCATTATGATGACAAGAGTTCTGGAGCATTTTGATGACCAGGGCATGGAGTATTGTGATGAAAGTTGTCCTGGAGCATTGTGATGACAGCGGTCACAGAGGATTGGGATGAAAGGTATCATGCAGCATTGCGATGACAACGGTCAGGGATCATTTTGATGACAGGGGTCATGGAACATTCTGATAACAAGTTTCATCAAGCATTTTGAGGACAGGGGTCATGGAGCATTGTGTTGACACGGGCATGGAGCATTGTAATGATAGGATATCTGGAGCATTGTGATGAAAAGGGGATGGAGCATTTTGATGAGAGGGTCCAAGGAGAATTGTGCTGACAATGGCATGGAGCATTGTGATGAAAAGGGTACTGGAGCACTGTGAGGAAAGGAATCATGGATCATTGTGATGCCAGGGGTCATGGAGCTTTGTGATGACACGGGTCATGGAGCATTGTGATGACACGGTCAAGGAACATTGTGATGACAAGAAATCTGGAGCATTGTGATGAAAGGGCATGGAGCATTGTGATGAAAGGTGACAAGTAGCATTGTGATGATATGGGCAGAGAACTTTGTGATGACAGGGGTCATGGAGCATTGTGATGAAAAGTGTCATGGAACATTGTACTGACAGGGATCATGGAGCTTTTTGGTAAGGGAGCCCTTGGAGATTGGTGGTGGCAGGCGTCATGGGGCATTGTGATGACAGCGGTCTTGGAGCATTGTGATGAAAGGGGTCATGGAGCACTGTGATTACAGGGGCCATGGAGCATTGTGAATACAAAGGCTAAGGAGCATTGAGATGACAGGGTTCAGGGAGCATTGTGATGAAAGTGATCATGGATCATTGTGATGACAAGTGTCCTGAAACCTTGTGATGACACGGTTCATGGAGCATTGTTATGACAAGGACCATGGCGAATTGTGATGACATCTGAAATGGGGCATTGTGATGACAGTGGTCATGTAGAATTGTGATGAAAGGTATCAAGGAGCACTGTGATGACAGGGGCCATGGAGCATTGTGATGACAAGTGTCATGGGACATTTTGATGACATTGGCATGGAACATTATGATGACAAGAGTTCTGGAGAATTTTGATGACAAGGGCATGGAGCATTGTGATGACAGGGCCCATGGAGCATTGTGATGAAGAGGGCAGGGAACATTGTGATGACTGGGTTCATGGAGCCTTGTGATGAAAGGGGCCATGGAGCACTGAGATGACAGGCGTCTTGAGGTATGGTGATGACTATGGTCATGGAGCATTGTGATGAAAGAGATCATGGAGCAATATGATAAGAGGGGACATGGAGCATTGTGATGACAGGTGTATTGGAGCATTGTGATGAAAATATTAATGGATCATTGTGATGACATGTGTCCTGGAAGACTGTGATGACACGGTTCATCGAGTATTGTGATGACAAGGGTCATAGCGAATTGTGATAACAGGTGTCATGGGGCATTGTGATGACATTGATCATCTAGGAATTGTGATGAAAGGTATCATGGAGCACTGTGATGACTGGGGGCATGAAGCATTGTTATGAAAATTGTCCTGGATTATTGTGATGACAGCAGTCATGGAGAATTGGGATGACAGTGATTATGCAGCATTGTGTGACATGGGTATGGACTATTGTGATGACAATGGTCATGGAGCAATGTGATGAAAGTTTTCATGGAATATCGTGATGAAAAGTGCCTGGGAGCATTGTGACGATAAAGGCCATGGAGCATTGTGATGACAAGTGTCATGGAGCATTGTAATGAAAGCTTTCATTGTGCACTGTGATGACAAGGGGGATGGAGTATTGTGATGAAACTGGTCCTGGAATATTGTGATAACAAAAGCCATGGAGCATTGTGATGACAGGCATCATGGAGAATTGTGAAGAAAGGGGCCATGGGGAATTGTAATGACAATAGAGAAATGTGATGAAAATGGTCAGCGAGCATAGTGATTAAAGTGGTCATTGAGAATTGTGATGAAAAGTGACATAGAGCATTGTGATGACAAAGGTCATGGAGAACTGTGATGACCAGGGTCATGTAGCATTGTGATGACACGTTCATGGAACATTGTGATGACAAGAATTCTGGAGCATTGTGATGACAAGGGCCATGGAGCATTGGGATGTCACGGTCATGGAACATTGTGATGACAAAATTCTGGAGCTTTGTGAGGAAAAAGGCATGGAGCATTGTGATTATAGGGGACATGGAGCATTTTGATGACATGGGCAGGGAACACTGTGATGACAGGTGTTATGGAGCAATGGGATGACAAGTGTCATGGAGCACTGTGATGAGAGGGGCCTTGGAGAATTGTGATGACAGGCGTCATGAGGCATTGAGATGGCAGTGGTCATGGAGCATTATGATGAAAGGTGTTATGGAGCACTGTGATTACAGGGGCCATGGAGCATTGTGAATACAAAGGCCATGGAGCATTGAGATGACAGTGGTCATGGAGCATTGTGATGAAAGTGGTAATGGATCATTGTGAGGACAAGTGTCCTGGGACCCTGTGATGACATGGTTCATGGAGCATTGTGATGACAATGGTCATGGCGAATTGTGATGACAATGTCATGGGGCATTGTGATGGCAGTGGTCATCTAGAAATGTGATTAAAGTTATTATGGAGCACAGTAATGAGAGGGGCCATGGAGCATTGTGATGACAAGTCTCATGGAGCATTGTGATGACAGGTGTCATGGAGCATCGTGATGACAAATGCCATTGAGAATTGTGATCAGAGGTGACATTGGGCATTGTGATGAAAGGGGTCATGGAGTACTGGGAGTACAGGGGCCATGGAGCCTTGTGATAACAAGTGACATGGAGAATAGTGATGACAGGCATCATAGAGCATTGTGATGACAAGTGCCATTTAGCATTTTGATGACAGGGGTCATCAGGCACTGTGTTGACGGGGGTCACGGAGCATTGTGATGACAATGTCATGGAGCACTGTGATGACATTGGTCATTGAGCATTGTGATTACAAAGACCATGAGGCATTGTGATGACAGGGGCCTTGGAGCATTGTGATGACAATGGTCATCAAGCATTGTGATGACAGGGGTCATAGAGCATTGTGATGAGAAAGACCATGGAGCATGGTGATGACAGAGGCCATGGAACATTGTGATGACCAGGCCATGTACCATTGTGATGACAAGGGCAGGGAACCTTGTGGTGACCGGGGTCATGGAGCATTTTGATGACAACTTTCATGGAACGTTGTGATGACAGGGGTCATGGAGCATTGTGATGAAAGTTGTCCTGGAGCATTGTGATGACAGCGGTCACAGAGAATTGGGATGAAAGGTATCATGCAGCATTGTGATGACAACGGTCATGGATCAATTGGATGACAGGGGTCATGGAACATTCTGATAACAAGGTTCATAAAGCATTTTGATGACAGGGGTCATGGAGCATTGTGTTGACACGAGCATGGAGCATTGTAATGATAGGATATCTGGAGCATTGTGATGAAAAGGGGATGGAGCATTTTGATGACAGGGTCCAAGGAGAATTGTGCTGACAATGGCATGGAGCATTGTGATGAAAAGGGTACTGGAACACTGTGAGGAAAGGAATCATGGATCATTGTGATGCCAGGGGTCATGGAGCTTTGTGATGACACGGGTCATGGAGCATTGTGATGACACGGTCAAGGAACATTGCGATGACAAGAATTCTGGAGCATTGTGATGAAAGGGCATGGTGCATTGTGATGAAAGGTGACAAGGAGCATTGTGACGATATGGGCAGAGAACTTTTTGATGACAGTGGTCATGGAGCTTTTTGGTAAGAGAGGTCTTGGAGATTTGTGAAGGCAGGCGTCATGGGGCATTGTGATGACAGCGGTCTTGGAGCATTGGGATGAAAGGGGTCATGGAGCACTGTGATTACAGGGGCCATGGAGCATTGTGAATACAAAGGCTATGGAGCATTGAGATGACAGGTTTCATGGAGCATTGTGATGAAAGTGATCATGGATCATTGTGATGACAAGTGTCCTGAAACCTTGTGATGACACGGTTCATGGAGCATTGTTATGACAAGGACCATGGCGAATTGTGATGACATCTGAAATGGGGCATTGTCATGACAGTGGTAATGTAGAATTGTGATGAAAGGTATCAAGGAACACTGTGTTGACAGGGGCCATGGAACATTGTGATGACAAAGGCCATGGAGCATTGTGATGACAAGTGTCATGGGACATTTTGATGACATTGGCATGGAACATTATGATGACAAGAGTTCTGGAGAATTTTGATGACAAGGGCATGGAGCATTGTGATGACAGGGCCCATGGAGCATTGTGACGAAGAGGGCAGGGAACATTGTGATGACTGGGTTCATGGAGCCTTGTGATGAAAGGGGCCATGGAGCACTGAGATGACAGGCGTCTTGAGGTATGGTGATGACAGTGGTCATGGAGCATTGTGATGAAAGAGATCATGGAGCAATATGATAAGAGGGGACATGGAGCATTGTGATGACAGCTGTATTGGAGAATTGTGATGAAAATATTAATGGATCATTGTGATGACATGGGTCCTGGAACACTGTGATGACACGGTTCATCGAGTATTGTGATGACAAGGGTCATAGCGAATTGTGATAACAGGTGTCATGGGGCATTGTGATGACATTGATCATCTAGGAATTGTGATGAAAGGTATCATGGTGCACTGTGATGACTGGGGGCATGAAGCATTGTTATGAAAATTGTCCTGGATTATTGTGATGACAGCAGTCATGGAGAATTGGGATGACAGGGATTATGCAGCATTGTGTTGACATGGGTATGGACTATTGTGATGACAATGGTCATGGAGCAATGTGATGAAAGTTTTCATGGAATATCGTGATGAAAAGTGCCTGGGGGCATTGGGACGATAAAGGCCATGGAGCATTGTGATGACAAGTGTCATGGAGCATTGTAATGAAAGCTTTCATTGTGCACTGTGATGACAAGGGGGATGGAGTACTGTGATGAAACTGGTCCTGGAGCATTGTGATAACAAAAGCCATGGAGCATTGTGATGACAGGCATCATGGAGAATTGTGAAGAAAGGGGCCATGGGGAATTGTAATGACAATAGAGAAATGTGATGAAAATGGTCAGCGAGCATAGTGATTAAAGTGGTCATTGAGAATTGAGATGAAAAGTGACATAGAGCATTGTGATGACAAAGGTCATGGAGAACTGTGATGACCAGGGTCATGTAGCATTGTGATGACACGTTCATGGAACATTGTGATGACAAGAATTCTGGAGCATTGTGATGACAAGGGCCATGGAGCATTGGGATGCCACGGTCATGGAACATTGTGATGACAAAATTCTGGAGCTTTGTGAGGAAAAAGGCATGGAGCATTGTGATTATAGGGGACATGGAGCATTTTGATGACATGGGCAGGGAACACTGTGATGACAGGTGTTATGGAGCAATGGGATGACAAGTGTCATGGAGCACTGTGATGAGAGGGGCCTTGGAGAATTGTGATGACAGGCGTCATGAGGCATTGAGATGGCAGTGGTCATGGAGCATTATGATGAAAGGTGTTATGGAGCACTGTGATTACAGGGGCCATGGAGCATTGTGAATACAAAGGCCATGGAGCATTGAGATGACAGTGGTCATGGAGCATTGTGATGAAAGTGGTAATGGATCATTGTGAGGACAAGTGTCCTGGGACCCTGTGATGACATGGTTCATGGAGCATTGTGATGACAATGGTCATGGCGAATTGTGATGACAATGTCATGGGGCATTGTGATGGCAGTGGTCATCTAGAAATGTGATTAAAGTTATTATGGAGCACAGTAATGAGAGGGGCCATGGAGCATTGTGATGACAAGTCTCATGGAGCATTGTGATGACAGGTGTCATGGAGCATCGTGATGACAAATGCCATTGAGAATTGTGATCAGAGGTGACATTGGGCATTGTGATGAAAGGGGTCATGGAGTACTGGGAGTACAGGGGCCATGGAGCCTTGTGATAACAAGTGACATGGAGAATAGTGATGACAGGCATCATAGAGCATTGTGATGACAAGTGCCATTTAGCATTTTGATGACAGGGGTCATCAGGCACTGTGTTGACGGGGGTCACGGAGCATTGTGATGACAATGTCATGGAGCACTGTGATGACATTGGTCATTGAGCATTGTGATTACAAAGACCATGAGGCATTGTGATGACAGGGGCCTTGGAGCATTGTGATGACAATGGTCATCAAGCATTGTGATGACAGGGGTCATAGAGCATTGTGATGAGAAAGACCATGGAGCATGGTGATGACAGAGGCCATGGAACATTGTGATGACCAGGCCATGTACCATTGTGATGACAAGGGCAGGGAACCTTGTGGTGACCGGGGTCATGGAGCATTTTGATGACAACTTTCATGGAACGTTGTGATGACAGGGGTCATGGAGCATTGTGATGAAAGTTGTCCTGGAGCATTGTGATGACAGCGGTCACAGAGAATTGGGATGAAAGGTATCATGCAGCATTGTGATGACAACGGTCATGGATCATTTGGATGACAGGGGTCATGGAACATTCTGATAACAAGGTTCATAAAGCATTTTGATGACAGGGGTCATGGAGCATTGTGTTGACACGAGCATGGAGCATTGTAATGATAGGATATCTGGAGCATTGTGATGAAAAGGGGATGGAGCATTTTGATGACAGGGTCCAAGGAGAATTGTGCTGACAATGGCATGGAGCATTGTGATGAAAAGGGTACTGGAACACTGTGAGGAAAGGAATCATGGATCATTGTGATGCCAGGGGTCATGGAGCTTTGTGATGACACGGGTCATGGAGCATTGTGATGACACGGTCAAGGAACATTGCGATGACAAGAATTCTGGAGCATTGTGATGAAAGGGCATGGTGCATTGTGATGAAAGGTGACAAGGAGCATTGTGACGATATGGGCAGAGAACTTTTTGATGACAGTGGTCATGGAGCTTTTTGGTAAGAGAGGTCTTGGAGATTTGTGAAGGCAGGCGTCATGGGGCATTGTGATGACAGCGGTCTTGGAGCATTGGGATGAAAGGGGTCATGGAGCACTGTGATTACAGGGGCCATGGAGCATTGTGAATACAAAGGCTATGGAGCATTGAGATGACAGGTTTCATGGAGCATTGTGATGAAAGTGATCATGGATCATTGTGATGACAAGTGTCCTGAAACCTTGTGATGACACGGTTCATGGAGCATTGTTATGACAAGGACCATGGCGAATTGTGATGACATCTGAAATGGGGCATTGTCATGACAGTGGTAATGTAGAATTGTGATGAAAGGTATCAAGGAACACTGTGTTGACAGGGGCCATGGAACATTGTGATGACAAAGGCCATGGAGCATTGTGATGACAAGTGTCATGGGACATTTTGATGACATTGGCATGGAACATTATGATGACAAGAGTTCTGGAGAATTTTGATGACAAGGGCATGGAGCATTGTGATGACAGGGCCCATGGAGCATTGTGACGAAGAGGGCAGGGAACATTGTGATGACTGGGTTCATGGAGCCTTGTGATGAAAGGGGCCATGGAGCACTGAGATGACAGGCGTCTTGAGGTATGGTGATGACAGTGGTCATGGAGCATTGTGATGAAAGAGATCATGGAGCAATATGATAAGAGGGGACATGGAGCATTGTGATGACAGCTGTATTGGAGAATTGTGATGAAAATATTAATGGATCATTGTGATGACATGGGTCCTGGAACACTGTGATGACACGGTTCATCGAGTATTGTGATGACAAGGGTCATAGCGAATTGTGATAACAGGTGTCATGGGGCATTGTGATGACATTGATCATCTAGGAATTGTGATGAAAGGTATCATGGTGCACTGTGATGACTGGGGGCATGAAGCATTGTTATGAAAATTGTCCTGGATTATTGTGATGACAGCAGTCATGGAGAATTGGGATGACAGGGATTATGCAGCATTGTGTTGACATGGGTATGGACTATTGTGATGACAATGGTCATGGAGCAATGTGATGAAAGTTTTCATGGAATATCGTGATGAAAAGTGCCTGGGGGCATTGGGACGATAAAGGCCATGGAGCATTGTGATGACAAGTGTCATGGAGCATTGTAATGAAAGCTTTCATTGTGCACTGTGATGACAAGGGGGATGGAGTACTGTGATGAAACTGGTCCTGGAGCATTGTGATAACAAAAGCCATGGAGCATTGTGATGACAGGCATCATGGAGAATTGTGAAGAAAGGGGCCATGGGGAATTGTAATGACAATAGAGAAATGTGATGAAAATGGTCAGCGAGCATAGTGATTAAAGTGGTCATTGAGAATTGAGATGAAAAGTGACATAGAGCATTGTGATGACAAAGGTCATGGAGAACTGTGATGTCCAGGGTCATGTAGCATTGTGATGACACGTTCATGGAACATTGTGATGACAAGAATTCTGGAGCATTGTGATGACAAGGGCCATGGAGCATTGTGATGCCACGGTCATGGAACATTGTGATGACAAAATTCTGGAGCTTTGTGAGGAAAAAGGCATGGAGCATTGTGATTATAGGGGACATGGAGCATTTTGATGACATGGGCAGGGAACACTGTGATGACAGGTGTTATGGAGCAATGGGATGACAAGTGTCATGGAGCACTGTGATGAGAGGGGCCTTGGAGAATTGTGATGACAGGCGTCATGAGGCATTGAGGTGGCAGTGGTCATGGAGCATTATGATGAAAGGTGTTATGGAGCACTGTGATTACAGGGGCCATGGAGCATTGTGAATACAAAGGCCATGGAGCATTGAGATGACAGTGGTCATGGAGCATTGTGATGAAAGTGGTAATGGATCATTGTGATGACAAGTGTCCTGGGACCCTGTGATGACATGGTTCATGGAGCATTGTGATGACAATGGTCATGGCGAATTGTGATGACAATGTCATGGGGCATTGTGATGGCAGTGGTCATCTAGAAATGTGATTAAAGTTATTATGGAGCACAGGAATGAGAGGGGCCATGGAGCATTGTGATGACAAGTCTCATGGAGCATTGTGATGACAGGTGTCATGGAGCATCGTGATGACAAATGCCATTGAGAATTGTGATCAGAGGTGACATTGGGCATTGTGATGAAAGGGGTCATGGAGTACTGGGAGTACAGGGGCCATGGAGCCTTGTGATAACAAGTGACATGGAGAATAGTGATGACAGGCATCATAGAGCATTGTGATGACAAGTGCCATTTAGCATTTTGATGACAGGGGTCATCAGGCATTGTGTTGACGGGGGTCACGGAGCATTGTGATGACAAAGGCCATAGAGCATTGTGATGAGAGGGGTCATGGAGCATTGTGATGACATGGGCCATGGAGCATTGTGAAGACAAGATTCATGGAGCATTGTGATGACACGGGCATGAAGCATGGTGATGACAACAGACCTGGAGCATTGTGATGACAAGGGCATGGAGCATTGTGATTACAGGAGACTTGGGTCATTGTGATGAAATTGGCAGGGATCATTGTGATTAGAGGGATCATGGAGCATTGTGATGACAAGTGTCATGCAATATTGTGCTGACACAGATCATGGAGCATTTTGATGAGAGTGGCCTTGGAGCACAGTGATGAGAGACGTCATGGGGCATTATGGTGACAGTGGTCAAGGAGCATTGTGATGAAAGTGTTCATGGAGCAACGCGATTATCGGGACAATGGAGCATTGTGAATACAAAGGCCATGGAACATTGAGATAACAGAGTTCATGGAGCATTGTGATGACAAGGGTCTTGGGAGCTACTGATGACACGTTTCATACAGCATTGAGATGACAAGGGCCAAGGCGAATTGTGATGACACGTGTCATGGGGCATTGTGATGACATTGGTCATCTTGCATTGTGATGAGAGTGGTCATGTAGAATTTTGATTAAAGGTATCATGGAGCACTGTGATGACAAAGGCCAAGGAACATTGTGATGACAAGAGTATGGAGCATTGTGATTACAGGGACCATGGAGCATTGTGATGACAACGGCATGGAGCACTGTGATGACATTGGTCATTGAGCATTGTGATTACAAAGACCATGAGGCATTGTGATGACAGGGGCCATGGAACATTGTGATGACAAAGGCCATTGAGCATTGTGATGACAAGTGTCATGGGGCATTTTGATGACATTGGCATGGAGCATTATGATTACAAGAGTTCTGGAGCATTTTGATGACCAGGGCATGGAGCATTGTGATGAAAGTTGTCCTGGAGCATTGTGATGACAGCGGTCACAGAGGATTGGGATGAAAGGTATCATGCAGCATTGCGATGACAACGGTCAGGGATCATTTTGATGACAGGGGTCATGGAACATTCTGATAACAAGTTTCATCAAGCATTTTGATGACAGGGGTCATGGAGCATTGTGTTGACACGGGCATGGAGCATTGTAATGATAGGTTATCTGGAGCATTGTGATGAAAAGGGGATGGAGCATTTTGATGACAGTGTCCAAGTAGCATTGTGCTGACAATGGCATGGAGCATTGTGATGAAAAGGGTACTGGAGCACTGTGAGGAAAGGAATCATGGATCATTGTGATGCCAGGGGTCATGGAGCTTTGTGATGACACGGGTCATGGAGCATTGTGATGACACGGTCAAGGAACATTGTGATGACAAGAAATCTGGAGCATTGTGATGAAAGGGCATGGAGCATTGTGATGAAAGGTGACAAGTAGCATTGTGATGATATGGGCAGAGAACTTTGTGATGACAGGGGTCATGGAGAATTATGATGAAAAGTGTCATGGAACATTGTACTGACAGGGATCATGGAGCTTTTTGGTAAGGGATCCCTTGGAGATTGGTGGTGGCAGGCGTCATGGGGCATTGTGATGACAGCGGTCTTGGAGCATTGTGATGAAAGGGGTCATGGAGCACTGTGATTACAGGGGCCATGGAGCATTGTGAATACAAAGGCTATGGAGCATTGAGATGACAGGGTTCATGGAGCATTGTGATGACAGGCATCATGGAGAATTGTGAAGAAAGGGGCCATGGGGAATTGTAATGACAATAGAGAAATGTGATGAAAATGGTCAGCGAGCATAGTGATTAAAGTGGTCATTGAGAATTGTGATGAAAAGTGACATAGAGCATTGTGATGGCAAAGGTCATGGAGAACTGTGATGACCAGGGTCATGTAGCATTGTGATGACACGTTCATGGAACATTGTGATGACAAGAATTCTGAAGCATTGTGATGACAAGGGCCATCGAGCATTGTGATGCCACGGTCATGGAACATTGTGATGACAAAATTCTGGAGCTTTGTGAGGAAATAGGCATGGAGCATTGTGATTATAGGGGACATGGAGCATTTTGATGACATGGGCAGGGAACACTGTGATGACAGGTGTTATGGAGCAATGGGATGACAAGTGTCATGGAGCACTGTGATGAGAGGGGCCTTGGAGAATTGTGATGACAGGCGTCATGAGGCATTGAGATGGCAGTGGTCATGGAGCATTATGATGAAAGGTGTTATGGAGCACTGTGATTACAGGGGCCATGGAGCATTGTGAATACAAAGGCCATGGAGCATTGAGATGACAGTGGTCATGGAGCATTGTGATGAAAGTGGTAATGGATCATTGTGATGACAAGTGTCCTGGGACCCTGTGATGACATGGTTCATGGAGCATTGTGATGACAATGGTCATGGCGAATTGTGATGACAATGTCATGGGGCATTGTGATGGCAGTGGTCATCTAGAAATGTGATTAAAGTTATTATGGAGCACAGGAATGAGAGGGGCCATGGAGCATTGTGATGACAAGTCTCATGGAGCATTGTGATGACAGGTGTCATGGAGCATCGTGATGACAAATGCCATTGAGAATTGTGATCAGAGGTGACATTGGGCATTGTGATGAAAGGGGTCATGGAGTACTGGGAGTACAGGGGCCATGGAGCCTTGTGATAACAAGTGACATGGAGAATAGTGATGACAGGCATCATAGAGCATTGTGATGACAAGTGCCATTTAGCATTTTGATGACAGGGGTCATCAGGCATTGTGTTGACGGGGGTCACGGAGCATTGTGATGACAAAGGCCATAGAGCATTGTGATGAGAGGGGTCATGGAGCATTGTGATGACATGGGCCATGGAGCATTGTGAGGACAAGATTCATGGAGCATTGTGATGACACGGGCATGAAGCATGGTGATGACAACAGACCTGGAGCATTGTGATGACAAGGGCATGGAGCATTGTGATTACAGGAGACTTGGGTCATTGTGATGAAATTGGCAGGGATCATTGTGATTAGAGGGATCATGGAGCATTGTGATGACAAGTGTCATGCAATATTGTGCTGACACAGATTATGGGGCATTTTGATGAGAGTGGCCTTGGAGCACAGTGATGAGAGACGTCATGGGGCATTATGGTGACAGTGGTCAAGGAGCATTGTGATGAAAGTGTTCATGGAGCAACGCGATTATCGGGACAATGGAGCATTGTGAATACAAAGGCCATGGAACATTGAGATAACAGAGTTCATGGAGCATTGTGATGACAAGGGTCTTGGGAGCTACTGATGACACGTTTCATACAGCATTGAGATGACAAGGGCCAAGGCGAATTGTGATGACACGTGTCATGGGGCATTGTGATGACATTGGTCATCTTGCATTGTGATGAGAGTGGTCATGTAGAATTTTGATTAAAGGTATCATGGAGCACTGTGATGACAAAGGCCAAGGAACATTGTGATGACAAGAGTATGGAGCATTGTGATTACAGGGACCATGGAGCATTGTGATGACAACGGCATGGAGCACTGTGATGACATTGGTCATTGAGCATTGTGATTACAAAGACCATGAGGCATTGTGATGACAGGGGCCATGGAACATTGTGATGACAAAGGCCATTGAGCATTGTGATGACAAGTGTCATGGGGCATTTTGATGACATTGGCATGGAGCATTATGATGACAAGAGTTCTGGAGCATTTTGATGACCAGGGCATGGAGCATTGTGATGAAAGTTGTCCTGGAGCATTGTGATGACAGCGGTCACAGAGGATTGGGATGAAAGGTATCATGCAGCATTGCGATGACAACGGTCAGGGATCATTTTGATGACAGGGTTCATGGAACATTCTGATAACAAGTTTCATCAAGCATTTTGATGACAGGGGTCATGGAGCATTGTGTTGACACGGGCATGGAGCATTGTAATGATAGGATATCTGGAGCATTGTGATGAAAAGGGGATGGAGCATTTTGATGACAGTGTCCAAGTAGCATTGTGCTGACAATGGCATGGAGCATTGTGATGAAAAGGGTACTGGAGCACTGTGAGGAAAGGAATCATGGATCATTGTGATGCCAGGGGTCATGGAGCTTTGTGATGACACGGGTCATGGAGCATTGTGATGACACGGTCAAGGAACATTGTGATGACAAGAAATCTGGAGCATTGTGATGAAAGGGCATGGAGCATTGTGATGAAAGGTGACAAGTAGCATTGTGATGATATGGGCAGAGAACTTTGTGATGACAGGGGTCATGGAGCATTATGATGAAAAGTGTCATGGAACATTGTACTGACAGGGATCATGGAGCTTTTTGGTAAGGGATCCCTTGGAGATTGGTGGTGGCAGGCGTCATGGGGAATTGTGATGACAGCGGTCTTGGAGCATTGTGATGAAAGGGGTCATGGAGCACTGTGATTACAGGGGCCATGGAGCATTGTGAATACAAAGGCTATGGAGCATTGAGATGACAGGGTTCATGGAGCATTGTGATGACAGGCATCATGGAGAATTGTGAAGAAAGGGGCCATGGGGAATTGTAATGACAATAGAGAAATGTGATGAAAATGGTCAGCGAGCATAGTGATTAAAGTGGTCATTGAGAATTGTGATGAAAAGTGACATAGAGCATTGTGATGGCAAAGGTCATGGAGAACTGTGATGACCAGGGTCATGTAGCATTGTGATGACACGTTCATGGAACATTGTGATGACAAGAATTCTGAAGCATTGTGATGACAAGGGCCATGGAGAATTGTGATGCCACGGTCATGGAACATTGTGATGACAAAATTCTGGAGCTTTGTGAGGAAATAGGCATGGAGCATTGTGATTATAGGGGACATGGAGCATTTTGATGACATGGGCAGGGAACACTGTGATGACAGGTGTTATGGAGCAATGGGATGACAAGTGTCATGGAGCACTGTGATGAGAGGGGCCTTGGAGAATTGTGATGACAGGCGTCATGAGGCATTGAGATGGCAGTGGTCATGGAGCATTATGATGAAAGGTGTTATGGAGCACTGTGATTACAGGGGCCATGGAGCATTGTGAATACAAAGGCCATGGAGCATTGAGATGACAGTGGTCATGGAGCATTGTGATGAAAGTGGTAATGGATCATTGTGATGCCAAGTGTCCCGGGACCCTGTGATGACATGGTTCATGGAGCATTGTGATGACAATGGTCATGGCGAATTGTGATGACAATGTCATGGGGCATTGTGATGGCAGTGGTCATCTAGAAATGTGATTAAAGTTATTATGGAGCACAGGAATGAGAGGGGCCATGGAGCATTGTGATGACAAGTCTCATGGAGCATTGTGATGACAGGTGTCATGGAGCATCGTGATGACAAATGCCATTGAGAATTGTGATCAGAGGTGACATTGGGCATTGTGATGAAAGGGGTCATGGAGTACTGGGAGTACAGGGGCCATGGAGCCTTGTGATAACAAGTGACATGGAGAATAGTGATGACAGGCATCATAGAGCATTGTGATGACAAGTGCCATTTAGCATTTTGATGACAGGGGTCATCAGGCATTGTGTTGACGGGGGTCAAGGAGCATTGTGATGACAAAGGCCATAGAGCATTGTGATGAGAGGGGTCATGGAGCATTGTGATGACATGGGCCATGGAGCATTGTGAGGACAAGATTCATGGAGCATTGTGATGACACGGGCATGAAGCATGGTGATGACAACAGACCTGGAGCATTGTGATGACAAGGGCATGGAGCATTGTGATTACAGGAGACTTGGGTCATTGTGATGAAATTGGCAGGGATCATTGTGATTAGAGGGATCATGGAGCATTGTGATGACAAGTGTCATGCAATATTGTGCTGACACAGATTATGGGGCATTTTGATGAGAGTGGCCTTGGAGCACAGTGATGAGAGACGTCATGGGGCATTATGGTGACAGTGGTCAAGGAGCATTGTGATGAAAGTGTTCATGGAGCAACGCGATTATCGGGACAATGGAGCATTGTGAATACAAAGGCCATGGAACATTGAGATAACAGAGTTCATGGAGCATTGTGATGACAAGGGTCTTGGGAGCTACTGATGACACGTTTCATACAGCATTGAGATGACAAGGGCCAAGGCGAATTGTGATGACACGTGTCATGGGGCATTGTGATGACATTGGTCATCTTGCATTGTGATGAGAGTGGTCATGTAGAATTTTGATTAAAGGTATCATGGAGCACTGTGATGACAAAGGTCAAGGAACATTGTGATGACAAGAGTATGGAGCATTGTGATTACAGGGACCATGGAGCATTGTGATGACAACGGCATGGAGCACTGTGATGACATTGGTCATTGAGCATTGTGATTACAAAGACCATGAGGCATTGTGATGACAGGGGCCATGGAACATTGTGATGACAAAGGCCATTGAGCATTGTGATGACAAGTGTCATGGGGCATTTTGATGACATTGGCATGGAGCATTATGATGACAAGAGTTCTGGAGCATTTTGATGACCAAGGCATGGAGCATTGTGATGAAAGTTGTCCTGGAGCATTGTGATGACAGCGGTCACAGAGGATTGGGATGAAAGGTATCATGCAGCATTGCGATGACAACGGTCAGGGATCATTTTGATGACAGGGTTCATGGAACATTCTGATAACAAGTTTCATCAAGCATTTTGATGACAGGGGTCATGGAGCATTGTGTTGACACGGGCATGGAGCATTGTAATGATAGGATATCTGGAGCATTGTGATGAAAAGGGGATGGAGCATTTTGATGACAGTGTCCAAGTAGCATTGTGCTGACAATGGCATGGAGCATTGTGATGAAAAGGGTACTGGAGCACTGTGAGGAAAGGAATCATGGATCATTGTGATGCCAGGGGTCATGGAGCTTTGTGATGACACGGGTCATGGAGCATTGTGATGACACGGTCAAGGAACATTGTGATGACAAGAAATCTGGAGCATTGTGATGAAAGGGCATGGAGCATTGTGATGAAAGGTGACAAGTAGCATTGTGATGATATGGGCAGAGAACTTTGTGATGACAGGGGTCATGGAGCATTATGATGAAAAGTGTCATGGAACATTGTACTGACAGGGATCATGGAGCTTTTTGGTAAGGGATCCCTTGGAGATTGGTGGTGGCAGGCGTCATGGGGAATTGTGATGACAGCGGTCTTGGAGCATTGTGATGAAAGGGGTCATGGAGCACTGTGATTACAGGGGCCATGGAGCATTGTGAATACAAAGGCTATGGAGCATTGAGATGACAGGGTTCATGGAGCATTGTGATGACAGGCATCATGGAGAATTGTGAAGAAAGGGGCCATGGGGAATTGTAATGACAATAGAGAAATGTGATGAAAATGGTCAGCGAGCATAGTGATTAAAGTGGTCATTGAGAATTGTGATGAAAAGTGACATAGAGCATTGTGATGGCAAAGGTCATGGAGAACTGTGATGACCAGGGTCATGTAGCATTGTGATGACACGTTCATGGAACATTGTGATGACAAGAATTCTGAAGCATTGTGATGACAAGGGCCATGGAGAATTGTGATGCCACGGTCATGGAACATTGTGATGACAAAATTCTGGAGCTTTGTGAGGAAATAGGCATGGAGCATTGTGATTATAGGGGACATGGAGCATTTTGATGACATGGGCAGGGAACACTGTGATGACAGGTGTTATGGAGCAATGGGATGACAAGTGTCATGGAGCACTGTGATGAGAGGGGCCTTGGAGAATTGTGATGACAGGCGTCATGAGGCATTGAGATGGCAGTGGTCATGGAGCATTATGATGAAAGGTGTTATGGAGCACTGTGATTACAGGGGCCATGGAGCATTGTGAATACAAAGGCCATGGAGCATTGAGATGACAGTGGTCATGGAGCATTGTGATGAAAGTGGTAATGGATCATTGTGATGCCAAGTGTCCCGGGACCCTGTGATGACATGGTTCATGGAGCATTGTGATGACAATGGTCATGGCGAATTGTGATGACAATGTCATGGGGCATTGTGATGGCAGTGGTCATCTAGAAATGTGATTAAAGTTATTATGGAGCACAGGAATGAGAGGGGCCATGGAGCATTGTGATGACAAGTCTCATGGAGCATTGTGATGACAGGTGTCATGGAGCATCGTGATGACAAATGCCATTGAGAATTGTGATCAGAGGTGACATTGGGCATTGTGATGAAAGGGGTCATGGAGTACTGGGAGTACAGGGGCCATGGAGCCTTGTGATAACAAGTGACATGGAGAATAGTGATGACAGGCATCATAGAGCATTGTGATGACAAGTGCCATTTAGCATTTTGATGACAGGGGTCATCAGGCATTGTGTTGACGGGGGTCACGGAGCATTGTGATGACAAAGGCCATAGAGCATTGTGATGAGAGGGGTCATGGAGCATTGTGATGACATGGGCCATGGAGCATTGTGAGGACAAGATTCATGGAGCATTGTGATGACACGGGCATGAAGCATGGTGATGACAACAGACCTGGAGCATTGTGATGACAAGGGCATGGAGCATTGTGATTACAGGAGACTTGGGTCATTGTGATGAAATTGGCAGGGATCATTGTGATTAGAGGGATCATGGAGCATTGTGATGACAAGTGTCATGCAATATTGTGCTGACACAGATCATGGAGCATTTTGATGAGAGTGGCCTTGGAGCACAGTGATGAGAGACGTCATGGGGCATTATGGTGACAGTGGTCAAGGAGCATTGTGATGAAAGTGTTCATGGAGCAACGCGATTATCGGGACAATGGAGCATTGTGAATACAAAGGCCATGGAACATTGAGATAACAGAGTTCATGGAGCATTGTGATGACAAGGGTCTTGGGAGCTACTGATGACACGTTTCATACAGCATTGAGATGACAAGGGCCAAGGCGAATTGTGATGACACGTGTCATGGGGCATTGTGATGACATTGGTCATCTTGCATTGTGATGAGAGTGGTCATGTAGAATTTTGATTAAAGGTATCATGGAGCACTGTGATGACAAAGGCCAAGGAACATTGTGATGACAAGTGTCATTCAGCAATGTGATGACACGGGAATGGAGCATTATGATGACAAGTGTTCTGGAGCATTGTGATGACAAGGGTATGGAGCATTGTGATTACAGGGACCATGGAGCATTGTGATGACAACAGCATGGAGCACTGTGATGACATTGGTCATTGAGCATTGTGATTACAAAGACCATGAGGCATTGTGATGACAGGGGCCTTGGAGCATTGTGATGACAATGGTCATCAAGCATTGTGATGACAGGGGTCATAGAGCATTGTGATGAGAAAGACCATGGAGCATGGTGATGACAGAGGCCATGGAACATTGTGATGACCAGGCCATGTACCATTGTGATGACAAGGGCAGGGAACCTTGTGGTGACCGGGGTCATGGAGCATTTTGATGACAACTTTCATGGAACGTTGTGATGACAGGGGTCATGGAGCATTGTGATGAAAGTTGTCCTGGAGCATTGTGAGGACAGCGGTCACAGAGAATTGGGATGAAAGGTATCATGCAGCATTGTGATGACAACGGTCATGGATCATTTGGATGACAGGGGTCATGGAACATTCTGATAACAAGGTTCATAAAGCATTTTGATGACAGGGGTCATGGAGCATTGTGTTGACACGAGCATGGAGCATTGTAATGATAGGATATCTGGAGCATTGTGATGAAAAGGGGACGGAGCATTTTGATGACAGGGTCCAAGGAGAATTGTGCTGACAATGGCATGGAGCATTGTGATGAAAAGGGTACTGGAGCACTGTGAGGAAAGGAATCATGGATCATTGTGATGCCAGGGGTCATGGAGCTTTGTGATGACACGGGTCATGGAGCATTGCGATGACACGGTCAAGGAACATTGCGATGACAAGAATTCTGGAGCATTGTGATGAAAGGGCATGGTGCATTGTGATGAAAGGTGACAAGGAGCATTGTGACGATATGGGCAGAGAACTTTTTGATGACAGGGGTCATGGAGCATTGTGATAAAAAGTGTCATGGAACATTGTACTGACAGGGATCATGGAGCTTTTTGGTAAGAGAGGTCTTGGAGATTTGTGAAGGCAGGTGTCATGGGGCATTGTGATGACAGCAGTCTTGGAGCATTGGGATGAAAGGGGTCATGGAGCTCTGTGATTACAGGGGCCATGGAGCATTGTGAATACAAAGGCCATGGAGCATTGAGATGACAGGGTTCATGGAGCATTGTGATGAAAGTGATCATGGATCATTGTGATGACAAGTGTCCTGGAACCTTGTGATGACACAGTTCATGGAGCATTGTGATGACAAGGACCATGGCGAATTGTGGTATCATCTGTCATGGGGCATTGTGATGACAGTGGTCATGTAGAATTGTATTGAAAGGTAACATGGAGCACTCTGATGACAGGGGCCATGGAACATTGTGATGACAAAGGCCATGGAGCATTGTGATGACAAGTGTTATGGGGCATTTTGATGACATTGGCATGGAGCATTATGATGACAAGAGTTCTGGAGCATTTTGATGACCAGGGCATGGAGTATTGTGATGAAAGTTGTCCTGGAGCATTGTGATGACAGCGGTCACAGAGGATTGGGATGAAAGGTATCATGCAGCATTGCGATGACAACGGTCAGGGATCATTTTGATGACAGGGGTCATGGAACATTCTGATAACAAGTTTCATCAAGCATTTTGAGGACAGGGGTCATGGAGCATTGTGTTGACACGGGCATGGAGCATTGTAATGATAGGATATCTGGAGCATTGTGATGAAAAGGGGATGGAGCATTTTGATGAGAGGGTCCAAGGAGAATTGTGCTGACAATGGCATGGAGCATTGTGATGAAAAGGGTACTGGAGCACTGTGAGGAAAGGAATCATGGATCATTGTGATGCCAGGGGTCATGGAGCTTTGTGATGACACGGGTCATGGAGCATTGTGATGACACGGTCAAGGAACATTGTGATGACAAGAAATCTGGAGCATTGTGATGAAAGGGCATGGAGCATTGTGATGAAAGGTGACAAGTAGCATTGTGATGATATGGGCAGAGAACTTTGTGATGACAGGGGTCATGGAGCATTGTGATGAAAAGTGTCATGGAACATTGTACTGACAGGGATCATGGAGCTTTTTGGTAAGGGAGCCCTTGGAGATTGGTGGTGGCAGGCGTCATGGGGCATTGTGATGACAGCGGTCTTGGAGCATTGTGATGAAAGGGGTCATGGAGCACTGTGATTACAGGGGCCATGGAGCATTGTGAATACAAAGGCTAAGGAGCATTGAGATGACAGGGTTCAGGGAGCATTGTGATGAAAGTGATCATGGATCATTGTGATGACAAGTGTCCTGAAACCTTGTGATGACACGGTTCATGGAGCATTGTTATGACAAGGACCATGGCGAATTGTGATGACATCTGAAATGGGGCATTGTGATGACAGTGGTCATGTAGAATTGTGATGAAAGGTATCAAGGAGCACTGTGATGACAGGGGCCATGGAGCATTGTGATGACAAGTGTCATGGGACATTTTGATGACATTGGCATGGAACATTATGATGACAAGAGTTCTGGAGAATTTTGATGACAAGGGCATGGAGCATTGTGATGACAGGGCCCATGGAGCATTGTGATGAAGAGGGCAGGGAACATTGTGATGACTGGGTTCATGGAGCCTTGTGATGAAAGGGGCCATGGAGCACTGAGATGACAGGCGTCTTGAGGTATGGTGATGACTATGGTCATGGAGCAATGTGATGAAAGTTTTCATGGAATATCGTGATGAAAAGTGCCTGGGAGCATTGTGACGATAAAGGCCATGGAGCATTGTGATGACAAGTGTCATGGAGCATTGTAATGAAAGCTTTCATTGTGCACTGTGATGACAAGGGGGATGGAGTATTGTGATGAAACTGGTCCTGGAGCATTGTGATAACAAAAGCCATGGAGCATTGTGATGACAGGCATCATGGAGAATTGTGAAGAAAGGGGCCATGGGGAATTGTAATGACAATAGAGTAATGTGATGAAAATGGTCAGTGAGCATAGTGATTAAAGTGGTCATTGAGAATTGTGATGAAAAGTGACATAGAGCATTGTGATGACAAAGGTCATGGAGAACTGTGATGACCAGGGTCATGTAGCATTGTGATGACACGTTCATGGAACATTGTGATGACAAGAATTCTGGAGCATTGTGATGACAAGGGCCATGGAGCATTGGGATGCCACGGTCATGGAACATTGTGATGACAAAATTCTGGAGCTTTGTGAGGAAAAAGGCATGGAGCATTGTGATTATAGGGGACATGGAGCAGTTTGATGACATGGGCAGGGAACACTGTGATGACAGGTGTTATGGAGCAATGGGCTGACAAGTGTCATGGAGCACTGTGATGAGAGGGGCCTTGGAGAATTGTGATGACAGGCGTCATGAGGCATTGAGATGGCAGTGGTCATGGAGCATTATGATGAAAGGTGTTATGGAGCACTGTGATTACAGGGGCCATGGAGCATTGTGAATACAAAGGCCGTGGAGCATTGAGATGACAGTGGTCATGGAGCATTGTGATGAAAGTGGTAATGGATCATTGTGATGACAAGTGTCCTGGGACCCTGTGATGACATGGTTCATGGAGCATTGTGATGACAATGGTCATGGCGAATTGTGATGACAATGTCATGGGGCATTGTGATGGCAGTGGTCATCTAGAAATGTGATTAAAGTTATTATGGAGCACAGTAATGAGAGGGGCCATTGAGCATTGTGATAACAAGTCTCATGGAGCATTGTGATGACAGGTGTCATGGAGCATCGTGATGACAAATGCCATTGAGAATTGTGATCAGAGGTGACATTGGGCATTGTGATGAAAGGGGTCATGGAGTACTGGGAGTACAGGGGCCATGGAGCCTTGTGATAACAAGTGACATGGAGAATAGTGATGACAGGCATCATAGAGCATTGTGATGACAAGTGCCATTTAGCATTTTGATGACAGGGGTCATCAGGCATTGTGTTGACGGGGGTCACGGAGCATTGTGATGACAAAGGCCATAGAGCATTGTGATGAGAGGGGTCATGGAGCATTGTGATGACATGGGCCATGGAGCATTGTGAAGACAAGATTCATGGAGCATTGTGATGACACAGGCATGAAGCATGGTGATGACAACAGACCTGGAGCATTGTGATGACAAGGGCATGGAGCATTGTGATTACAGGAGACTTGGGTCATTGTGATGAAATTGGCAGGGATCATTGTGATTAGAGGGATCATGGAGCATTGTGATGACAAGTGTCATGCAATATTGTGCTGACACAGATCATGGAGCATTTTGATGAGAGTGGTCTTGGAGCACAGTGATGAGAGACGTCATGGGGCATTATGGTGACAGTGGTCAAGGAGCATTGTGATGAAAGTGTTCATGGAGCAACGCGATTATCGGGACAATGGAGCATTGTGAATACAAAGGCCATGGAACATTGAGATAACAGAGTTCATGGAGCATTGTGATGACAAGGGTCTTGGGAGCTACTGATGACACGTTTCATACAGCATTGAGATGACAAGGGCCAAGGCGAATTGTGATGACACGTGTCATGGGGCATTGTGATGACATTGGTCATCTTGCATTGTGATGAGAGTGGTCATGTAGAATTTTGATTAAAGGTATCATGGAGCACTGTGATGACAAAGGCCAAGGAACATTGTGATGACAAGTGTCATTCAGCAATGTGATGACACGGGAATGGAGCATTATGATGACAAGTGTTCTGGAGCATTGTGATGACAAGGGTATGGAGCATTGTGATTACAGGGACCATGGAGCATTGTGATGACAACAGCATGGAGCACTGTGATGACATTGGTCATTGAGCATTGTGATTACAAAGACCATGAGGCATTGTGATGACAGGGGCCTTGGAGCATTGTGATGACAATGGTCATCAAGCATTGTGATGACAGGGGTCATAGAGCATTGTGATGAGAAAGACCATGGAGCATGGTGATGACAGAGGCCATGGAACATTGTGATGACCAGGCCATGTACCATTGTGATGACAAGGGCAGGGAACCTTGTGGTGACCGGGGTCATGGAGCATTTTGATGACAACTTTCATGGAACGTTGTGATGACAGGGGTCATGGAGCATTGTGATGAAAGTTGTCCTGGAGCATTGTGATGACAGCGGTCACAGAGAATTGGGATGAAAGGTATCATGCAGCATTGCGATGACAACGGTCATGGATCATTTGGATGACAGGGATCATGGAACATTCTGATAACAAGGTTCATAAAGCATTTTGATGACAGGGGTCATGGAGCATTGTGTTGACACGAGCATGGAGCATTGTAATGATAGGATATCTGGAGCATTGTGATGAAAAGGGGACGGAGCATTTTGATGACAGGGTCCAAGGAGAATTGTGCTGACAATGGCATGGAGCATTGTGATGAAAAGGGTACTGGAGCACTGTGAGGAAAGGAATCATGGATCATTGTGATGCCAGGGGTCATGGAGCTTTGTGATGACACGGGTCATGGAGCATTGTGATGACACGGTCAAGGAACATTGCGATGACAAGAATTCTGGAGCATTGTGATGAAAGGGCATGGTGCATTGTGATGAAAGGTGACAAGGAGCATTGTGACGATATGTGCAGAGAACTTTTTGATGACAGGGGTCATGGAGCATTGTGATAAAAAGTGTCATGGAACATTGTACTGACAGGGATCATGGAGCTTTTTGGTAAGAGAGGTCTTGGAGATTTGTGAAGGCAGGCGTCATGGGGCATTGTGATGACAGCAGTCTTGGAGCATTGGGATGAAAGGGGTCATGGAGCTCTGTGATTACAGGGGCCATGGAGCATTGTGAATACAAAGGCCATGGAGCATTGAGATGACAGGGTTCATGGAGCATTGTGATGAAAGTGATCATGGATCATTGTGATGACAAGTGTCCTGGAATCTTGTGATGACACAGTTCATGGAGCATTGTGATGACAAGGACCATGGCGAATTGTGGTATCATCTGTCATGGGGCATTGTGATGACAGTGGTCATGTAGAATTGTATTGAAAGGTAACATGGAGAACTCTGATGACAGGGGCCATGGAACATTGTGATGACAAAGGCCATGGAGCATTGTGATGACAAGTGTCATGGGGCATTTTGATGACATTGGCATGGAGCATTATGATGACAAGAGTTCTGGAGCATTTTGATGACCAGGGCATGGAGTATTGTGATGAAAGTTGTCCTGGAGCATTGTGATGACAGCGGTCACAGAGGATTGGGATGAAAGGTATCATGCAGCATTGCGATGACAACGGTCAGGGATCATTTTGATGACAGGGGTCATGGAACATTCTGATAACAAGTTTCATCAAGCATTTTGAGGACAGGGGTCATGGAGCATTGTGTTGACACGGGCATGGAGCATTGTAATAATAGGATATCTGGAGCATTGTGATGAAAAGGGGATGGAGCATTTTGATGACAGGGTCCAAGGAGAATTGTGCTTACAATGGCATGGAGCATTGTGATGAAAAGGGTACTGGAGAACTGTGAGGAAAGGAATCATGGATCATTGTGATGCCAGGGGTCATGGAGCTTTGTGATGACACGGGTCATGGAGCATTGTGATGACACGGTCAAGGAACATTGTGATGACAAGAAATCTGGAGCATTGTGATGAAAGGGCATGGAGCATTGTGATGAAAGGTGACAAGTAGCATTGTGATGATATGGGCAGAGAACTTTGTGATGACAGGGGTCATGGAGCATTGTGATGAAAAGTGTCATGGAACATTGTACTGACAGGGATCATGGAGCTTTTTGGTAAGGGAGCCCTTGGAGATTGGTGGTGGCAGGCGTCATGGGGCATTGTGATGACAGCGGTCTTGGAGCATTGTGATGAAAGGGGTCATGGAGCACTGTGATTACAGGGGCCATGGAGCATTGTGAATACAAAGGCTAAGGAGCATTGAGATGACAGGGTTCAGGGAGCATTGTGATGAAAGTGATCATGGATCATTGTGATGACAAGTGTCCTGAAACCTTGTGATGACACGGTTCATGGAGCATTGTTATGACAAGGACCATGGCGAATTGTGATGACATCTGAAATGGGGCATTGTGATGACAGTGGTCATGTAGAATTGTGATGAAAGGTATCAAGGAGCACTGTGATGACAGGGGCCATGGAGCATTGTGATGACAAGTGTCATGGGACATTTTGATGACATTGGCATGGAACATTATGATGACAAGAGTTCTGGAGAATTTTGATGACAAGGGCATGGAGCATTGTGATGACAGGGCCCATGGAGCATTGTGATGAAGAGGGCAGGGAACATTATGATGACTGGGTTCATGGAGCCTTGTGATGAAAGGGGCCATGGAGCACTGAGATGACAGGCGTCTTGAGGTATGGTGATGACAGTGGTCATGGAGCATTGTGATGAAAGAGATCATGGAGCAATATGATAAGAGGGGACATGGAGCATTGTGATGACAGGTGTATTGGAGCATTGTGATGAAAATATTAATGGATCATTGTGATGACATGTGTCCTGGAACACTGTGATGACACGGTTCATCGAGTATTGTGATGACAAGGGTCATAGCGAATTGTGATAACAGGTGTCATGGGGCATTGTGATGACATTGATCATCTAGGAATTGTGATGAAAGGTTTCATGGAGCACTGTGATGACTGGGGGCATGAAGCATTGTTATGAAAATTGTCCTGGATTATTGTGATGACAGCAGTCATGGAGAATTGGGATGACAGTGATTATGCAGCATTGTGTGACATGGGTATGGACTATTGTGATGACAATGGTCATGGAGCAATGTGATGAAAGTTTTCATGGAATATCGTGATGAAAAGTGCCTGGGAGCATTGTGACGATAAAGGCCATGGAGCATTGTGATGACAAGTGTCATGGAGCATTGTAATGAAAGCTTTCATTGTGCACTGTGATGACAAGGGGGATGGAGTATTGTGATGAAACTGGTCCTGGAACATTGTGATAACAAAAGCCATGGAGCATTGTGATGACAGGCATCATGGAGAATTGTGAAGAAAGGGGCCATGGGGAATTGTAATGACAATAGAGAAATGTGATGAAAATGGTCAGCGAGCATAGTGATTAAAGTGGTCATTGAGAATTGTGATGAAAAGTGACATAGAGCATTGTGATGACAAAGGTCATGGAGAACTGTGATGACCAGGGTCATGTAGCATTGTGATGACACGTTCATGGAACATTGTGATGACAAGAATTCTGGAGCATTGTGATGACAAGGGCCATGGAGCATTGTGATGCCACGGTCATGGAACATTGTGATGACAAAATTCTGGAGCTTTGTGAGGAAAAAGGCATGGAGCATTGTGATTATAGGGGACATGGAGCATTTTGATGACATTGGCAGGGAACACTGTGATGACAGGTGTTATGGAGCAATGGGATGACAAGTGTCATGGAGCACTGTGATGAGAGGGGCCTTGGAGAATTGTGATGACAGGCGTCATGAGGCATTGAGATGGCAGTGGTCATGGAGCATTATGATGAAAGGTGTTATGGAGCACTGTGATTACAGGGGCCATGGAGCATTGTGAATACAAAGGCCATGGAGCATTGAGATGACAGTGGTCATGGAGCATTGTGATGAAAGTGGTAATGGATCATTGTGAGGACAAGTGTCCTGGGACCCTGTGATGACATGGTTCATGGAGCATTGTGATGACAATGGTCATGGCGAATTGTGATGACAATGTCATGGGGCATTGTGATGGCAGTGGTCATCTAGAAATGTGATTAAAATTATTATGGAGCACAGTAATGAGAGGGGCCATGGAGCATTGTGATGACAAGTCTCATGGAGCATTGTGATGACAGGTGTCATGGAGCATCGTGATGACAAATGCCATTGAGAATTGTGATCAGAGGTGACATTGGGCATTGTGATGAAAGGGGTCATGGAGTACTGGGAGTACAGGGGCCATGGAGCCTTGTGATAACAAGTGACATGGAGAATAGTGATGACAGGCATCATAGAGCATTGTGATGACAAGTGCCATTTAGCATTTTGATGACAGGGGTCATCAGGCACTGTGTTGACGGGGGTCACGGAGCATTGTGATGACAACGGCATGGAGCACTGTGATGACATTGGTCATTGAGCATTGTGATTACAAAGACCATGAGGCATTGTGATGACAGGGGCCTTGGAGCATTGTGATGACAATGGTCATCAAGCATTGTGATGACAGGGGTCATAGAGCATTGTGATGAGAAAAACCATGGAGCATGGTGATGACAGAGGCCATGGAACATTGTGATGACCAGGCCATGTACCATTGTGATGACAAGGGCAGGGAACCTTGTGGTGACCGGGGTCATGGAGCATTTTGATGACAACTTTCATGGAACGTTGTGATGACAGGGGTCATGGAGCATTGTGATGAAAGTTGTCCTGGAGCATTGTGATGACAGCGGTCACAGAGAATTGGGATGAAAGGTATCATGCAGCATTGTGATGACAACGGTCATGGATCATTTGGATGACAGGGGTCATGGAACATTCTGATAACAAGGTTCATAAAGCATTTTGATGACAGGGGTCATGGAGCATTGTGTTGACACGAGCATGGAGCATTGTAATGATAGGATATCTGGAGCATTGTGATGAAAAGGGGATGGAGCATTTTGATGACAGGGTCCAAGGAGAATTGTGCTGACAATGGCATGGAGCATTGTGATGAAAAGGGTACTGGAGCACTGTGAGGAAAGGAATCATGGATCATTGTGATGCCAGGGGTCATGGAGCTTTGTGATGACACGGGTCATGGAGCATTGTGATGACACGGTCAAGGAACATTGCGATGACAAGAATTCTGGAGCATTGTGATGAAAGGGCATGGTGCATTGTGATGAAAGGTGACAAGGAGCATTGTGACGATATGGGCAGAGAACTTTTTGATGACAGTGGTCATGGAGCTTTTTGGTAAGAGAGGTCTTGGAGATTTGTGAAGGCAGGCGTCATGGGGCATTGTGATGACAGCGGTCTTGGAGCATTGGGATGAAAGGGGTCATGGAGCACTGTGATTACAGGGGCCATGGAGCATTGTGAATACAAAGGCTATGGAGCATTGAGATGACAGGTTTCATGGAGCATTGTGATGAAAGTGATCATGGATCATTGTGATGACAAGTGTCCTGAAACCTTGTGATGACACGGTTCATGGAGCATTGTTATGACAAGGACCATGGCGAATTGTGATGACATCTGAAATGGGGCATTGTCATGACAGTGGTAATGTAGAATTGTGATGAAAGGTATCAAGGAGCACTGTGTTGACAGGGGCCATGGAACATTGTGATGACAAAGGCCATGGAGCATTGTGATGACAAGTGTCATGGGACATTTTGATGACATTGGCATGGAACATTATGATGACAAGAGTTCTGGAGAATTTTGATGACAAGGGCATGGAGCATTGTGATGACAGGGCCCATGGAGCATTGTGACGAAGAGGGCAGGGAACATTGTGATGACTGGGTTCATGGAGCCTTGTGATGAAAGAGGCCATGGAGCACTGAGATGACAGGCGTCTTGAGGTATGGTGATGACAGTGGTCATGGAGCATTGTGATGAAAGAGATCATGGAGCAATATGATAAGAGGGGACATGGAGCATTGTGATGACAGCTGTATTGGAGAATTGTGATGAAAATATTAATGGATCATTGTGATGACATGGGTCCTGGAACACTGTGATGACACGGTTCATCGAGTATTGTGATGACAAGGGTCATAGCGAATTGTGATAACAGGTGTCATGGGGCATTGTGATGACATTGATCATCTAGGAATTGTGATGAAAGGTATCATGGAGCACTGTGATGACTGGGGGCATGAAGCATTGTTATGAAAATTGTCCTGGATTATTGTGATGACAGCAGTCATGGAGAATTGGGATGACAGGGATTATGCAGCATTGTGTTGACATGGGTATGGACTATTGTGATGACAATGGTCATGGAGCAATGTGATGAAAGTTTTCATGGAATATCGTGATGAAAAGTGCCTGGGGGCATTGGGACGATAAAGGCCATGGAGCATTGTGATGACAAGTGTCATGGAGCATTGTAATGAAAGCTTTCATTGTGCACTGTGATGACAAGGGGGATGGAGTACTGTGATGAAACTGGTCCTGGAGCATTGTGATAACAAAAGCCATGGAGCATTGTGATGACAGGCATCATGGAGAATTGTGAAGAAAGGGGCCATGGGGAATTGTAATGACAATAGAGAAATGTGATGAAAATGGTCAGCGAGCATAGTGATTAAAGTGGTCATTGAGAATTGAGATGAAAAGTGACATAGAGCATTGTGATGACAAAGGTCATGGAGAACTGTGATGACCAGGGTCATGTAGCATTGTGATGACACGTTCATGGAACATTGTGATGACAAGAATTCTGGAGCATTGTGATGACAAGGGCCATGGAGCATTGTGATGCCACGGTCATGGAACATTGTGATGACAAAATTCTGGAGCTTTGTGAGGAAAAAGGCATGGAGCATTGTGATTATAGGGGACATGGAGCATTTTGATGACATGGGCAGGGAACACTGTGATGACAGGTGTTATGGAGCAATGGGATGACAAGTGTCATGGAGCACTGTGATGAGAGGGGCCTTGGAGAATTGTGATGACAGGCGTCATGAGGCATTGAGGTGGCAGTGGTCATGGAGCATTATGATGAAAGGTGTTATGGAGCACTGTGATTACAGGGGCCATGGAGCATTGTGAATACAAAGGCCATGGAGCATTGAGATGACAGTGGTCATGGAGCATTGTGATGAAAGTGGTAATGGATCATTGTGAGGACAAGTGTCCTGGGACCCTGTGATGACATGGTTCATGGAGCATTGTGATGACAATGGTCATGGCGAATTGTGATGACAATGTCATGGGGCATTGTGATGGCAGTGGTCATCTAGAAATGTGATTAAAGTTATTATGGAGCACAGGAATGAGAGGGGCCATGGAGCATTGTGATGACAAGTCTCATGGAGCATTGTGATGACAGGTGTCATGGAGCATCGTGATGACAAATGCCATTGAGAATTGTGATCAGAGGTGACATTGGGCATTGTGATGAAAGGGGTCATGGAGTACTGGGAGTACAGGGGCCATGGAGCCTTGTGATAACAAGTGACATGGAGAATAGTGATGACAGGCATCATAGAGCATTGTGATGACAAGTGCCATTTAGCATTTTGATGACAGGGGTCATCAGGCACTGTGTTGACGGGGGTCACGGAGCATTGTGATGACAACGGCATGGAGCACTGTGATGACATTGGTCATTGAGCATTGTGATTACAAAGACCATGAGGCATTGTGATGACAGGGGCCTTGGAGCATTGTGATGACAATGGTCATCAAGCATTGTGATGACAGGGGTCATAGAGCATTGTGATGAGAAAAACCATGGAGCATGGTGATGACAGAGGCCATGGAACATTGTGATGACCAGGCCATGTACCATTGTGATGACAAGGGCAGGGAACCTTGTGGTGACCGGGGTCATGGAGCATTTTGATGACAACTTTCATGGAACGTTGTGATGACAGGGGTCATGGAGCATTGTGATGAAAGTTGTCCTGGAGCATTGTGATGACAGCGGTCACAGAGAATTGGGATGAAAGGTATCATGCAGCATTGTGATGACAACGGTCATGGATCATTTGGATGACAGGGGTCATGGAACATTCTGATAACAAGGTTCATAAAGCATTTTGATGACAGGGGTCATGGAGCATTGTGTTGACACGAGCATGGAGCATTGTAATGATAGGATATCTGGAGCATTGTGATGAAAAGGGGATGGAGCATTTTGATGACAGGGTCCAAGGAGAATTGTGCTGACAATGGCATGGAGCATTGTGATGAAAAGGGTACTGGAGCACTGTGAGGAAAGGAATCATGGATCATTGTGATGCCAGGGGTCATGGAGATTTGTGATGACACGGGTCATGGAGCATTGTGATGACACGATCAAGGAACATTGCGATGACAAGAATTCTGGAGCATTGTGATGAAAGGGCATGGTGCATTGTGATGAAAGGTGACAAGGAGCATTGTGACGATATGGGCAGAGAACTTTTTGATGACAGTGGTCATGGAGCTTTTTGGTAAGAGAGGTCTTGGAGATTTGTGAAGGCAGGCGTCATGGGGCATTGTGATGACAGCGGTCTTGGAGCATTGGGATGAAAGGGGTCATGGAGCCCTGTGATTACAGGGGCCATGGAGCATTGTGAATACAAAGGCTATGGAGCATTGAGATGACAGGTTTCATGGAGCATTGTGATGAAAGTGATCATGGATCATTGTGATGACAAGTGTCCTGAAACCTTGTGATGACACGGTTCATGGAGCATTGTTATGACAAGGACCATGGCGAATTGTGATGACATCTGAAATGGGGCATTGTCATGACAGTGGTAATGTAGAATTGTGATGAAAGGTATCAAGGAGCACTGTGTTGACAGGGGCCATGGAACATTGTGATGACAAAGGCCATGGAGCATTGTGATGACAAGTGTCATGGGACATTTTGATGACATTGGCATGGAACATTATGATGACAAGAGTTCTGGAGAATTTTGATGACAAGGGCATGGAGCATTGTGATGACAGGGCCCATGGAGCATTGTGACGAAGAGGGCAGGGAACATTGTGATGACTGGGTTCATGGAGCCTTGTGATGAAAGGGGCCATGGAGCACTGAGATGACAGGCGTCTTGAGGTATGGTGATGACAGTTGTCATGGAGCATTGTGATGAAAGAGATCATGGAGCAATATGATAAGAGGGGACATGGAGCATTGTGATGACAGCTGTATTGGAGAATTGTGATGAAAATATTAATGGATCATTGTGATGACATGGGTCCTGGAACACTGTGATGACACGGTTCATCGAGTATTGTGATGACAAGGGTCATAGCGAATTGTGATAACAGGTGTCATGGGGCATTGTGATGACATTGATCATCTAGGAATTGTGATGAAAGGTATCATGGAGCACTGTGATGACTGGGGGCATGAAGCATTGTTATGAAAATTGTCCTGGATTATTGTGATGACAGCAGTCATGGAGAATTGGGATGACAGGGATTATGCAGCATTGTGTTGACATGGGTATGGACTATTGTGATGACAATGGTCATGGAGCAATGTGATGAAAGTTTTCATGGAATATCGTGATGAAAAGTGCCTGGGGGCATTGGGACGATAAAGGCCATGGAGCATTGTGATGACAAGTGTCATGGAGCATTGTAATGAAAGCTTTCATTGTGCACTGTGATGACAAGGGGGATGGAGTACTGTGATGAAACTGGTCCTGGAGCATTGTGATAACAAAAGCCATGGAGCATTGTGATGACAGGCATCATGGAGAATTGTGAAGAAAGGGGCCATGGGGAATTGTAATGACAATAGAGAAATGTGATGAAAATGGTCAGCGAGCATAGTGATTAAAGTGGTCATTGAGAATTGAGATGAAAAGTGACATAGAGCATTGTGATGACAAAGGTCATGGAGAACTGTGATGACCAGGGTCATGTAGCATTGTGATGACACGTTCATGGAACATTGTGATGACAAGAATTCTGGAGCATTGTGATGACAAGGGCCATGGAGCATTGTGATGCCACGGTCATGGAACATTGTGATGACAAAATTCTGGAGCTTTGTGAGGAAAAAGGCATGGAGCATTGTGATTATAGGGGACATGGAGCATTTTGATGACATGGGCAGGGAACACTGTGATGACAGGTGTTATGGAGCAATGGGATGACAAGTGTCATGGAGCACTGTGATGAGAGGGGCCTTGGAGAATTGTGATGACAGGCGTCATGAGGCATTGAGGTGGCAGTGGTCATGGAGCATTATGATGAAAGGTGTTATGGAGCACTGTGATTACAGGGGCCATGGAGCATTGTGAATACAAAGGCCATGGAGCATTGAGATGACAGTGGTCATGGAGCATTGTGATGAAAGTGGTAATGGATCATTGTGATGACAAGTGTCCTGGGACCCTGTGATGACATGGTTCATGGAGCATTGTGATGACAATGGTCATGGCGAATTGTGATGACAATGTCATGGGGCATTGTGATGGCAGTGGTCATCTAGAAATGTGATTAAAGTTATTATGGAGCACAGTAATGAGAGGGGCCATTGAGCATTGTGATAACAAGTCTCATGGAGCATTGTGATGACAGGTGTCATGGAGCATCGTGATGACAAATGCCATTGAGAATTGTGATCAGAGGTGACATTGGGCATTGTGATGAAAGGGGTCATGGAGTACTGGGAGTACAGGGGCCATGGAGCCTTGTGATAACAAGTGACATGGAGAATAGTGATGACAGGCATCATAGAGCATTGTGATGACAAGTGCCATTAAGCATTTTGATGACAGGGGTCATCAGGCATTGTGTTGACGGGGGTCACGGAGCATTGTGATGACAAAGGCCATAGAGCATTGTGATGAGAGGGGTCATGGAGCATTGTGATGACATGGGCCATGGAGCATTGTGAAGACAAGATTCATGGAGCATTGTGATGACACAGGCATGAAGCATGGTGATGACAACAGACCTGGAGCATTGTGATGACAAGGGCATGGAGCATTGTGATTACAGGAGACTTGGGTCATTGTGATGAAATTGGCAGGGATCATTGTGATTAGAGGGATCATGGAGCATTGTGATGACAAGTGTCATGCAATATTGTGCTGACACAGATCATGGAGCATTTTGATGAGAGTGGCCTTGGAGCACAGTGATGAGAGACGTCATGGGGCATTATGGTGACAGTGGTCAAGGAGCATTGTGATGAAAGTGTTCATGGAGCAACGCGATTATCGGGACAATGGAGCATTGTGAATACAAAGGCCATGGAACATTGAGATAACAGAGTTCATGGAGCATTGTGATGACAAGGGTCTTGGGAGCTACTGATGACACGTTTCATACAGCATTGAGATGACAAGGGCCAAGGCGAATTGTGATGACACGTGTCATGGGGCATTGTGATGACATTGGTCATCTTGCATTGTGATGAGAGTGGTCATGTAGAATTTTGATTAAAGGTATCATGGAGCACTGTGATGACAAAGGCCAAGGAACATTGTGATGACAAGAGTATGGAGCATTGTGATTACAGGGACCATGGAGCATTGTGATGACAACGGCATGGAGCACTGTGATGACATTGGTCATTGAGCATTGTGATTACAAAGACCATGAGGCATTGTGATGACAGGGGCCATGGAACATTGTGATGACAAAGGCCATTGAGCATTGTGATGACAAGTGTCATGGGGCATTTTGATGACATTGGCATGGAGCATTATGATGACAAGAGTTCTGGAGCATTTTGATGACCAGGGCATGGAGCATTGTGATGAAAGTTGTCCTGGAGCATTGTGATGACAGCGGTCACAGAGGATTGGGATGAAAGGTATCATGCAGCATTGCGATGACAACGGTCAGGGATCATTTTGATGACAGGGGTCATGGAACATTCTGATAACAAGTTTCATCAAGCATTTTGATGACAGGGGTCATGGAGCATTGTGTTGACACGGGCATGGAGCATTGTAATGATAGGATATCTGGAGCATTGTGATGAAAAGGGGATGGAGCATTTTGATGACAGTGTCCAAGTAGCATTGTGCTGACAATGGCATGGAGCATTGTGATGAAAACGGTACTGGAGCACTGTGAGGAAAGGAATCATGGATCATTGTGATGCCAGGGGTCATGGAGCTTTGTGATGACACGGGTCATGGAGCATTGTGATGACACGGTCAAGGAACATTGTGATGACAAGAAATCTGGAGCATTGTGATGAAAGGGCATGGAGCATTGTGATGAAAGGTGACAAGTAGCATTGTGATGATATGGGCAGAGAACTTTGTGATGACAGGGGTCATGGAGCATTATGATGAAAAGTGTCATGGAACATTGTACTGACAGGGATCATGGAGCTTTTTGGTAAGGGATCCCTTGGAGATTGGTGGTGGCAGGCGTCATGGGGCATTGTGATGACAGCGGTCTTGGAGCATTGTGATGAAAGGGGTCATGGAGCACTGTGATTACAGGGGCCATGGAGCATTGTGAATACAAAGGCTATGGAGCATTGAGATGACAGGGTTCGTGGAGCATTGTGATGACAGGCATCATGGAGAATTGTGAAGAAAGGGGCCATGGGGAATTGTAATGACAATAGAGAAATGTGATGAAAATGGTCAGCGAGCATAGTGATTAAAGTGGTCATTGAGAATTGTGATGAAAAGTGACATAGAGCATTGTGATGGCAAAGGTCATGGAGAACTGTGATGACCAGGGTCATGTAGCATTGTGATGACACGTTCATGGAACATTGTGATGACAAGAATTCTGAAGCATTGTGATGACAAGGGCCATGGAGCATTGTGATGCCACGGTCATGGAACATTGTGATGACAAAATTCTGGAGCTTTGTGAGGAAATAGGCATGGAGCATTGTGATTATAGGGGACATGGAGCATTTTGATGACATGGGCAGGGAACACTGTGATGACAGGTGTTATGGAGCAATGGGATGACAAGTGTCATGGAGCACTGTGATGAGAGGGGCCTTGGAGAATTGTGATGACAGGCGTCATGAGGCATTGAGATGGCAGTGGTCATGGAGCATTATGATGAAAGGTGTTATGGAGCACTGTGATTACAGGGGCCATGGAGCATTGTGAATACAAAGGCCATGGAGCATTGAGATGACAGTGGTCATGGAGCATTGTGATGAAAGTGGTAATGGATCATTGTGATGACAAGTGTCCTGGGACCCTGTGATGACATGGTTCATGGAGCATTGTGATGACAATGGTCATGGCGAATTGTGATGACAATGTCATGGGGCATTGTGATGGCAGTGGTCATCTAGAAATGTGATTAAAGTTATTATGGAGCACAGGAATGAGAGGGGCCATGGAGCATTGTGATGACAAGTCTCATGGAGCATTGTGATGACAGGTGTCATGGAGCATCGTGATGACAAATGCCATTGAAAATTGTGATCAGAGGTGACATTGGGCATTGTGATGAAAGGGGTCATGGAGTACTGGGAGTACAGGGGCCATGGAGCCTTGTGATAACAAGTGACATGGAGAATAGTGATGACAGGCATCATAGAGCATTGTGATGACAAGTGCCATTTAGCATTTTGATGACAGGTGTCATCAGGCATTGTGTTGACGGGGGTCACGGAGCATTGTGATGACAAAGGCCATAGAGCATTGTGATGAGAGGGGTCATGGAGCATTGTGATGACATGGGCCATGGAGCATTGTGAGGACAAGATTCATGGAGCATTGTGATGACACGGGCATGAAGCATGGTGATGACAACAGACCTGGAGCATTGTGATGACAAGGGCATGGAGCATTGTGATTACAGGAGACTTGGGTCATTGTGATGAAATTGGCAGGGATCATTGTGATTAGAGGGATCATGGAGCATTGTGATGACAAGTGTCATGCAATATTGTGCTGACACAGATTATGGGGCATTTTGATGAGAGTGGCCTTGGAGCACAGTGATGAGAGACGTCATGGGGCATTATGGTGACAGTGGTCAAGGAGCATTGTGATGAAAGTGTTCATGGAGCAACGCGATTATCGGGACAATGGAGCATTGTGAATACAAAGGCCATGGAACATTGAGATAACAGAGTTCATGGAGCATTGTGATGACAAGGGTCTTGGGAGCTACTGATGACACGTTTCATACAGCATTGAGATGACAAGGGCCAAGGCGAATTGTGATGACACGTGTCATGGGGCATTGTGATGACATTGGTCATCTTGCATTGTGATGAGAGTGGTCATGTAGAATTTTGATTAAAGGTATCATGGAGCACTGTGATGACAAAGGCCAAGGAACATTGTGATGACAAGAGTATGGAGCATTGTGATTACAGGGACCATGGAGCATTGTGATGACAACGGCATGGAGCACTGTGATGACATTGGTCATTGAGCATTGTGATTACAAAGACCATGAGGCATTGTGATGACAGGGGCCATGGAACATTGTGATGACAAAGGCCATTGAGCATTGTGATGACAAGTGTCATGGGGCATTTTGATGACATTGGCATGGAGCATTATGATGACAAGAGTTCTGGAGCATTTTGATGACCAGGGCATGGAGCATTGTGATGAAAGTTGTCCTGGAGCATTGTGATGACAGCGGTCACAGAGGATTGGGATGAAAGGTATCATGCAGCATTGCGATGACAACGGTCAGGGATCATTTTGATGACAGGGGTCATGGAACATTCTGATAACAAGTTTCATCAAGCATTTTGATGACAGGGGTCATGGAGCATTGTGTTGACATGGGCATGGAGCATTGTAATGATAGGATATCTGGAGCATTGTGATGAAAAGGGGATGGAGCATTTTGATGACAGTGTCCAAGTAGCATTGTGCTGACAATGGCATGGAGCATTGTGATGAAAACGGTACTGGAGCACTGTGAGGAAAGGAATCATGGATCATTGTGATGCCAGGGGTCATGGAGCTTTGTGATGACACGGGTCATGGAGCATTGTGATGACACGGTCAAGGAACATTGTGATGACAAGAAATCTGGAGCATTGTGATGAAAGGGCATGGAGCATTGTGATGAAAGGTGACAAGTAGCATTGTGATGATATGGGCAGAGAACTTTGTGATGACAGGGGTCATGGAGCATTATGATGAAAAGTGTCATGGAACATTGTACTGACAGGGATCATGGAGCTTTTTGGTAAGGGATCCCTTGGAGATTGGTGGTGGCAGGCGTCATGGGGCATTGTGATGACAGCGGTCTTGGAGCATTGTGATGAAAGGGGTCATGGAGCACTGTGATTACAGGGGCCATGGAGCATTGTGAATACAAAGGCTATGGAGCATTGAGATGACAGGGTTCGTGGAGCATTGTGATGACAGGCATCATGGAGAATTGTGAAGAAAGGGGCCATGGGGAATTGTAATGACAATAGAGAAATGTGATGAAAATGGTCAGCGAGCATAGTGATTAAAGTGGTCATTGAGAATTGTGATGAAAAGTGACATAGAGCATTGTGATGGCAAAGGTCATGGAGAACTGTGATGACCAGGGTCATGTAGCATTGTGATGACACGTTCATGGAACATTGTGATGACAAGAATTCTGAAGCATTGTGATGACAAGGGCCATGGAGCATTGTGATGCCACGGTCATGGAACATTGTGATGACAAAATTCTGGAGCTTTGTGAGGAAATAGGCATGGAGCATTGTGATTATAGGGGACATGGAGCATTTTGATGACATGGGCAGGGAACACTGTGATGACAGGTGTTATGGAGCAATGGGATGACAAGTGTCATGGAGCACTGTGATGAGAGGGGCCTTGGAGAATTGTGATGACAGGCGTCATGAGGCATTGAGATGGCAGTGGTCATGGAGCATTATGATGAAAGGTGTTATGGAGCACTGTGATTACAGGGGCCATGGAGCATTGTGAATACAAAGGCCATGGAGCATTGAGATGACAGTGGTCATGGAGCATTGTGATGAAAGTGGTAATGGATCATTGTGATGACAAGTGTCCTGGGACCCTGTGATGACATGGTTCATGGAGCATTGTGATGACAATGGTCATGGCGAATTGTGATGACAATGTCATGGGGCATTGTGATGGCAGTGGTCATCTAGAAATGTGATTAAAGTTATTATGGAGCACAGGAATGAGAGGGGCCATGGAGCATTGTGATGACAAGTCTCATGGAGCATTGTGATGACAGGTGTCATGGAGCATCGTGATGACAAATGCCATTGAAAATTGTGATCAGAGGTGACATTGGGCATTGTGATGAAAGGGGTCATGGAGTACTGGGAGTACAGGGGCCATGGAGCCTTGTGATAACAAGTGACATGGAGAATAGTGATGACAGGCATCATAGAGCATTGTGATGACAAGTGCCATTTAGCATTTTGATGACAGGTGTCATCAGGCATTGTGTTGACGGGGGTCACGGAGCATTGTGATGACAAAGGCCATAGAGCATTGTGATGAGAGGGGTCATGGAGCATTGTGATGACATGGGCCATGGAGCATTGTGAGGACAAGATTCATGGAGCATTGTGATGACACGGGCATGAAGCATGGTGATGACAACAGACCTGGAGCATTGTGATGACAAGGGCATGGAGCATTGTGATTACAGGAGACTTGGGTCATTGTGATGAAATTGGCAGGGATCATTGTGATTAGAGGGATCATGGAGCATTGTGATGACAAGTGTCATGCAATATTGTGCTGACACAGATTATGGGGCATTTTGATGAGAGTGGCCTTGGAGCACAGTGATGAGAGACGTCATGGGGCATTATGGTGACAGTGGTCAAGGAGCATTGTGATGAAAGTGTTCATGGAGCAACGCGATTATCGGGACAATGGAGCATTGTGAATACAAAGGCCATGGAACATTGAGATAACAGAGTTCATGGAGCATTGTGATGACAAGGGTCTTGGGAGCTACTGATGACACGTTTCATACAGCATTGAGATGACAAGGGCCAAGGCGAATTGTGATGACACGTGTCATGGGGCATTGTGATGACATTGGTCATCTTGCATTGTGATGAGAGTGGTCATGTAGAATTTTGATTAAAGGTATCATGGAGCACTGTGATGACAAAGGCCAAGGAACATTGTGATGACAAGAGTATGGAGCATTGTGATTACAGGGACCATGGAGCATTGTGATGACAACGGCATGGAGCACTGTGATGACATTGGTCATTGAGCATTGTGATTACAAAGACCATGAGGCATTGTGATGACAGGGGCCATGGAACATTGTGATGACAAAGGCCATTGAGCATTGTGATGACAAGTGTCATGGGGCATTTTGATGACATTGGCATGGAGCATTATGAGGACAAGAGTTCTGGAGCATTTTGATGACCAGGGCATGGAGCATTGTGATGAAAGTTGTCCTGGAGCATTGTGATGACAGCGGTCACAGAGGATTGGGATGAAAGGTATCATGCAGCATTGCGATGACAACGGTCAGGGATCATTTTGATGACAGGGGTCATGGAACATTCTGATAACAAGTTTCATCAAGCATTTTGATGACAGGGGTCATGGAGCATTGTGTTGACACGGGCATGGAGCATTGTAATGATAGGATATCTGGAGCATTGTGATGAAAAGGGGATGGAGCATTTTGATGACAGTGTCCAAGTAGCATTGTGCTGACAATGGCATGGAGCATTGTGATGAAAACGGTACTGGAGCACTGTGAGGAAAGGAATCATGGATCATTGTGATGCCAGGGGTCATGGAGCTTTGTGATGACACGGGTCATGGAGCATTGTGATGACACGGTCAAGGAACATTGTGATGACAAGAAATCTGGAGCATTGTGATGAAAGGGCATGGAGCATTGTGATGAAAGGTGACAAGTAGCATTGTGATGATATGGGCAGAGAACTTTGTGATGACAGGGGTCATGGAGCATTATGATGAAAAGTGTCATGGAACATTGTACTGACAGGGATCATGGAGCTTTTTGGTAAGGGATCCCTTGGAGATTGGTGGTGGCAGGCGTCATGGGGCATTGTGATGACAGCGGTCTTGGAGCATTGTGATGAAAGGGGTCATGGAGCACTGTGATTACAGGGGCCATGGAGCATTGTGAATACAAAGGCTATGGAGCATTGATATGACAGGGTTCATGGAGCATTGTGATGACAGGCATCATGGAGAATTGTGAAGAAAGGGGCCATGGGGAATTGTAATGACAATAGAGAAATGTGATGAAAATGGTCAGCGAGCATAGTGATTAAAGTGGTCATTGAGAATTGTGATGAAAAGTGACATAGAGCATTGTGATGGCAAAGGTCATGGAGAACTGTGATGACCAGGGTCATGTAGCATTGTGATGACACGTTCATGGAACATTGTGATGACAAGAATTCTGAAGCATTGTGATGACAAGGGCCATGGAGAATTGTGATGCCACGGTCATGGAACATTGTGATGACAAAATTCTGGAGCTTTGTGAGGAAATAGGCATGGAGCATTGTGATTATAGGGGACATGGAGCATTTTGATGACATGGGCAGGGAACACTGTGATGACAGGTGTTATGGAGCAATGGGATGACAAGTGTCATGGAGCACTGTGATGAGAGGGGCCTTGGAGAATTGTGATGACAGGCGTCATGAGGCATTGAGATGGCAGTGGTCATGGAGCATTATGATGAAAGGTGTTATGGAGCACTGTGATTACAGGGGCCATGGAGCATTGTGAATACAAAGGCCATGGAGCATTGAGATGACAGTGGTCATGGAGCATTGTGATGAAAGTGGTAATGGATCATTGTGAGGACAAGTGTCCTGGGACCCTGTGATGACATGGTTCATGGAGCATTGTGATGACAATGGTCATGGCGAATTGTGATGACAATGTCATGGGGCATTGTGATGGCAGTGGTCATCTAGAAATGTGATTAAAGTTATTATGGAGCACAGGAATGAGAGGGGCCATGGAGCATGTGATGACAAGACTCATGGAGCATTGTGATGACAGGTGTCACGGAGCATCGTGATGACAAATGCCATTGAGAATTGTGATCAGAGGTGACATTGGGCATTGTGATGAAAGGGGTCATGGAGTACTGGGAGTACAGGGGCCATGGAGCCTTGTGATAACAAGTGACATGGAGAATAGTGATGACAGGCATCATAGAGCATTGTGATGACAAGTGCCATTTAGCATTTTGATGACAGGGGTCATCAGGCATTGTGTTGACGGGGGTCACGGAGCATTGTGATGACAAAGGCCATAGAGCATTGTGATGAGAGGGGTCATGGAGCATTGTGATGACATGGGCCATGGAGCATTGTGAGGACAAGATTCATGGAGCATTGTGATGACACGGGCATGAAGCATGGTGATGACAACAGACCTGGAGCATTGTGATGACAAGGGCATGGAGCATTGTGATTACAGGAGACTTGGGTCATTGTGATGAAATTGGCAGGGATCATTGTGATTAGAGGGATCATGGAGCATTGTGATGACAAGTGTCATGCAATATTGTGCTGACACAGATCATGGAGCATTTTGATGAGAGTGGCCTTGGAGCACAGTGATGAGAGACGTCATGGGGCATTATGGTGACAGTGGTCAAGGAGCATTGTGATGAAAGTGTTCATGGAGCAACGCGATTATCGGGACAATGGAGCATTGTGAATACAAAGGCCATGGAACATTGAGATAACAGAGTTCATGGAGCATTGTGATGACAAGGGTCTTGGGAGCTACTGATGACACGTTTCATACAGCATTGAGATGACAAGGGCCAAGGCGAATTGTGATGACACGTGTCATGGGGCATTGTGATGACATTGGTCATCTTGCATTGTGATGAGAGTGGTCATGTAGAATTTTGATTAAAGGTATCATGGAGCACTGTGATGACAAAGGCCAAGGAACATTGTGATGACAAGAGTATGGAGCATTGTGATTACAGGGACCATGGAGCATTGTGATGACAACGGCATGGAGCACTGTGATGACATTGGTCATTGAGCATTGTGATTACAAAGACCATGAGGCATTGTGATGACAGGGGCCATGGAACATTGTGATGACAAAGGCCATTGAGCATTGTGATGACAAGTGTCATGGGGCATTTTGATGACATTGGCATGGAGCATTATGAGGACAAGAGTTCTGGAGCATTTTGATGACCAGGGCATGGAGCATTGTGATGAAAGTTGTCCTGGAGCATTGTGATGACAGCGGTCACAGAGGATTGGGATGAAAGGTATCATGCAGCATTGCGATGACAACGGTCAGGGATCATTTTGATGACAGGGGTCATGGAACATTCTGATAACAAGTTTCATCAAGCATTTTGATGACAGGGGTCATGGAGCATTGTGTTGACACAGGCATGGAGCATTGTAATGATAGGATATCTGGAGCATTGTGATGAAAAGGGGATGGAGCATTTTGATGACAGTGTCCAAGTAGCATTGTGCTGACAATGGCATGGAGCATTGTGATGAAAAGGGTACTGGAGCACTCTGAGGAAAGGAATCATGGATCATTGTGATGCCAAGGGTCATGGAGCTTTGTGATGACACGGGTCATGGAGCATTGTGATGACACGGTCAAGGAACATTGTGATGACAAGAAATCTGGAGCATTGTGATGAAAGGGCATGGAGCATTGTGATGAAAGGTGACAAGTAGCATTGTGATGATATGGGCAGAGAACTTTGTGATGACAGGGGTCATGGAGCATTATGATGAAAAGTGTCATGGAACATTGTACTGACAGGGATCATGGAGCTTTTTGGTAAGGGATCCCTTGGAGATTGGTGGTGGCAGGCGTCATGGGGCATTGTGATGACAGCGGTCTTGGAGCATTGTGATGAAAGGGGTCATGGAGCACTGTGATTACAGGGGCCATGGAGCATTGTGAATACAAAGGCTATGGAGCATTGAGATGACAGGGTTCATGGAGCATTGTGATGACAGGCATCATGGAGAATTGTGAAGAAAGGGGCCATGGGGAATTGTAATGACAATAGAGAAATGTGATGAAAATGGTCAGCGAGCATAGTGATTAAAGTGGTCATTGAGAATTGTGATGAAAAGTGACATAGAGCATTGTGATGGCAAAGGTCATGGAGAACTGTGATGACCAGGGTCATGTAGCATTGTGATGACACGTTCATGGAACATTGTGATGACAAGAATTCTGAAGCATTGTGATGACAAGGGCCATGGAGAATTGTGATGCCACGGTCATGGAACATTGTGATGACAAAATTCTGGAGCTTTGTGAGGAAATAGGCATGGAGCATTGTGATTATAGGGGACATGGAGCATTTTGATGACATGGGCAGGGAACACTGTGATGACAGGTGTTATGGAGCAATGGGATGACAAGTGTCATGGAGCACTGTGATGAGAGGGGCCTTGGAGAATTGTGATGACAGGCGTCATGAGGCATTGAGATGGCAGTGGTCATGGAGCATTATGATGAAAGGTGTTATGGAGCACTGTGATTACACGGGCCATGGAGCATTGTGAATACAAAGGCCATGGAGCATTGAGATGGCAGTGGTCATGGAGCATTGTGATGAAAGTGGTAATGGATCATTGTGATGACAAGTGTCCTGGGACCCTGTGATGACATGGTTCATGGAGCATTGTGATGACAATGGTCATGGCGAATTGTGATGACAATGTCATGGGGCATTGTGATGGCAGTGGTCATCTAGAAATGTGATTAAAGTTATTATGGAGCACAGGAATGAGAGGGGCCATGGAGCATTGTGATGACAAGTCTCATGGAGCATTGTGATGACAGGTGTCATGGAGCATCGTGATGACAAATGCCATTGAGAATTGTGATCAGAGGTGACATTGGGCATTGTGATGAAAGGGGTCATGGAGTACTGGGAGTACAGGGGCCATGGAGCCTTGTGATAACAAGTGACATGGAGAATAGTGATGACAGGCATCATAGAGCATTGTGATGACAAGTGCCATTTAGCATTTTGATGACAGGGGTCATCAGGCATTGTGTTGACGGGGGTCACGGAGCATTGTGATGACAAAGGCCATAGATCATTGTGATGAGAGGGGTCATGGAGCATTGTGATGACATGGGCCATGGAGCATTGTGAGGACAAGATTCATGGAGCATTGTGATGACACGGGCATGAAGCATGGTGATGACAACAGACCTGGAGCATTGTGATGACAAGGGCATGGAGCATTGTGATTACAGGAGACTTGGGTCATTGTGATGAAATTGGCAGGGATCATTGTGATGAGAGGGATCATGGAGCATTGTGATGACAAGTGTCATGCAATATTGTGCTGACACAGATCATGGAGCATTTTGATGAGAGTGGCCTTGGAGCACAGTGATGAGAGACGTCATGGGGCATTATGGTGACAGTGGTCAAGGAGCATTGTGATGAAAGTGTTCATGGAGCAACGCGATTATCGGGACAATGGAGCATTGTGAATACAAAGGCCATGGAACATTGAGATAACAGAGTTCATGGAGCATTGTGATGACAAGGGTCTTGGGAGCTACTGATGACACGTTTCATACAGCATTGAGATGACAAGGGCCAAGGCGAATTGTGATGACACGTGTCATGGGGCATTGTGATGACATTGGTCATCTTGCATTGTGATGAGAGTGGTCATGTAGAATTTTGATTAAAGGTATCATGGAGCACTGTGATGACAAAGGCCAAGGAACATTGTGATGACAAGTGTCATTCAGCAATGTGATGACACGGGAATGGAGCATTATGATGACAAGTGTTCTGGAGCATTGTGATGACAAGGGTATGGAGCATTGTGATTACAGGGACCATGGAGCATTGTGATGACAACAGCATGGAGCACTGTGATGACATTGGTCATTGAGCATTGTGATTACAAAGACCATGAGGCATTGTGATGACAGGGGCCTTGGAGCATTGTGATGACAATGGTCATCAAGCATTGTGATGACAGGGGTCATAGAGCATTGTGATGAGAAAGACCATGGAGCATGGTGATGACAGAGGCCATGGAACATTGTGATGACCAGGCCATGTACCATTGTGATGACAAGGGCAGGGAACCTTGTGGTGACCGGGGTCATGGAGCATTTTGATGACAACTTTCATGGAACGTTGTGATGACAGGGGTCATGGAGCATTGTGATGAAAGTTGTCCTGGAGCATTGTGATGACAGCGGTCACAGAGAATTGGGATGAAAGGTATTATGCAGCATTGTGATGACAACGGTCATGGATCATTTGGATGACAGGGGTCATGGAACATTCTGATAACAAGGTTCATAAAGCATTTTGATGACAGGGGTCATGGAGCATTGTGTTGACACGAGCATGGAGCATTGTAATGATAGGATATCTGGAGCATTGTGATGAAAAGGGGACGGAGCATTTTGATGACAGGGTCCAAGGAGAATTGTGCTGACAATGGCATGGAGCATTGTGATGAAAAGGGTACTGGAGCACTGTGAGGAAAGGAATCATGGATCATTGTGATGCCAGGGGTCATGGAGCTTTGTGATGACACGGGTCATGGAGCATTGCGATGACACGGTCAAGGAACATTGCGATGACAAGAATTCTGGAGCATTGTGATGAAAGGGCATGGTGCATTGTGATGAAAGGTGACAAGGAGCATTGTGACGATATGGGCAGAGAACTTTTTGATGACAGGGGTCATGGAGCATTGTGATAAAAAGTGTCATGGAACATTGTACTGACAGGGATCATGGAGCTTTTTGGTAAGAGAGGTCTTGGAGATTTGTGAAGGCAGGTGTCATGGGGCATTGTGATGACAGCGGTCTTGGAGCATTGGGATGAAAGGGGTCATGGAGCTCTGTGATTACAGGGGCCATGGAGCATTGTGAATACAAAGGCCATGGAGCATTGAGATGACAGGGTTCATGGAGCATTGTGATGAAAGTGATCATGGATCATTGTGATGACAAGTGTCCTGGAACCTTGTGATGACACAGTTCATGGAGCATTGTGATGACAAGGACCATGGCGAATTGTGGTATCATCTGTCATGGGGCATTGTGATGACAGTGGTCATGTAGAATTGTATTGAAAGGTAACATGGAGCACTCTGATGACAGGGGCCATGGAACATTGTGATGACAAAGGCCATGGAGCATTGTGATGACAAGTGTTATGGGGCATTTTGATGACATTGGCATGGAGCATTATGATGACAAGAGTTCTGGAGCATTTTGATGACCAGGGCATGGAGTATTGTGATGAAAGTTGTCCTGGAGCATTGTGATGACAGCGGTCACAGAGGATTGGGATGAAAGGTATCATGCAGCATTGCGATGACAACGGTCAGGGATCATTTTGATGACAGGGGTCATGGAACATTCTGATAACAAGTTTCATCAAGCATTTTGAGGACAGGGGTCATGGAGCATTGTGTTGACACGGGCATGGAGCATTGTAATGATAGGATATCTGGAGCATTGTGATGAAAAGGGGATGGAGCATTTTGATGAGAGGGTCCAAGGAGAATTGTGCTGACAATGGCATGGAGCATTGTGATGAAAAGGGTACTGGAGCACTGTGAGGAAAGGAATCATGGATCATTGTGATGCCAGGGGTCATGGAGCTTTGTGATGACACGGGTCATGGAGCATTGTGATGACACGGTCAAGGAACATTGTGATGACAAGAAATCTGGAGCATTGTGATGAAAGGGCATGGAGCATTGTGATGAAAGGTGACAAGTAGCATTGTGATGATATGGGCAGAGAACTTTGTGATGACAGGGGTCATGGAGCATTGTGATGAAAAGTGTCATGGAACATTGTACTGACAGGGATCATGGAGCTTTTTGGTAAGGGAGCCCTTGGAGATTGGTGGTGGCAGGCGTCATGGGGCATTGTGATGACAGCGGTCTTGGAGCATTGTGATGAAAGGGGTCATGGAGCACTGTGATTACAGGAGCCATGGAGCATTGTGAATACAAAGGCTAAGGAGCATTGAGATGACAGGGTTCAGGGAGCATTGTGATGAAAGTGATCATGGATCATTGTGATGACAAGTGTCCTGAAACCTTGTGATGACACGGTTCATGGAGCATTGTTATGACAAGGACCATGGCGAATTGTGATGACATCTGAAATGGGGCATTGTGATGACAGTGGTCATGTAGAATTGTGATGAAAGGTATCAAGGAGCACTGTGATGACAGGGGCCATGGAGCATTGTGATGACAAGTGTCATGGGACATTTTGATGACATTGGCATGGAACATTATGATGACAAGAGTTCTGGAGAATTTTGATGACAAGGGCATGGAGCATTGTGATGACAGGGCCCATGGAGCATTGTGATGAAGAGGGCAGGGAACATTGTGATGACTGGGTTCATGGAGCCTTGTGATGAAAGGGGCCATGGAGCACTGAGATGACAGGCGTCTTGAGGTATGGTGATGACTATGGTCATGGAGCATTGTGATGAAAGAGATCATGGAGCAATATGATAAGAGGGGACATGGAGCATTGTGATGACAGGTGTATTGGAGCATTGTGATGAAAATATTAATGGATCATTGTGATGACATGTGTCCTGGAACACTGTGATGACACGGTTCATCGAGTATTGTGATGACAAGGGTCATAGCGAATTGTGATAACAGGTGTCATGGGGCATTGTGATGACATTGATCATCTAGGAATTGTGATGAAAGGTATCATGGAGCACTGTGATGACTGGGGGCATGAAGCATTGTTATGAAAATTGTCCTGGATTATTGTGATGACAGCAGTCATGGAGAATTGGGATGACAGTGATTATGCAGCATTGTGTGACATGGGTATGGACTATTGTGATGACAATGGTCATGGAGCAATGTGATGAAAGTTTTCATGGAATATCGTGATGAAAAGTGCCTGGGAGCATTGTGACGATAAAGGCCATGGAGCATTGTGATGACAAGTGTCATGGAGCATTGTAATGAAAGCTTTCATTGTGCACTGTGATGACAAGGGGGATGGAGTATTGTGATGAAACTGGTCCTGGAACATTGTGATAACCAAAGCCATGGAGCATTGTGATGACAGGCATCATGGAGAATTGTGAAGAAAGGGGCCATGGGGAATTGTAATGACAATAGAGAAATGTGATGAAAATGGTCAGCGAGCATAGTGATTAAAGTGGTCATTGAGAATTGTGATGAAAAGTGACATAGAGCATTGTGATGACAAAGGTCATGGAGAACTGTGATGACCAGGGTCATGTAGCATTGTGATGACACGTTCATGGAACATTGTGATGACAAGAATTCTGGAGCATTGTGATGACAAGGGCCATGGAGCATTGTGATGCCATGGTCATGGAACATTGTGATGACAAAATTCTGGAGCTTTGTGAGGAAAAAGGCATGGAGCATTGTGATTATAGGGGACATGGAGCATTTTGATGACATGGGCAGGGAACACTGTGATGACAGGTGTTATGGAGCAATGGGATGACAAGTGTCATGGAGCACTGTGATGAGAGGGGCCTTGGAGAATTGTGATGACAGGCGTCATGAGGCATTGAGATGGCAGTGGTCATGGAGCATTATGATGAAAGGTGTTATGGAGCACTGTGATTACAGGGGCCATGGAGCATTGTGAATACAAAGGCCATGGAGCATTGAGATGACAGTGGTCATGGAGCATTGTGATGAAAGTGGTAATGGATCATTGTGAGGACAAATGTCCTGGGACCCTGTGATGACATGGTTCATGGAGCATTGTGATGACAATGGTCATGGCGAATTGTGATGACAATGTCATGGGGCATTGTGATGGCAGTGGTCATCTAGAAATGTGATTAAAGTTATTATGGAGCACAGTAATGAGAGGGGCCATGGAGCATTGTGATGACAAGTCTCATGGAGCATTGTGATGACAGGTGTCATGGAGCATCGTGATGACAAATGCCATTGAGAATTGTGATCAGAGGTGACATTGGGCATTGTGATGAAAGGGGTCATGGAGTACTGGGAGTACAGGGGCCATGGAGCCTTGTGATAACAAGTGACATGGAGAATAGTGATGACAGGCATCATAGAGCATTGTGATGACAAGTGCCATTTAGCATTTTGATGACAGGGGTCATCAGGCACTGTGTTGACGGGGGTCACGGAGCATTGTGATGACAACGGCATGGAGCACTGTGATGACATTGGTCATTGAGCATTGTGATTACAAAGACCATGAGGCATTGTGATGACAGGGGCCTTGGAGCATTGTGATGACAATGGTCATCAAGCATTGTGATGACAGGGGTCATAGAGCATTGTGATGAGAAAGACCATGGAGCATGGTGATGACAGAGGCCATGGAACATTGTGATGACCAGGCCATGTACCATTGTGATGACAAGGGCAGGGAACCTTGTGGTGACCTGCGTCATGGAGCATTTTGATGACAACTTTCATGGAACGTTGTGATGACAGGGGTCATGGAGCATTGTGATGAAAGTTGTCCTGGAGCATTGTGATGACAGCGGTCACAGAGAATTGGGATGAAAGGTATCATGCAGCATTGTGATGACAACGGTCATGGATCATTTGGATGACAGGGGTCATGGAACATTCTGATAACAAGGTTCATAAAGCATTTTGATGACAGGGGTCATGGAGCATTGTGTTGACACGAGCATGGAGCATTGTAATGATAGGATATCTGGAGCATTGTGATGAAAAGGGGATGGAGCATTTTGATGACAGGGTCCAAGGAGAATTGTGCTGACAATGGCATGGAGCATTGTGATGAAAAGGATACTGGAGCACTGTGAGGAAAGGAATCATGGATCATTGTGATGCCAGGGGTCATGGAGCTTTGTGATGACACGGGTCATGGAGCATTGTGATGACACGGTCAAGGAACATTGCGATGACAAGAATTCTGGAGCATTGTGATGAAAGGGCATGGTGCATTGTGATGAAAGGTGACAAGGAGCATTGTGACGATATGGGCAGAGAACTTTTTGATGACAGTGGTCATGGAGCTTTTTGGTAAGAGAGGTCTTGGAGATTTGTGAAGGCAGGCGTCATGGGGCATTGTGATGACAGCGGTCTTGGAGCATTGGGATGAAAGGGGTCATGGAGCACTGTGATTACAGGGGCCATGGAGCATTGTGAATACAAAGGCTATGGAGCATTGAGATGACAGGGTTCATGGAGCATTGTGATGAAAGTGATCATGGATCATTGTGATGACAAGTGTCCTGAAACCTTGTGATGGCACGGTTCATGGAGCATTGTTATGACAAGGACCATGGCGAATTGTGATGACATCTGAAATGGGGCATTGTCATGACAGTGGTAATGTAGAATTGTGATGAAAGGTATCAAGGAGCACTGTGTTGACAGGGGCCATGGAACATTGTGATGACAAAGGCCATGGAGCATTGTGATGACAAGTGTCATGGGACATTTTGATGACATTGGCATGGAACATTATGATGACAAGAGTTCTGGAGAATTTTGATGACAAGGGCATGGAGCATTGTGATGACAGGGCCCATGGAGCATTGTGACGAAGAGGTCAGGGAACATTGTGATGACTGGGTTCATGGAGCCTTGTGATGAAAGGGGCCATGGAGCACTGAGATGACAGGCGTCTTGAGGTATGGTGATGACAGTGGTCATGGAGCATTGTGATGAAAGAGATCATGGAGCAATATGATAAGAGGGGACATGGAGCATTGTGATGACAGGTGTATTGGAGCATTGTGATGAAAATATTAATGGATCATTGTGATGACATGTGTCCTGGAACACTGTGATGACACGGTTCATCGAGTATTGTGATGACAAGGGTCATAGCGAATTGTGATAACAGGTGTCATGGGGCATTGTGATGACATTGGTCATCTTGCATTGTGATGAGAGTGGTCATGTAGAATTTTGATTAAAGGTATCATGGAGCACTGTGATGACAAAGGCCAAGGAACATTGTGATGACAAGTGTCATTCAGCAATGTGATGACACGGGAATGGAGCATTATGATGACAAGTGTTCTGGAGCATTGTGATGACAAGGGTATGGAGCATTGTGATTACAGGGACCATGGAGCATTGTGATGACAACGGCATGGAGCACTGTGATGACATTGGTCATTGAGCATTGTGATTACAAAGACCATGAGGCATTGTGATGACAGGGGCCTTGGAGCATTGTGATGACAATGGTCATCAAGCATTGTGATGACAGGGGTCATAGAGCATTGTGATGAGAAAGACCATGGAGCATGGTGATGACAGAGGCCATGGAACATTGTGATGACCAGGCCATGTACCATTGTGATGACAAGGGCAGGGAACCTTGTGGTGACCGGGGTCATGGAGCATTTTGATGACAACTTTCATGGAACGTTGTGATGACAGGGGTCATGGAGCATTGTGATGAAAGTTGTCCTGGAGCATTGTGATGACAGCGGTCACAGAGAATTGGGATGAAAGGTATCATGCAGCATTGTGATGACAACGGTCATGGATCATTTTGATGACAGGGGTCATGGAACATTCTGATAACAAGGTTCATAAAGCATTTTGATGACAGGGGTCATGGAGCATTGTGTTGACACGAGCATGGAGCATTGTAATGATAGGATATCTGGAGCATTGTGATGAAAAGGGGATGGAACATTTTGATGACAGGGTCCAAGGATAATTGTGCTGACAATGGCATGGAGCATTGTGATGAAAAGGGTACTGGAGCACTGTGAGGAAAGGAATCATGGATCATTGTGATGACAGGGGTCATGGAGTTTTGAGATGACAAGGGTCATGGAGCATTATGGTGACACGGTCAAGGAACATTGCGATGACAAGAATTCTGGAGCATTGTGATGAAAGGGCATTGTGCATTGTGATGAAAGGTGACAAGGAGCATTGTGACGATATGGGCAGAGAACATTTTGATGACAGGGGTCATGGAGCATTGTGATAAAAAGTGTCATGGAACATTGTACTGACAGGGATCATGGAGCATTTTGGTAAGAGGTCTTGGAGATTTGTGAAGGCAGGCGTCATGGGGCATTGTGATGACAGCGGTCTTGGAGCATTGGGATGAAAGGGGTCATGGAGCTCTGTGATTACAGGGGCCATGGAGCATTGTGAATACAAAGGCCATGGAGCATTGAGATGACAGGGTTCATGGAGCATTGTGATGAATGTGATCATGGGTCATTGTGAAGACAAGTGTCCTGAAACCTTGTGATGACACAGTTCATGGAGCATTGTGATGAAAAGGACCATGGCGAATTGTGGTATCATCTGTCATGGGGCATCGTGATGACAATGGTCATGTAGAATTGTATTGAAAGGTAACATGGAGCACTCTGATGACAGGGGCCATGGAACATTGTGATGACAAAGGCCATGGAGCATTGTGATGACAAGTGTCATGGGGCATTTTGATGACATTGGCATGGAGCATTTTGATGACAAGAGTTCTGGAGCATTTTGATGACCAGGGCATGGAGCATTGTGATGAAAGTTGTCCTGGAGCATTGTGATGACAGCGGTCACAGAGGATTGGGATGAAAGGTATCATGCATCATTGCGATGACAATGGTCAGGGATTATTTTGATGACAGGGGTCATGGAACATTCTGATAACAAGTTTCATCAAGCATTTTGATGACAGGGGTCATGGAGCATTGTGTGGACACGGGCATGGAGCATTGTAATGATAGGATATCTGGAGCATTGTGATGAAAAGGGGATGGAGCATTTTGATGACAGTGTCCAAGTAGCATTGTGCTGACAATGGCATGGAGCATTGTGATGAAAAGGGTACTGGAGCACTGTGAGGAAAGGAATCATGGATCATTGTGATGCCAGGGGTCATGGAGCTTTGTGATGACACGGGTCATGGAGCATTGTGATGACACGGTCAAGGAACATTGTGATGACAAGAAATCTGGAGCATTGTGATGAAAGGGCATGGAGCATTGTGATGAAAGGTGACAAGTAGCATTGTGATGATATGGGCAGAGAACTTTGTGATGACAGGGGTCATGGAGCATTGTGATGAAAAGTGTCATGGAACATTGTACTGACAGGGATCATGGAGCTTTTTGGTAAGGGAGCCATTGGAGATTGGTGGTGGCAGGCGTCATGGGGCATTGTGATGACAGCGGTCTTGGAGCATTGGGATGAAAGGGGTCATGGAGCACTGTGATTACAGGGGCCATGGAGCATTGTGAATACAAAGGCTATGGAGCATTGAGATGACAGGGTTCATGGAGCATTGTGATGAAAGTGATCATGGATCATTGTGATGACAAGTGTCCTGAAACCTTGTGATGACACGGTTCATGGAGCATTGTTATGACAAGGACCATGGCGAATTGTGATGACATCTGAAATGGGGCATTGTGATGACAGTGGTCATGTAGAATTGTGATGAAAGGTATCAAGGAGCACTGTGATGACAGGGGCCATGGAACATTGTGATGACAAAGGCCATGGAGCATTGTGATGACAAGTGTCATGGGACATTTTGATGACATTGGCATGGAACATTATGATGACAAGAGTTCTGGAGAATTTTGATGACAAGGGCATGGAGCATTGTGATGACAGGGCCCATGGAGCATTGTGACGAAGAGGGCAGGGAACATTGTGATGACTGGGTTCATGGAGCCTTGTGATGAAAGGGGCCATGGAGCATTGTGATGACAGGCGTCTTGAGGTATGGTGATGACAGTGGTCATGGAGCATTGTGATGAAAGAGATCATGGAGCAATATGATAAGAGGGGACATGGAGCATTGTGATGACAGGTGTATTGGAGCATTGTGATGAAAATATTAATGGATCATTGTGATGACATGTGTCCTGGAACACTGTGATGACACGGTTCATCGAGTATTGTGATGACAAGGGTCATAGCGAATTGTGATAACAGGTGTCATGGGGCATTGTGATGACATTGATCATCTAGGAATTGTGATGAAAGGTATCATGGAGCACTGTGATGACTGGGGGCATGAAGCATTGTTATGAAAATTGTCCTGGATTATTGTGATGACAGCAGTCATGGAGAATTGGGATGACAGGGATTATGCAGCATTGTGTTGACATGGGTATGGACTATTGTGATGACAATGGTCATGGAGCAATGTGATGAAAGTTTTCATGGAATATCGTGATGAAAAGTGCCTGGGAGCATTGTGACGATAAAGGCCATGGAGCATTGTGATGACAAGTGTCATGGAGCATTGTAATGAAAGCTTTCATTGTGCACTGTGATGACAAGGGGGATGGAGTATTGTGATGAAACAGGTCCTGGAGCATTGTGATAACAAAAGCCATGGAGCATTGTGATGACAGGCATCATGGAGAATTGTGAAGAAAGGGGCCAGGGGGAATTGTCATGACAATAGAGAAATGTGATGAAAATGGTCAGCGAGCATAGTGATTAAAGTGGTCATTGAGAATTGTGATGAAAAGTGACATAGAGCATTGTGATGACAAAGGTCATGGAGAACTGTGATGACCAGGGTCATGTAGCATTGTGATGACACGTTCATGGAACATTGTGATGACAAGAATTCTGAAGCATTGTGATGACAAGGGCCATGGAGCATTGTGATGCCATGGTCATGGAACATTGTGATGACAAAATTCTGGAGCTTTGTGAGGAAAAAGGCATGGAGCATTGTGATTATAGGGGACATGGAGCATTTTGATGACATGGGCAGGGAACACTGTGATGACAGGTGTTATGGAGCAATGGGCTGACAAGTGTCATGGAGCACTGTGATGAGAGGGGCCTTGGAGAATTGTGATGACAGGCCTCATGAGGCATTGAGATGGCAGTGGTCATGGAGCATTATGATGAAAGGTGTTATGGAGCACTGTGATTACAGGGGCCATGGAGCATTGTGAATACAAAGGCCATGGAGCATTGAGATGACAGTGGTCATGGAGCATTGTGATGAAAGTGGTAATGGATCATTGTGATGCCAAGTGTCCTGGGACCCTGTGATGACATGGTTCATGGAGCATTGTGATGACAATGGTCATGGCGAATTGTGATGACAATGTCATGGGGCATTGTGATGGCAGTGGTCATCTAGAAATGTGATTAAAGTTATTATGGAGCACAGGAATGAGAGGGGCCATGGAGCATTGTGATGACAAGTCTCATGGAGCATTGTGATGACAGGTGTCATGGAGCATCGTGATGACAAATGCCATTGAGAATTGTGATCAGAGGTGACATTGGGCATTGTGATGAAAGGGGTCATGGAGTACTGGGAGTACAGGGGCCATGGAGCCTTGTGATAAAAAGTGACATGGAGAATAGTGATGACAGGCATCATAGAGCATTGTGATGACAAGTGCCATTTAGCATTTTGATGACAGGGGTCATCAGGCATTGTGTTGACGGGGGTCACGGAGCATTGTGATGACAAAGGCCATAGAGCATTGTGATGAGAGGGGTCATGGAGCATTGTGATGACATGGGCCATGGAGCATTGTGAAGACAAGATTCATGGAGCATTGTGATGACACGGGCATGAAGCATGGTGATGACAACAGACCTGGAGCATTGTGATGACAAGGGCATGGAGCATTGTGATGACAGGTGTCATGGAGCATCGTGATGACAAATGCCATTGAGAATTGTGATCAGAGGTGACATTGGGCATTGTGATGAAAGGGGTCATGGAGTACTGGGAGTACAGGGGCCATGGAGCCTTGTGATAACAAGTGACATGGAGAATAGTGATGACAGGCATCATAGAGCATTGTGATGACAAGTGCCATTTAGCATTTTGATGACAGGGGTCATCAGGCATTGTGTTGACGGGGGTCACGGAGCATTGTGATGACAAAGGCCATAGAGCATTGTGATGAGAGGGGTCATGGAGCATTGTGATGACATGGGCCATGGAGCATTGTGAAGACAAGATTCATGGAGCATTGTGATGACACGGGCATGAAGCATGGTGATGACAACAGACCTGGAGCATTGTGATGACAAGGGCATGGAGCATTGTGATTACAGGAGACTTGGGTCATTGTGATGAAATTGGCAGGGATCATTGTGATTAGAGGGATCATGGAGCATTGTGATGACAAGTGTCATGCAATATTGTGCTGACACAGATCATGGAGCATTTTGATGAGAGTGGCCTTGGAGCACAGTGATGAGAGACGTCATGGGGCATTATGGTGACAGTGGTCAAGGAGCATTGTGATGAAAGTGTTCATGGAGCAACGCGATTATCGGGACAATGGAGCATTGTGAATACAAAGGCCATGGAACATTGAGATAACAGAGTTCATGGAGCATTGTGATGACAAGGGTCTTGGGAGCTACTGATGACACGTTTCATACAGCATTGAGATGACAAGGGCCAAGGCGAATTGTGATGACACGTGTCATGGGGCATTGTGATGACATTGGTCATCTTGCATTGTGATGAGAGTGGTCATGTAGAATTTTGATTAAAGGTATCATGGAGCACTGTGATGACAAAGGCCAAGGAACATTGTGATGACAAGTGTCATTCAGCAATGTGATGACACGGGAATGGAGCATTATGATGACAAGTGTTCTGGAGCATTGTGATGACAAGGGTATGGAGCATTGTGATTACAGGGACCATGGAGCATTGTGATGACAACGGCATGGAGCACTGTGATGACATTGGTCATTGAGCATTGTGATTACAAAGACCATGAGGCATTGTGATGACAGGGGCCTTGGAGCATTGTGATGACAATGGTCATCAAGCATTGTGATGACAGGGGTCATAGAGCATTGTGATGAGAAAGACCATGGAGCATGGTGATGACAGAGGCCATGGAACATTGTGATGACCAGGCCATGTACCATTGTGATGACAAGGGCAGGGAACCTTGTGGTGACCGGGGTCACGGAGCATTTTGATGACAACTTTCATGGAACGTTGTGATGACAGGGGTCATGGAGCATTGTGATGAAAGTTGTCCTGGAGCATTGTGATGACAGCGGTCACAGAGAATTGGGATGAAAGGTATCATGCAGCATTGTGATGACAACGGTCATGGATCATTTTGATGACAGGGGTCATGGAACATTCTGATAACAAGGTTCATAAAGCATTTTGATGACAGGGGTCATGGAGCATTGTGTTGACACGAGCATGGAGCATTGTAATAATAGGATATCTGGAGCATTGTGATGAAAAGGGGATGGAACATTTTGATGACAGGGTCCAAGGAGAATTGTGCTGACAATGGCATGGAGCATTGTGATGAAAAGGGTACTGGAGCACTGTGAGGAAAGGAATCATGGATCATTGTGATGACAGGGGTCATGGAGCTTTGTGATGACAAGGGTCATGGAGCATTGTGATGACATGGTCAAGGAACATTGCGATGACAAGAATTCTGGAGCATTGTGATGAAAGGGCATGGTGCATTGTGATGAAAGGTGACAAGGAGCATTGTGACGATATGGGCAGAGAACTTTTTGATGACAGGGGTCATGGAGCATTGTGATAAAAAGTGTCATGGAACATTGTACTGACAGGGATCATGGAGCTTTTTGGTAAGAGAGGTCTTGGAGATTTGTGAAGGCAGGCGTCATGGGGCATTGTGATGACAGCGGTCTTGGAGCATTGGGATGAAAGGGGTCATGGAGCTCTGTGATTACAGGGGCCATGGAGCATTGTGAATACAAAGGCCTTGGAGCATTGAGATGACAGGTTTCATGGAGCATTGTGATGAAAGTGATCATGGATCATTGTGATGACAAGTGTCCTGGAACCTTGTGATGACACAGTTCATGGAGCATTGTGATGACAAGGACCATGGCAAATTTTGGTATCATCTGTCATGGGGCATCGTGATGACAGTGGTCATGTAGAATTGTATTGAAAGGTAACATGGAGCACTCTGATGACAGGGGCCATGGAACATTGTGATGACAAAGGCCATGGAGCATTGTGATGACAAGTGTCATGGGGCATTTTGATGACATTGGCATGGAGCATTATGATGACAAGAGTTCTGGAGCATTTTGATGACCAGGGCATGGAGCATTGTGATGAAAGTTGTCCTGGAGCATTGTGATGACAGCGGTCACAGAGGATTGGGAAGAAAGGTATCATGCAGCATTGCGATGACAACGGTCAGGGATCATTTTGATGACAGGGGTCATGGAACATTCTGATAACAAGTTTCATCAAGCATTTTGATGACAGGGGTCATGGAGCATTGTGTTGACACGGGCATGGAGCATTGTAATGATAGGATATCTGGAGCATTGTGATGAAAAGGGGATGGAGCATTTTGATGACAGTGTCCAAGTAGCATTGTGCTGACAATGGCATGGAGCATTGTGATGAAAAGGGTACTGGAGCACTGTGAGGAAAGGAATCATGGATCATTGTGATGCCAGGGGTCATGGAGCTTTCTGATGACACGGGTCATGGAGCATTGTGATGACACGGTCAAGGAACATTGTGATGACAAGAAATCTGGAGCATTGTGATGAAAGGGCATGGAGCATTGTGATGACAAAGGCCATAGAGCATTGTGATGAGAGGGGTCATGGAGCATTGTGATGACATGGGCCATGGAGCATTGTGAAGACAAGATTCATGGAGCATTGTGATGACACGGGCATGAAGCATGGTGATGACAACAGACCTGGAGCATTGTGATGACAAGGGCATGGAGCATTGTGATTACAGGAGACTTGGGTCATTTTGATGAAATTGGCAGGGATCATTGTGATGAGAGGGATCATGGAGCATTGTGATGACAAGTGTCATGCAATATTGTGCTGACACAGATCATGGAGCATTTTGATGAGAGTGGCCTTGGAGCACAGTGATGAGAGACGTCATGGGGCATTATGGTGACAGTGGTCAAGGAGCATTGTGATGAAAGTGTTCATGGAGCAACGCGATTATCGGGACAATGGAGCATTGTGAATACAAAGGCCATGGAACATTGAGATAACAGAGTTCATGGAGCATTGTGATGACAAGGGTCTTGGGAGCTACTGATGACACGTTTCATACAGCATTGAGATGACAAGGGCCAAGGCGAATTGTGATGACACGTGTCATGGGGCATTGTGATGACATTGGTCATCTTGCATTGTGATGAGAGTGGTCATGTAGAATTTTGATTAAAGGTATCATGGAGCACTGTGATGACAAAGGCCAAGGAACATTGTGATGACAAGTGTCATTCAGCAATGTGATGACACGGGAATGGAGCATTATGATGACAAGTGTTCTGGAGCATTGTGATGACAAGGGTATGGAGCATTGTGATTACAGGGACCATGGAGCATTGTGATGACAACAGCATGGAGCACTGTGATGACATTGGTCATTGAGCATTGTGATTACAAAGACCATGAGGCATTGTGATGACAGGGGCCTTGGAGCATTGTGATGACAATGGTCATCAAGCATTGTGATGACAGGGGTCATAGAGCATTGTGATGAGAAAGACCATGGAGCATGGTGATGACAGAGGCCATGGAACATTGTGATGACCAGGCCATGTACCATTGTGATGACAAGGGCAGGGAACCTTGTGGTGACCGGGGTCATGGAGCATTTTGATGACAACTTTCATGGAACGTTGTGATGACAGGGGTCATGGAGCATTGTGATGAAAGTTGTCCTGGAGCATTGTGATGACAGCGGTCACAGAGAATTGGGATGAAAGGTATTATGCAGCATTGTGATGACAACGGTCATGGATCATTTGGATGACAGGGGTCATGGAACATTCTGATAACAAGGTTCATAAAGCATTTTGATGACAGGGGTCATGGAGCATTGTGTTGACACGAGCATGGAGCATTGTAATGATAGGATATCTGGAGCATTGTGATGAAAAGGGGACGGAGCATTTTGATGACAGGGTCCAAGGAGAATTGTGCTGACAATGGCATGGAGCATTGTGATGAAAAGGGTACTGGAGCACTGTGAGGAAAGGAATCATGGATCATTGTGATGCCAGGGGTCATGGAGCTTTGTGATGACACGGGTCATGGAGCATTGCGATGACACGGTCAAGGAACATTGCGATGACAAGAATTCTGGAGCATTGTGATGAAAGGGCATGGTGCATTGTGATGAAAGGTGACAAGGAGCATTGTGACGATATGGGCAGAGAACTTTTTGATGACAGGGGTCATGGAGCATTGTGATAAAAAGTGTCATGGAACATTGTACTGACAGGGATCATGGAGCTTTTTGGTAAGAGAGGTCTTGGAGATTTGTGAAGGCAGGTGTCATGGGGCATTGTGATGACAGCGGTCTTGGAGCATTGGGATGAAAGGGGTCATGGAGCTCTGTGATTACAGGGGCCATGGAGCATTGTGAATACAAAGGCCATGGAGCATTGAGATGACAGGGTTCATGGAGCATTGTGATGAAAGTGATCATGGATCATTGTGATGACAAGTGTCCTGGAACCTTGTGATGACACAGTTCATGGAGCATTGTGATGACAAGGACCATGGCGAATTGTGGTATCATCTGTCATGGGGCATTGTGATGACAGTGGTCATGTAGAATTGTATTGAAAGGTAACATGGAGCACTCTGATGACAGGGGCCATGGAACATTGTGATGACAAAGGCCATGGAGCATTGTGATGACAAGTGTTATGGGGCATTTTGATGACATTGGCATGGAGCATTATGATGACAAGAGTTCTGGAGCATTTTGATGACCAGGGCATGGAGTATTGTGATGAAAGTTGTCCTGGAGCATTGTGATGACAGCGGTCACAGAGGATTGGGATGAAAGGTATCATGCAGCATTGCGATGACAACGGTCAGGGATCATTTTGATGACAGGGGTCATGGAACATTCTGATAACAAGTTTCATCAAGCATTTTGAGGACAGGGGTCATGGAGCATTGTGTTGACACGGGCATGGAGCATTGTAATGATAGGATATCTGGAGCATTGTGATGAAAAGGGGATGGAGCATTTTGATGAGAGGGTCCAAGGAGAATTGTGCTGACAATGGCATGGAGCATTGTGATGAAAAGGGTACTGGAGCACTGTGAGGAAAGGAATCATGGATCATTGTGATGCCAGGGGTCATGGAGCTTTGTGATGACACGGGTCATGGAGCATTGTGATGACACGGTCAAGGAACATTGTGATGACAAGAAATCTGGAGCATTGTGATGAAAGGGCATGGAGCATTGTGATGAAAGGTGACAAGTAGCATTGTGATGATATGGGCAGAGAACTTTGTGATGACAGGGGTCATGGAGCATTGTGATGAAAAGTGTCATGGAACATTGTACTGACAGGGATCATGGAGCTTTTTGGTAAGGGAGCCCTTGGAGATTGGTGGTGGCAGGCGTCATGGGGCATTGTGATGACAGCGGTCTTGGAGCATTGTGATGAAAGGGGTCATGGAGCACTGTGATTACAGGAGCCATGGAGCATTGTGAATACAAAGGCTAAGGAGCATTGAGATGACAGGGTTCAGGGAGCATTGTGATGAAAGTGATCATGGATCATTGTGATGACAAGTGTCCTGAAACCTTGTGATGACACGGTTCATGGAGCATTGTTATGACAAGGACCATGGCGAATTGTGATGACATCTGAAATGGGGCATTGTGATGACAGTGGTCATGTAGAATTGTGATGAAAGGTATCAAGGAGCACTGTGATGACAGGGGCCATGGAGCATTGTGATGACAAGTGTCATGGGACATTTTGATGACATTGGCATGGAACATTATGATGACAAGAGTTCTGGAGAATTTTGATGACAAGGGCATGGAGCATTGTGATGACAGGGCCCATGGAGCATTGTGATGAAGAGGGCAGGGAACATTGTGATGACTGGGTTCATGGAGCCTTGTGATGAAAGGGGCCATGGAGCACTGAGATGACAGGCGTCTTGAGGTATGGTGATGACTATGGTCATGGAGCATTGTGATGAAAGAGATCATGGAGCAATATGATAAGAGGGGACATGGAGCATTGTGATGACAGGTGTATTGGAGCATTGTGATGAAAATATTAATGGATCATTGTGATGACATGTGTCCTGGAACACTGTGATGACACGGTTCATCGAGTATTGTGATGACAAGGGTCATAGCGAATTGTGATAACAGGTGTCATGGGGCATTGTGATGACATTGATCATCTAGGAATTGTGATGAAAGGTATCATGGAGCACTGTGATGACTGGGGGCATGAAGCATTGTTATGAAAATTGTCCTGGATTATTGTGATGACAGCAGTCATGGAGAATTGGGATGACAGTGATTATGCAGCATTGTGTGACATGGGTATGGACTATTGTGATGACAATGGTCATGGAGCAATGTGATGAAAGTTTTCATGGAATATCGTGATGAAAAGTGCCTGGGAGCATTGTGACGATAAAGGCCATGGAGCATTGTGATGACAAGTGTCATGGAGCATTGTAATGAAAGCTTTCATTGTGCACTGTGATGACAAGGGGGATGGAGTATTGTGATGAAACTGGTCCTGGAACATTGTGATAACCAAAGCCATGGAGCATTGTGATGACAGGCATCATGGAGAATTGTGAAGAAAGGGGCCATGGGGAATTGTAATGACAATAGAGAAATGTGATGAAAATGGTCAGCGAGCATAGTGATTAAAGTGGTCATTGAGAATTGTGATGAAAAGTGACATAGAGCATTGTGATGACAAAGGTCATGGAGAACTGTGATGACCAGGGTCATGTAGCATTGTGATGACACGTTCATGGAACATTGTGATGACAAGAATTCTGGAGCATTGTGATGACAAGGGCCATGGAGCATTGTGATGCCATGGTCATGGAACATTGTGATGACAAAATTCTGGAGCTTTGTGAGGAAAAAGGCATGGAGCATTGTGATTATAGGGGACATGGAGCATTTTGATGACATGGGCAGGGAACACTGTGATGACAGGTGTTATGGAGCAATGGGATGACAAGTGTCATGGAGCACTGTGATGAGAGGGGCCTTGGAGAATTGTGATGACAGGCGTCATGAGGCATTGAGATGGCAGTGGTCATGGAGCATTATGATGAAAGGTGTTATGGAGCACTGTGATTACAGGGGCCATGGAGCATTGTGAATACAAAGGCCATGGAGCATTGAGATGACAGTGGTCATGGAGCATTGTGATGAAAGTGGTAATGGATCATTGTGAGGACAAGTGTCCTGGGACCCTGTGATGACATGGTTCATGGAGCATTGTGATGACAATGGTCATGGCGAATTGTGATGACAATGTCATGGGGCATTGTGATGGCAGTGGTCATCTAGAAATGTGATTAAAGTTATTATGGAGCACAGTAATGAGAGGGGCCATGGAGCATTGTGATGACAAGTCTCATGGAGCATTGTGATGACAGGTGTCATGGAGCATCGTGATGACAAATGCCATTGAGAATTGTGATCAGAGGTGACATTGGGCATTGTGATGAAAGGGGTCATGGAGTACTGGGAGTACAGGGGCCATGGAGCCTTGTGATAACAAGTGACATGGAGAATAGTGATGACAGGCATCATAGAGCATTGTGATGACAAGTGCCATTTAGCATTTTGATGACAGGGGTCATCAGGCACTGTGTTGACGGGGGTCACGGAGCATTGTGATGACAACGGCATGGAGCACTGTGATGACATTGGTCATTGAGCATTGTGATTACAAAGACCATGAGGCATTGTGATGACAGGGGCCTTGGAGCATTGTGATGACAATGGTCATCAAGCATTGTGATGACAGGGGTCATAGAGCATTGTGATGAGAAAGACCATGGAGCATGGTGATGACAGAGGCCATGGAACATTGTGATGACCAGGCCATGTACCATTGTGATGACAAGGGCAGGGAACCTTGTGGTGACCTGCGTCATGGAGCATTTTGATGACAACTTTCATGGAACGTTGTGATGACAGGGGTCATGGAGCATTGTGATGAAAGTTGTCCTGGAGCATTGTGATGACAGCGGTCACAGAGAATTGGGATGAAAGGTATCATGCAGCATTGTGATGACAACGGTCATGGATCATTTGGATGACAGGGGTCATGGAACATTCTGATAACAAGGTTCATAAAGCATTTTGATGACAGGGGTCATGGAGCATTGTGTTGACACGAGCATGGAGCATTGTAATGATAGGATATCTGGAGCATTGTGATGAAAAGGGGATGGAGCATTTTGATGACAGGGTCCAAGGAGAATTGTGCTGACAATGGCATGGAGCATTGTGATGAAAAGGATACTGGAGCACTGTGAGGAAAGGAATCATGGATCATTGTGATGCCAGGGGTCATGGAGCTTTGTGATGACACGGGTCATGGAGCATTGTGATGACACGGTCAAGGAACATTGCGATGACAAGAATTCTGGAGCATTGTGATGAAAGGGCATGGTGCATTGTGATGAAAGGTGACAAGGAGCATTGTGACGATATGGGCAGAGAACTTTTTGATGACAGTGGTCATGGAGCTTTTTGGTAAGAGAGGTCTTGGAGATTTGTGAAGGCAGGCGTCATGGGGCATTGTGATGACAGCGGTCTTGGAGCATTGGGATGAAAGGGGTCATGGAGCACTGTGATTACAGGGGCCATGGAGCATTGTGAATACAAAGGCTATGGAGCATTGAGATGACAGGGTTCATGGAGCATTGTGATGAAAGTGATCATGGATCATTGTGATGACAAGTGTCCTGAAACCTTGTGATGGCACGGTTCATGGAGCATTGTTATGACAAGGACCATGGCGAATTGTGATGACATCTGAAATGGGGCATTGTCATGACAGTGGTAATGTAGAATTGTGATGAAAGGTATCAAGGAGCACTGTGTTGACAGGGGCCATGGAACATTGTGATGACAAAGGCCATGGAGCATTGTGATGACAAGTGTCATGGGACATTTTGATGACATTGGCATGGAACATTATGATGACAAGAGTTCTGGAGAATTTTGATGACAAGGGCATGGAGCATTGTGATGACAGGGCCCATGGAGCATTGTGACGAAGAGGTCAGGGAACATTGTGATGACTGGGTTCATGGAGCCTTGTGATGAAAGGGGCCATGGAGCACTGAGATGACAGGCGTCTTGAGGTATGGTGATGACAGTGGTCATGGAGCATTGTGATGAAAGAGATCATGGAGCAATATGATAAGAGGGGACATGGAGCATTGTGATGACAGGTGTATTGGAGCATTGTGATGAAAATATTAATGGATCATTGTGATGACATGTGTCCTGGAACACTGTGATGACACGGTTCATCGAGTATTGTGATGACAAGGGTCATAGCGAATTGTGATAACAGGTGTCATGGGGCATTGTGATGACATTGGTCATCTTGCATTGTGATGAGAGTGGTCATGTAGAATTTTGATTAAAGGTATCATGGAGCACTGTGATGACAAAGGCCAAGGAACATTGTGATGACAAGTGTCATTCAGCAATGTGATGACACGGGAATGGAGCATTATGATGACAAGTGTTCTGGAGCATTGTGATGACAAGGGTATGGAGCATTGTGATTACAGGGACCATGGAGCATTGTGATGACAACGGCATGGAGCACTGTGATGACATTGGTCATTGAGCATTGTGATTACAAAGACCATGAGGCATTGTGATGACAGGGGCCTTGGAGCATTGTGATGACAATGGTCATCAAGCATTGTGATGACAGGGGTCATAGAGCATTGTGATGAGAAAGACCATGGAGCATGGTGATGACAGAGGCCATGGAACATTGTGATGACCAGGCCATGTACCATTGTGATGACAAGGGCAGGGAACCTTGTGGTGACCGGGGTCATGGAGCATTTTGATGACAACTTTCATGGAACGTTGTGATGACAGGGGTCATGGAGCATTGTGATGAAAGTTGTCCTGGAGCATTGTGATGACAGCGGTCACAGAGAATTGGGATGAAAGGTATCATGCAGCATTGTGATGACAACGGTCATGGATCATTTTGATGACAGGGGTCATGGAACATTCTGATAACAAGGTTCATAAAGCATTTTGATGACAGGGGTCATGGAGCATTGTGTTGACACGAGCATGGAGCATTGTAATGATAGGATATCTGGAGCATTGTGATGAAAAGGGGATGGAACATTTTGATGACAGGGTCCAAGGATAATTGTGCTGACAATGGCATGGAGCATTGTGATGAAAAGGGTACTGGAGCACTGTGAGGAAAGGAATCATGGATCATTGTGATGACAGGGGTCATGGAGTTTTGAGATGACAAGGGTCATGGAGCATTATGGTGACACGGTCAAGGAACATTGCGATGACAAGAATTCTGGAGCATTGTGATGAAAGGGCATTGTGCATTGTGATGAAAGGTGACAAGGAGCATTGTGACGATATGGGCAGAGAACATTTTGATGACAGGGGTCATGGAGCATTGTGATAAAAAGTGTCATGGAACATTGTACTGACAGGGATCATGGAGCATTTTGGTAAGAGGTCTTGGAGATTTGTGAAGGCAGGCGTCATGGGGCATTGTGATGACAGCGGTCTTGGAGCATTGGGATGAAAGGGGTCATGGAGCTCTGTGATTACAGGGGCCATGGAGCATTGTGAATACAAAGGCCATGGAGCATTGAGATGACAGGGTTCATGGAGCATTGTGATGAATGTGATCATGGGTCATTGTGAAGACAAGTGTCCTGAAACCTTGTGATGACACAGTTCATGGAGCATTGTGATGAAAAGGACCATGGCGAATTGTGGTATCATCTGTCATGGGGCATCGTGATGACAGTGGTCATGTAGAATTGTATTGAAAGGTAACATGGAGCACTCTGATGACAGGGGCCATGGAACATTGTGATGACAAAGGCCATGGAGCATTGTGATGACAAGTGTCATGGGGCATTTTGATGACATTGGCATGGAGCATTTTGATGACAAGAGTTCTGGAGCATTTTGATGACCAGGGCATGGAGCATTGTGATGAAAGTTGTCCTGGAGCATTGTGATGACAGCGGTCACAGAGGATTGGGATGAAAGGTATCATGCATCATTGCGATGACAATGGTCAGGGATTATTTTGATGACAGGGGTCATGGAACATTCTGATAACAAGTTTCATCAAGCATTTTGATGACAGGGGTCATGGAGCATTGTGTGGACACGGGCATGGAGCATTGTAATGATAGGATATCTGGAGCATTGTGATGAAAAGGGGATGGAGCATTTTGATGACAGTGTCCAAGTAGCATTGTGCTGACAATGGCATGGAGCATTGTGATGAAAAGGGTACTGGAGCACTGTGAGGAAAGGAATCATGGATCATTGTGATGCCAGGGGTCATGGAGCTTTGTGATGACACGGGTCATGGAGCATTGTGATGACACGGTCAAGGAACATTGTGATGACAAGAAATCTGGAGCATTGTGATGAAAGGGCATGGAGCATTGTGATGAAAGGTGACAAGTAGCATTGTGATGATATGGGCAGAGAACTTTGTGATGACAGGGGTCATGGAGCATTGTGATGAAAAGTGTCATGGAACATTGTACTGACAGGGATCATGGAGCTTTTTGGTAAGGGAGCCATTGGAGATTGGTGGTGGCAGGCGTCATGGGGCATTGTGATGACAGCGGTCTTGGAGCATTGGGATGAAAGGGGTCATGGAGCACTGTGATTACAGGGGCCATGGAGCATTGTGAATACAAAGGCTATGGAGCATTGAGATGACAGGGTTCATGGAGCATTGTGATGAAAGTGATCATGGATCATTGTGATGACAAGTGTCCTGAAACCTTGTGATGACACGGTTCATGGAGCATTGTTATGACAAGGACCATGGCGAATTGTGATGACATCTGAAATGGGGCATTGTGATGACAGTGGTCATGTAGAATTGTGATGAAAGGTATCAAGGAGCACTGTGATGACAGGGGCCATGGAACATTGTGATGACAAAGGCCATGGAGCATTGTGATGACAAGTGTCATGGGACATTTTGATGACATTGGCATGGAACATTATGATGACAAGAGTTCTGGAGAATTTTGATGACAAGGGCATGGAGCATTGTGATGACAGGGCCCATGGAGCATTGTGACGAAGAGGGCAGGGAACATTGTGATGACTGGGTTCATGGAGCCTTGTGATGAAAGGGGCCATGGAGCATTGTGATGACAGGCGTCTTGAGGTATGGTGATGACAGTGGTCATGGAGCATTGTGATGAAAGAGATCATGGAGCAATATGATAAGAGGGGACATGGAGCATTGTGATGACAGGTGTATTGGAGCATTGTGATGAAAATATTAATGGATCATTGTGATGACATGTGTCCTGGAACACTGTGATGACACGGTTCATCGAGTATTGTGATGACAAGGGTCATAGCGAATTGTGATAACAGGTGTCATGGGGCATTGTGATGACATTGATCATCTAGGAATTGTGATGAAAGGTATCATGGAGCACTGTGATGACTGGGGGCATGAAGCATTGTTATGAAAATTGTCCTGGATTATTGTGATGACAGCAGTCATGGAGAATTGGGATGACAGGGATTATGCAGCATTGTGTTGACATGGGTATGGACTATTGTGATGACAATGGTCATGGAGCAATGTGATGAAAGTTTTCATGGAATATCGTGATGAAAAGTGCCTGGGAGCATTGTGACGATAAAGGCCATGGAGCATTGTGATGACAAGTGTCATGGAGCATTGTAATGAAAGCTTTCATTGTGCACTGTGATGACAAGGGGGATGGAGTATTGTGATGAAACAGGTCCTGGAGCATTGTGATAACAAAAGCCATGGAGCATTGTGATGACAGGCATCATGGAGAATTGTGAAGAAAGGGGCCAGGGGGAATTGTCATGACAATAGAGAAATGTGATGAAAATGGTCAGCGAGCATAGTGATTAAAGTGGTCATTGAGAATTGTGATGAAAAGTGACATAGAGCATTGTGATGACAAAGGTCATGGAGAACTGTGATGACCAGGGTCATGTAGCATTGTGATGACACGTTCATGGAACATTGTGATGACAAGAATTCTGAAGCATTGTGATGACAAGGGCCATGGAGCATTGTGATGCCATGGTCATGGAACATTGTGATGACAAAATTCTGGAGCTTTGTGAGGAAAAAGGCATGGAGCATTGTGATTATAGGGGACATGGAGCATTTTGATGACATGGGCAGGGAACACTGTGATGACAGGTGTTATGGAGCAATGGGCTGACAAGTGTCATGGAGCACTGTGATGAGAGGGGCCTTGGAGAATTGTGATGACAGGCCTCATGAGGCATTGAGATGGCAGTGGTCATGGAGCATTATGATGAAAGGTGTTATGGAGCACTGTGATTACAGGGGCCATGGAGCATTGTGAATACAAAGGCCATGGAGCATTGAGATGACAGTGGTCATGGAGCATTGTGATGAAAGTGGTAATGGATCATTGTGATGCCAAGTGTCCTGGGACCCTGTGATGACATGGTTCATGGAGCATTGTGATGACAATGGTCATGGCGAATTGTGATGACAATGTCATGGGGCATTGTGATGGCAGTGGTCATCTAGAAATGTGATTAAAGTTATTATGGAGCACAGGAATGAGAGGGGCCATGGAGCATTGTGATGACAAGTCTCATGGAGCATTGTGATGACAGGTGTCATGGAGCATCGTGATGACAAATGCCATTGAGAATTGTGATCAGAGGTGACATTGGGCATTGTGATGAAAGGGGTCATGGAGTACTGGGAGTACAGGGGCCATGGAGCCTTGTGATAAAAAGTGACATGGAGAATAGTGATGACAGGCATCATAGAGCATTGTGATGACAAGTGCCATTTAGCATTTTGATGACAGGGGTCATCAGGCATTGTGTTGACGGGGGTCACGGAGCATTGTGATGACAAAGGCCATAGAGCATTGTGATGAGAGGGGTCATGGAGCATTGTGATGACATGGGCCATGGAGCATTGTGAAGACAAGATTCATGGAGCATTGTGATGACACGGGCATGAAGCATGGTGATGACAACAGACCTGGAGCATTGTGATGACAAGGGCATGGAGCATTGTGATGACAGGTGTCATGGAGCATCGTGATGACAAATGCCATTGAGAATTGTGATCAGAGGTGACATTGGGCATTGTGATGAAAGGGGTCATGGAGTACTGGGAGTACAGGGGCCATGGAGCCTTGTGATAACAAGTGACATGGAGAATAGTGATGACAGGCATCATAGAGCATTGTGATGACAAGTGCCATTTAGCATTTTGATGACAGGGGTCATCAGGCATTGTGTTGACGGGGGTCACGGAGCATTGTGATGACAAAGGCCATAGAGCATTGTGATGAGAGGGGTCATGGAGCATTGTGATGACATGGGCCATGGAGCATTGTGAAGACAAGATTCATGGAGCATTGTGATGACACGGGCATGAAGCATGGTGATGACAACAGACCTGGAGCATTGTGATGACAAGGGCATGGAGCATTGTGATTACAGGAGACTTGGGTCATTGTGATGAAATTGGCAGGGATCATTGTGATTAGAGGGATCATGGAGCATTGTGATGACAAGTGTCATGCAATATTGTGCTGACACAGATCATGGAGCATTTTGATGAGAGTGGCCTTGGAGCACAGTGATGAGAGACGTCATGGGGCATTATGGTGACAGTGGTCAAGGAGCATTGTGATGAAAGTGTTCATGGAGCAACGCGATTATCGGGACAATGGAGCATTGTGAATACAAAGGCCATGGAACATTGAGATAACAGAGTTCATGGAGCATTGTGATGACAAGGGTCTTGGGAGCTACTGATGACACGTTTCATACAGCATTGAGATGACAAGGGCCAAGGCGAATTGTGATGACACGTGTCATGGGGCATTGTGATGACATTGGTCATCTTGCATTGTGATGAGAGTGGTCATGTAGAATTTTGATTAAAGGTATCATGGAGCACTGTGATGACAAAGGCCAAGGAACATTGTGATGACAAGTGTCATTCAGCAATGTGATGACACGGGAATGGAGCATTATGATGACAAGTGTTCTGGAGCATTGTGATGACAAGGGTATGGAGCATTGTGATTACAGGGACCATGGAGCATTGTGATGACAACGGCATGGAGCACTGTGATGACATTGGTCATTGAGCATTGTGATTACAAAGACCATGAGGCATTGTGATGACAGGGGCCTTGGAGCATTGTGATGACAATGGTCATCAAGCATTGTGATGACAGGGGTCATAGAGCATTGTGATGAGAAAGACCATGGAGCATGGTGATGACAGAGGCCATGGAACATTGTGATGACCAGGCCATGTACCATTGTGATGACAAGGGCAGGGAACCTTGTGGTGACCGGGGTCACGGAGCATTTTGATGACAACTTTCATGGAACGTTGTGATGACAGGGGTCATGGAGCATTGTGATGAAAGTTGTCCTGGAGCATTGTGATGACAGCGGTCACAGAGAATTGGGATGAAAGGTATCATGCAGCATTGTGATGACAACGGTCATGGATCATTTTGATGACAGGGGTCATGGAACATTCTGATAACAAGGTTCATAAAGCATTTTGATGACAGGGGTCATGGAGCATTGTGTTGACACGAGCATGGAGCATTGTAATAATAGGATATCTGGAGCATTGTGATGAAAAGGGGATGGAACATTTTGATGACAGGGTCCAAGGAGAATTGTGCTGACAATGGCATGGAGCATTGTGATGAAAAGGGTACTGGAGCACTGTGAGGAAAGGAATCATGGATCATTGTGATGACAGGGGTCATGGAGCTTTGTGATGACAAGGGTCATGGAGCATTGTGATGACATGGTCAAGGAACATTGCGATGACAAGAATTCTGGAGCATTGTGATGAAAGGGCATGGTGCATTGTGATGAAAGGTGACAAGGAGCATTGTGACGATATGGGCAGAGAACTTTTTGATGACAGGGGTCATGGAGCATTGTGATAAAAAGTGTCATGGAACATTGTACTGACAGGGATCATGGAGCTTTTTGGTAAGAGAGGTCTTGGAGATTTGTGAAGGCAGGCGTCATGGGGCATTGTGATGACAGCGGTCTTGGAGCATTGGGATGAAAGGGGTCATGGAGCTCTGTGATTACAGGGGCCATGGAGCATTGTGAATACAAAGGCCTTGGAGCATTGAGATGACAGGTTTCATGGAGCATTGTGATGAAAGTGATCATGGATCATTGTGATGACAAGTGTCCTGGAACCTTGTGATGACACAGTTCATGGAGCATTGTGATGACAAGGACCATGGCGAATTTTGGTATCATCTGTCATGGGGCATCGTGATGACAGTGGTCATGTAGAATTGTATTGAAAGGTAACATGGAGCACTCTGATGACAGGGGCCATGGAACATTGTGATGACAAAGGCCATGGAGCATTGTGATGACAAGTGTCATGGGGCATTTTGATGACATTGGCATGGAGCATTATGATGACAAGAGTTCTGGAGCATTTTGATGACCAGGGCATGGAGCATTGTGATGAAAGCTGTCCTGGAGCATTGTGATGACAGCGGTCACAGAGGATTGGGAAGAAAGGTATCATGCAGCATTGCGATGACAACGGTCAGGGATCATTTTGATGACAGGGGTCATGGAACATTCTGATAACAAGTTTCATCAAGCATTTTGATGACAGGGGTCATGGAGCATTGTGTTGACACGGGCATGGAGCATTGTAATGATAGGATATCTGGAGCATTGTGATGAAAAGGGGATGGAGCATTTTGATGACAGTGTCCAAGTAGCATTGTGCTGACAATGGCATGGAACATTGTGATGAAAAGGGTACTGGAGCACTGTGAGGAAAGGAATCATGGATCATTGTGATGCCAGGGGTCAGGGAGCTTTGTGATGACACGGGTCATGGAGCATTGTGATGACACGGTCAAGGAACATTGTGATGACAAGAAATCTGGAGCATTGTGATGAAAGGGCATGGAGCATTGTGATGACAAAGGCCATAGAGCATTGTGATGAGAGGGGTCATGGAGCATTGTGATGACATGGGCCATGGAGCATTGTGAAGACAAGATTCATGGAGCATTGTGATGACACGGGCATGAAGCATGGTGATGACAACAGACCTGGAGCATTGTGATGACAAGGGCATGGAGCATTGTGATTACAGGAGACTTGGGTCATTTTGATGAAATTGGCAGGGATCATTGTGATTAGAGGGATCATGGAGCATTGTGATGACAAGTGTCATGCAATATTGTGCTGACACAGATCATGGAGCATTTTGATGAGAGTGGCCTTGGAGCACAGTGATGAGAGACGTCATGGGGCATTATGGTGACAGTGGTCAAGGAGCATTGTGATGAAAGTGTTCATGGAGCAACGCGATTATCGGGACAATGGAGCATTGTGAATACAAAGGCCATGGAACATTGAGATAACAGAGTTCATGGAGCATTGTGATGACAAGGGTCTTGGGAGCTACTGATGACACGTTTCATACAGCATTGAGATGACAAGGGCCAAGGCGAATTGTGATGACACGTGTCATGGGGCATTGTGATGACATTGGTCATCTTGCATTGTGATGAGAGTGGTCATGTAGAATTTTGATTAAAGGTATCATGGAGCACTGTGATGACAAAGGCCAAGGAACATTGTGATGACAAGTGTCATTCAGCAATGTGATGACACGGGAATGGAGCATTATGATGACAAGTGTTCTGGAGCATTGTGATGACAAGGGTATGGAGCATTGTGATTACAGGGACCATGGAGCATTGTGATGACAACGGCATGGAGCACTGTGATGACATTGGTCATTGAGCATTGTGATTACAAAGACCATGAGGCATTGTGATGACAGGGGCCTTGGAGCATTGTGATGACAATGGTCATCAAGCATTGTGATGACAGGGGTCATAGAGCATTGTGATGAGAAAGACCATGGAGCATGGTGATGACAGAGGCCATGGAACATTGTGATGACCAGGCCATGTACCATTGTGATGACAAGGGCAGGGAACCTTGTGGTGACCGGGGTCATGGAGCATTTTGATGACAACTTTCATGAAACGTTGTGATGACAGGGGTCATGGAGCATTGTGATGAAAGTTGTCCTGGAGCATTGTGATGACAGCGGTCACAGAGAATTGGGATGAAAGGTATCATGCAGCATTGTGATGACAACGGTCATGGATCATTTTGATGACAGGGGTCATGGAACATTCTGATAACAAGGTTCATAAAGCATTTTGATGACAGGGGTCATGGAGCATTGTGTTGACACGAGCATGGAGCATTGTAATGATAGGATATCTGGAGCATTGTGATGAAAAGGGGATGGAGCATTTTGATGACAGGGTCCAAGGAGAATTGTGCTGACAATGGCATGGAGCATTGTGATGAAAAGGGTACTGGAGCACTGTGAGGAAAGGAATCATGGATCATTGTGATGACAGGGGTCATGGAGTTTTGAGATGACAAGGGTCATGGAGCATTGTGATGACACGGTCAAGGAACATTGCGATGACAAGAATTCTGGAGCATTGTGATGAAAGGGCATGGTGCATTGTGATGAAAGGTGACAAGGAGCATTGTGACGATATGGGCAGAGAACTTTTTGATGACAGGGGTCATGGAGCATTGTGATAAAAAGTGTCATGGAACATTGTACTGACAGGGATCATGGAGCTTTTTGGTAAGAGAGGTCTTGGAGATTTGTGAAGGCAGGCGTCATGGGGCATTGTGATGACAGCGGTCTTGGAGCATTGGGATGAAAGGGGTCATGGAGCTCTGTGATTACAGGGGCCATGGAGCATTGTGAATACATAGGCTATGGGGCATTGAGATGACAGGGTTCATGGAGCATTGTGATGAAAGTGATCATGGATCATTGTGATGACAAGTGTCCTGAAACCTTGTGATGACACGGTTCATGGAGCATTGTTATGACAAGGACCATGGCGAATTGTGATGACATCTGAAATGGGGCATTGCGATGACAGTGGTCACGTAGAATTGTGATGAAAGGTATCAAGGAGCACTGTGATGACAGGGGCCATGGAACATTGTGATGACAAAGGCCATGGAGCATTGTGATGACAAGTGTCATGGGACATTTTGATGACATTGGCATGGAACATTATGATGACAAGAGTTCTGGAGAATTTTGATGACAAGGGCATGGAGCATTGTGATGACAGGGCCCATGGAGCATTGTGACGAAGAGGGCAGGGAACATTGGGATGACTGGGTTCATGGAGCCTTGTGATGAAAGGGGCCATGGAGCACTGAGATGACAGGCGTCTTGAGGTATGGTGATGACAGTGGTCATGGAGCATTGTGATGAAAGAGATCATGGAGCAATATGATAAGAGGGGACATGGAGCATTGTGATGACAGGTGTATTGGAGCATTGTGATGAAAATATTAATGGATCATTGTGATGACATGTGTCCTGGAACACTGTGATGACACGGTTCATCGAGTATTGTGATGACAAGGGTCATAGCGAATTGTGATAACAGGTGTCATGGGGCATTGTGATGACATTGATCATCTAGGAATTGTGATGGAAGGTATCATGGAGCCCTGTGATGACTGGGGGCATGAAGCATTGTTATGAAAATTGTCCTGGATTATTGTGATGACAGCAGTCATGGAGAATTGGGATGACAGGGATTATGCAGCATTGTGTTGACATGGGTATGGACTATTGTGATGACAATGGTCATGGAGCAATGTGATGAAAGTTTTCATGGAATATCGTGATGAAAAGTGCCTGGGAGCATTGTGACGATAAAGGCCATGGAGCATTGTGATGACAAGTGTCATGGAGCATTGTAATGAAAGCATTCATTGTGCACTGTGATGACAAGGGGGATGGAGTATTGTGATGAAACTGGTCCTGGAACATTGTGATAACAAAAGCCATGGAGCATTGTGATGACAGGCATCATGGAGAATTGTGAAGAAAGGGGCCATGGGGAATTGTAATGACAATAGAGAAATGTGATGAAAATGGTCAGCGAGCATAGTGATTAAAGTGGTCATTGAGAATTGTGATGAAAAGTGACATAGAGCATTGTGATGACAAAGGTCATGGAGAACTGTGATGACCAGGGTCATGTAGCATTGTGATGACACGTTCATGGAACATTGTGATGACAAGAATTCTGGAGCATTGTGATGACAAGGGCCATGGAGCATTGGGATGCCACGGTCATGGAATATTGTGATGACAAAATTCTGGAGCTTTGTGAGGAAAAAGGCATTGAGCATTGTGATTATAGGGGACATGGAGCATTTTGATGACATGGGCAGGGAACACTGTGATGACACGGTTCATCGAGTATTGTGATGACAAGGGTCATAGCGAATTGTGATAACAGGTGTCATGGGGCATTGTGATGACATTGGTCATCTTGCATTGTGATGAGAGTGGTCATGTAGAATTTTGATTAAAGGTATCATGGAGCACTGTGATGACAAAGGCCAAGGAACATTGTGATGACAAGTGTCATTCAGCAATATGATGACAGGGGAATGGAGCATTATGATGACAAGTGTTCTGGAGCATTGTGATGACAAGGGTATGGAGCATTGTGATTGCAGGGACCATGGAGCATTGTGATGACAACGGCATGGAGCACTGTGATGACATTGGTCATTGAGCATTGTGATTACAAAGACCATGAGGCATTGTGATGACAATGGTCATCAAGCATTGTGATGACAGGGGTCATAGAGCATTGTGATGAGAAAGACCATGGAGCATGGTGATGACAGAGGGCATGGAACATTGTGATGACCAGGCCATGTACCATTGTGATGACAAGGGCAGGGAACCTTGTGGTGACCGGTGTCATGGAGCATTTTGATGACAACTTTCATGGAACGTTGTGATGACAGGGGTCATGGAGCATTGTGATGAAAGTTGTCCTGGAGCATTGTGATGACAGCGGTCACAGAGAATTGGGATGAAAGGTATCATGCAGCATTGCGATGACAACGGTCAGGGATCATTTTGATGACAGGGGTCATGGAACATTCTGATAACAAGTTTCATCAAGCATTTTGATGACAGGGGTCATGGAGCATTGTCTTGACACGGGCATGGAGCATTGTAAAGATAGGATATCTGGAGCATTGTGACGAAAAGGGGATGGAGCATTTTGATGACAGGGTCCAAGGAGAATTGTGCTGACAATGGCATGGAGCATTGTGATGAAAAGGGTACTGGAGCACTCTGAGGAAAGGAATCATGGATCATTGTGATGCCAGGGGTCATGGAGCTTTGTGATGACACGGGTCATGGAGCATTGTGATGACACGGTCAAGGAACATTGTGATGACAAGAAATCTGGAGCATTGTGATGAAAGGGCATGGAGCATTGTGATGAAAGGTGACAAGTAGCATTGTGATGATATGGGCAGAGAACTTTGTGATGACAGGGGTCATGGAGCATTGTGATGAAAAGTGTCATGGAACATTGTACTGACAGGGATCATGGAGCTTTTTGGTAAGGGAGCCCTTGGAGATTGGTGGTGGCAGGCGTCATGGGGCATTGTGATGACAGCGGTCTTGGAGCATTGTGATGAAAGGGGTCATGGAGCACTGTGATTACAGGGGCCATGGAGCATTGTGAATACAAAGGCTATGGAGCATTGAGCTGACAGGGTTCATGGCGCATTGTGATGAAAGTGATCATGGATCATTGTGATGACAAGTGTCCTGAAACCTTGTGATGACACGGTTCATGGAGCATTGCTATGACAAGGACCATGGCGAATTGTGATGACATCTGAAATGGGGCATTGTGATGACAGTGGTCATGTAGAATTGTGATGAAAGGTATCAAGGAGCACTCTGATGACAGGGGCCATGGAACATTGTGATGACAAAGGCCATGGAGCATTGTGATGACAAGTGTCATGGGACATTTTGATGACATTGGCATGGAACATTATGATGACAAGAGTTCTGGAGAATTTTGATGACAAGGGCATGGAGCATTGTGATGACAGGGCCCGTGGAGCATTGTGACGAAGAGGGCAGGGAACATTGGGATGACTGGGTTCATGGAGCCTTGTGATGAAAGGGGCCATGGAGCACTGAGATGACAGGCGTCTTGAGGTATGGTGATGACAGTGGTCATGGAGCATTGTGATGAAAGAGATCATGGAGTAATATGATAAGAGGGGACATGGAGCATTGTGATGACAGGTGTATTGGAGCATTGTGATGAAAATATTAATGGATCATTGTGATGACATGTGTCCTGGAACACTGTGATGACACGTTTCATCGAGTATTGTGATGACAAGGGTCATAGCGAATTGTGATAACAGGTGTCATGGGGCATTGTGATGACATTGATCATCTAGGAATTGTGATGAAAGGTATCATGGAGCACTGTGATGACTGGTGGCGTGAAGCATTGTTATGAAAATTGTCCTGGATTATTGTGATGACAGCAGTCATGGAGAATTGGGATGACAGGGATTATGCAGCATTGTTTGACATGGGTATGGTCCATTGTGATGACAATGGTCATGGAGCAATGTGATGAAAGTTTTCATGGAATATCGTGATGAAAAGTGCCTGGGAGCATTGTGACGATAAAGGCTATGGAGCATTGTGATGACAAGTGTCATGGAGCATTGTAATGAAAGCTTTCATTGTGCACTGTGATGACAAGGGGGATGGAGTATTGTGATGAAACTGGTCCTGGAACATTGTGATAACAAAAGCCATGGAGCATTGTGATGACAGGCATCATGGAGAATTGTGAAGAAAGGGGCCATGGGGAATTGTAATGACAATAGAGAAATGTGATGAAAATGGTCAGCGAGCATAGTGATTAAAGTGGTCATTGAGAATTGTGATGAAAAGTGACATAGAGCATTGTGATGACAAAGGTCATGGAGAACTGTGATGACCAGGGTCATGTAGCGTTGTGATGACACGTTCATGGAACATTGTGATGACAAGAATTCTGGAGCATTGTGATGACAAGGGCCATGGAGCATTGTGATGCCACGGTCATGGAACATTGTGATGACAAAATTCTGGAGCTTTGTGAGGAAAAAGGCATGGAGCATTGTGATTATAGGGGACATGGAGCATTTTGATGACATGGGCAGGGAACACTGTGATGACAGGTGTTATGGAGCAATGGGATGACAAGTGTCATGGAGCACTGTGATGAGAGGGGCCTTGGAGAATTGTGATGACAGGCGTCATGAGGCATTGAGATGGCAGTGGTCATGGAGCATTATGATGAAAGGTGTTATGGAGCACTGTGATTACAGGGGCCATGGAGCATTGTGAATACAAAGGCCATGGAGCATTGAGATGACAGTGGTCATGGAGCATTGTGATGAAAGTGGTAATGGATCATTGTGAGGACAAGTGTCCTGGGACCCTGTGATGACATGGTTCATGGAGCATTGTGATGACAATGGTCATGGCGAATTGTGATGACAACGTCATGGGGCATTGTGATGGCAGTGGTCATCTAGAAATGTGATTAAAGTTATTATGGAGCACAGGAATGAGAGGGGCCATGGAGCATTGTGATGACAAGTCTCATGGAGCATTGTGATGACAGGTGTCATGGAGCATCGTGATGACAAATGCCATTGAGAATTGTGATCAGAGGTGACATTGGGCATTGTGATGAAAGGGGTCATGGAGTACTGGGAGTACAGGGGCCATGGAGCCTTGTGATAACAAGTGACATGGAGAATAGTGATGACAGGCATCATAGAGCATTGTGATGACAAGTGCCATTTAGCATTTTGATGACAGGGGTCATCAGGCATTGTGTTGACGGGGGTCACGGAGCATTGTGATGACAAAGGCCATAGAGCATTGTGATGAGAGGGGTCATGGAGCATTGTGATGACATGGGCCATGGAGCATTGTGAAGACAAGATTCATGGAGCATTGTGATGACACGGGCATGAAGCATGGTGATGACAACAGACCTGGAGCATTGTGATGACAAGGGCATGGAGCATTGTGATTACAGGAGACTTGGGTCATTGTGATGAAATTGGCAGGGATCATTGTGATTAGAGGGATCATGGAGCATTGTGATGACAAGTGCATGCAATATTGTGCTGACACAGATCATGGAGCATTTTGATGAGAGTGGCCTTGGAGCACAGTGATGAGAGACGTCATGGGGCATTATGGTGACAGTGGTCAAGGAGCATTGTGATGAAAGTGTTCATGGAGCAACGCGATTATCGGGACAATGGAGCATTGTGAATACAAAGGCCATGGAACATTGAGATAACAGAGTTCATGGAGCATTGTGATGACAAGGGTCTTGGGAGCTACTGATGACACGTTTCATACAGCATTGAGATGACAAGGGTCAAGGCGAATTGTGATGACACGTGTCATGGGGCATTGTGATGACATTGGTCATCTTGCATTGTGATGAGAGTGGTCATGTAGAATTTTGATAAAAGGTATCATGGAGCACTGTGATGACAAAGGCCAAGGAACATTGTGATGACAAGTGTCATTCAGCAATGTGATGACACGGGAATGGAGCATTATGATGACAAGTGTTCTGGAGCATTGTGATGACAAGGGTATGGAGCATTGTGATTACAGGGACCATGGAGCATTGTGATGACAACGGCATGGAGCACTGTGATGACATTGGTCATTGAGCATTGTGATTACAAAGACCATGAGGCATTGTGATGACAGGGGCCTTGGAGCATTGTGATGACAATGGTCATCAAGCATTGTGATGACAGGGGTCATAGAGCATTGTGATGAGAAAGACCATGGAGCATGGTGATGACAGAGGCCATGGAACATTGTGATGACCAGGCCATGTACCATTGTGATGACAAGGGCAGGGAACCTTGTGGTGACCGGGGTCATGGAGCATTTTGATGAAAACTTTCATGGAATGTTGTGGTGACAGGGGTCATGGAGCATTGTGATGAAAGTTGTCCTGGAGCATTGTGATGACAGCGGTCACAGAGAATTGGGATGAAAGGTATCATGCAGCATTGTGATGACAACGGTCATGGATCATTTGGATGACAGGGGTCATGGAACATTCTGATAACAAGGTTCATAAAGCATTTTGATGACAGGGGTCATGGAGCATTGTGTTGACACGAGCATGGAGCATTGTAATGATAGGATATCTGGAGCATTGTGATGAAAAGGGGATGGAGCATTTTGATGACAGGGTCCAAGGAGAATTGTGCTGACAATGGCATGGAGCATTGTGATGAAAAGGGTACTGGAGCACTGTGAGGAAAGGAATCATGGATCATTGTGATGCCAGGGGTCATGGAGCTTTGTGATGACACGGGTCATGGAGCATTGTGATGACACGGTCAAGGAACATTGCGATGACAAGAATTCTGGAGCATTGTGATGAAAGGGCATGGTGCATTGTGATGAAAGGTGACAAGGAGCATTGTGACGATATGGGCAGAGAACTTTTTGATGACAGGGGTCATGGAGCATTGTGATGAAAAGTGTCATGGAACATTGTACTGACAGGGATCATGGAGCTTTTTGGTAAGAGAGGTCTTGGAGATTTGTGAAGGCAGGCGTCATGGGGCATTTTGATGACAGCGGTCTTGGAGCATTGGGATGAAAGGGGTCATGGAGCTCTGTGATTACAGGGGCCATGGAGCATTGTGAATACAAAGGCCATGGAGCATTGAGATGACAGGGTTCATGGAGCATTGTGATGAAAGTGATCATGGATCATTGTGATGACAAGTGTCCTGGAACCTTGTGATGACACAGTTCATGGAGCATTGTGATGACAAGGACCATGGCGAATTGTGCTATCATCTGTCATGGGGCATTGTGATGACAGTGGTCATGTAGAATTGTATTGAAATGTAACATGGAGCACTCTGATGACAGGGGGCATTGGAACATTGTGATGACAAAGGCCATGGAGCATTGTGATGACAAGTGTCATGGGGCATTTTGATGACATTGGCATGGAGCATTATGATGACAAGAGTTCTGGAGCATTTTGATGACCAGGGCATGGAGCATTGTGATGAAAGTTGTCCTGGAGCATTCTGATGACAGCGGTCACAGAGGATTGGGAAGAAAGGTATCATGCAGCATTGCGATGACAACGGTCAGGGATCATTTTGATGACAGGGGTCATGGAACATTCTGATAACAAGTTTCATCAAGCATTTTGATGACAGGGGTCATGGAGCATTGTGTTGACACGGGCATGGAGCATTGTAATGATAGGATATCTGGAGCATTGTGATGAAAAGGGGATGGAGCATTTTGATGACAGTGTCCAAGTAGCATTGTGCTGACAATGGCATGGAGCATTGTGATGAAAAGGGTACTGGAGCACTGTGAGGAAAGGAATCATGGATCATTGTGATGCCAGGGGTCATGGAGCTTTGTGATGACACGGGTCATGGAGCATTGTGATGACACGGTCAAGGAACATTGTGATGACAAGAAATCTGGAGCATTGTGATGAAAGGGCAGGGAGCATTGTGATGAAAGGTGACAAGTAGCATTGTGATGATATGGGCAGAGAACTTTGTGATGACAGGGGTCATGGAGCATTGTGATGAAAAGTGTCATGGAACATTGTACTGACAGGGATCATGGAGCTTTTTGGTAAGGGAGCCCTTGGAGATTGGTGGTGGCAGGCGTCATGGGGCATTGTGATGACAGCGGTCTTTGAGCATTGTGATGAAAGGGGTCATGGAGCACTGTGATTACAGGGGCCATGGAGCATTGTGAATACAAAGGCTATGGGGCATTGAGATGACAGGGTTCATGGAGCATTGTGATGAAAGTGATCATGGATCATTGTGATGACAAGTGTCCTGAAACCTTGTGATGACACGGTTCATGGAGCATTGTTATGACAAGGACCATGGCGAATTGTGATGACATCTGAAATGGGGCATTGTGATGACAGTGGTCATGTAGAATTGTGATGAAAGAGATCATGGAGCAATATGATAAGAGGGGACATGGAGCATTGTGATGACAGGTGTATTGGAGCATTGTGATGAAAATATTAATGGATCATTGTGATGACATGTGTCCTGGAACACTGTGATGACACGGTTCATCGAGTATTGTGATGACAAGGGTCATAGCGAATTGTGATAACAGGTGTCATGGGGCATTGTGATGACATTGATCATCTAGGAATTGTGATGAAAGGTATCATGGAGCACTGTGATGACTGGGGGCATGAAGCATTGTTATGAAAATTGTCCTGGATTATTGTGATGACAGCAGTCATGGAGAATTGGGATGACAGGGATTATGCAGCATTGTGTTGACATGGGTATGGACTATTGTGATGACAATGGTCATGGAGCAATGTGATGAAAGTTTTCATGGAATATCGTGATGAAAAGTGCCTGGGAGCATTGTGACGATAAAGGCCATGGAGCATTGTGATGACAAGTGTCATGGAGCATTGTAATGAAAGCTTTCATTGTGCACTGTGATGACAAGGGGGATGGAGTATTGTGATGAAACTGGTCCTGGAACATTGTGATAACAAAAGCCATGGAGCATTGTGATGACAGGCATCATGGAGAATTGTGAAGAAAGGGGCCATGGGGAATTGTAATGACAATAGAGAAATGTGATGAAAATGGTCAGCGAGCATAGTGATTAAAGTGGTCATTGAGAATTGTGATGAAAAGTGACATAGAGCATTGTGATGGCAAAGGTCATGGAGAACTGTGATGACCAGGGTCATGTAGCATTGTGATGACACGTTCTTGGAACATTGTGATGACAAGAATTCTGAAGCATTGTGATGACAAGGGCCATGGAGCATTGTGATTCCACGGTCATGGAACATTGTGATGACAAAATTCTGGAGCTTTGTGAAGAAAAAGGCATGGAGCATTGTGATTATAGGGGACATGGAGCATTTTGATGACATGGGCAGGGAACACTGTGATGACAGGTGTTATGGAGCAATGGGATGACAAGTGTCATGGAGCACTGTGATGAGAGGGGCCTTGGAGAATTGTGATGACAGGCGTCATGAGGCATTGAGATGGCAGTGGTCATGGAGCATTATGATGAAAGGTGTTATGGAGCACTGTGATTACAGGGGCCATGGAGCATTGTGAATACAAAGGCCATGGAGCATTGAGATGACAGTGGTCATGGAGCATTGTGATGAAAGTGGTAATGGATCATTGTGATGACAAGTGTCCTGGGACCCTGTGATGACATGGTTCATGGAGCATTGTGATGACAATGGTCATGGCGAATTGTGATGACAATGTCATGGGGCATTGTGATGGCAGTGGTCATCTAGAAATGTGATTAAAGTTATTATGGAGCACAGGAATGAGAGGGGCCATGGAGCATTGTGATGACAAGTCTCATGGAGCATTGTGATGACAGGTGTCATGGAGCATCGTGATGACAAATGCCATTGAGAATTGTGATCAGAGGTGACATTGGGCATTGTGATGAAAGGGGTCATGGAGTACTGGGAGTACAGGGGCCATGGAGCCTTGTGATAACAAGTGACATGGAGAATAGTGATGACAGGCATCATAGAGCATTGTGATGACAAGTGCCATTTAGCATTTTGATGACAGGGGTCATCAGGCATTGTGTTGACGGGGGTCACGGAGCATTGTGATGACAAAGGCCATAGAGCATTGTGATGAGAGGGGTCATGGAGCATTGTGATGACATAGGCCATGGAGCATTGTGAGGACAAGATTCATGGAGCATTGTGATGACACGGGCATGAAGCATGGTGATGACAACAGACCTGGAGCATTGTGATGACAAGGGCATGGAGCATTGTGATTACAGGAGACTTGGGTCATTGTGATGAAATTGGCAGGGATCATTGTGATTAGAGGGATCATGGAGCATTGTGATGACAAGTGTCATGCAATATTGTGCTGACACAGATTATGGGGCATTTTGATGAGAGTGGCCTTGGAGCACAGTGATGAGAGACGTCATGGGGCATTATGGTGACAGTGGTCAAGGAGCATTGTGATGAAAGTGTTCATGGAGCAACGCGATTATCGGGACAATGGAGCATTGTGAATACAAAGGCCATGGAACATTGAGATAACAGAGTTCATGGAGCATTGTGATGACAAGGGTCTTGGGAGCTACTGATGACACGTTTCATACAGCATTGAGATGACAAGGGCCAAGGCGAATTGTGATGACACGTGTCATGGGGCATTGTGATGACATTGGTCATCTTGCATTGTGATGAGAGTGGTCATGTAGAATTTTGATTAAAGGTATCATGGAGCACTGTGATGACAAAGGCCAAGGAACATTGTGATGACAAGAGTATGGAGCATTGTGATTACAGGGACCATGGAGCATTGTGATGACAACGGCATGGAGCACTGTGATGACATTGGTCATTGAGCATTGTGATTACAAAGACCATGAGGCATTGTGATGACAGGGGCCATGGAACATTGTGATGACAAAGGCCATTGAGCATTGTGATGACAAGTGTCATGGGGCATTTTGATGACATTGGCATGGAGCATTATGATGACAAGAGTTCTGGAGCATTTTGATGACCAGGGCATGGAGCATTGTGATGAAAGTTGTCCTGGAGCATTGTGATGACAGCGGTCACAGAGGATTGGGATGAAAGGTATCATGCAGCATTGCGATGACAACGGTCAGGGATCATTTTGATGACAGGGGTCATGGAACATACTGATAACAAGGTTCATCAAGCATTTTGATGACAGGGGTCATGGAGCATTGTGTTGACACGGGCATGGAGCATTGTAATGATAGGATATCTGGAGCATTGTGATGAAAAGGGGATGGAGCATTTTGATGACAGTGTCCAAGTAGCATTGTGCTGACAATGGCATGGAGCATTGTGATGAAAAGGGTACTGGAGCACTCTGAGGAAAGGAATCATGGATCATTGTGATGCCAGGGGTCATGGAGCTTTGTGATGACACGGGTCATGGAGCATTGTGATGACACGGTCAAGGAACATTGTGATGACAAGAAATCTGGAGCATTGTGATGAAAGGGCATGGAGCATTGTGATGAAAGGTGACAAGTAGCATTGTGATGATATGGGCAGAGAACTTTGTGATGACAGGGGTCATGGAGCATTATGATGAAAAGTGTCATGGAACATTGTACTGACAGGGATCATGGAGCTTTTTGGTAAGGGAGCCCTTGGAGATTGGTGGTGGCAGGCGTCATGGGGTATTGTGATGACAGCGGTCTTTGAGCATTGTGATGAAAGGGGTCATGGAGCACTGTGATTACAGGGGCCATGGAGCATTGTGAATACAAAGGCTATGGGGCATTGAGATGACAGGGTTCATGGAGCATTGTGATGAAAGTGATCATGGATCATTGTGATGACAAGTGTCCTGAAACCTTGTGATGACACGGTTCATGGAGCATTGTTATGACAAGGACCATGGCGAATTGTGATGACATCTGAAATGGGGCATTGTGATGACAGTGGTCACGTAGAATTGTGATGAAAGGTATCAAGGAGCACTGTGATGACAGGGGCCATGGAACATTGTGATGACAAAGGCCATGGAGCATTGTGATGACAAGTGTCATGGGACATTTTGATGACATTGGCATGGAACATTATGATGACAAGAGTTCTGGAGAATTTTGATGACAAGGGCATGGAGCATTGTGATGACAGGGCCCATGGAGCATTGTGACGAAGAGGGCAGGGAACATTGGGATGACTGGGTTCATGGAGCCTTGTGATGAAAGGGGCCATGGAGCACTGAGATGACAGGCGTCTTGAGGTATGGTGATGACAGTGGTCATGGAGCATTGTGATGAAAGAGATCATGGAGCAATATGATAAGAGGGGACATGGAGCATTGTGATGACAGGTGTATTGGAGCATTGTGATGAAAATATTAATGGATCATTGTGATGACATGTGTCCTGGAACACTGTGATGACACGGTTCATCGAGTATTGTGATGACAAGGGTCATAGCGAATTGTGATAACAGGTGTCATGGGGCATTGTGATGACATTGATCATCTAGGAATTGTGATGGAAGGTATCATGGAGCCCTGTGATGACTGGGGGCATGAAGCATTGTTATGAAAATTGTCCTGGATTATTGTGATGACAGCAGTCATGGAGAATTGGGATGACAGGGATTATGCAGCATTGTGTTGACATGGGTATGGACTATTGTGATGACAATGGTCATGGAGCAATGTGATGAAAGTTTTCATGGAATATCGTGATGAAAAGTGCCTGGGAGCATTGTGACGATAAAGGCCATGGAGCATTGTGATGACAAGTGTCATGGAGCATTGTAATGAAAGCATTCATTGTGCACTGTGATGACAAGGGGGATGGAGTATTGTGATGAAACTGGTCCTGGAACATTGTGATAACAAAAGCCATGGAGCATTGTGATGACAGGCATCATGGAGAATTGTGAAGAAAGGGGCCATGGGGAATTGTAATGACAATAGAGAAATGTGATGAAAATGGTCAGCGAGCATAGTGATTAAAGTGGTCATTGAGAATTGTGATGAAAAGTGACATAGAGCATTGTGATGACAAAGGTCATGGAGAACTGTGATGACCAGGGTCATGTAGCATTGTGATGACACGTTCATGGAACATTGTGATGACAAGAATTCTGGAGCATTGTGATGACAAGGGCCATGGAGCATTGGGATGCCACGGTCATGGAACATTGTGATGACAAAATTCTGGAGCTTTGTGAGGAAAAAGGCATTGAGCATTGTGATTATAGGGGACATGGAGCATTTTGATGACATGGGCAGGGAACACTGTGATGACACGGTTCATCGAGTATTGTGATGACAAGGGTCATAGCGAATTGTGATAACAGGTGTCATGGGGCATTGTGATGACATTGGTCATCTTGCATTGTGATGAGAGTGGTCATGTAGAATTTTGATTAAAGGTATCATGGAGCACTGTGATGACAAAGGCCAAGGAACATTGTGATGACAAGTGTCATTCAGCAATATGATGACAGGGGAATGGAGCATTATGATGACAAGTGTTCTGGAGCATTGTGATGACAAGGGTATGGAGCATTGTGATTGCAGGGACCATGGAGCATTGTGATGACAACGGCATGGAGCACTGTGATGACATTGGTCATTGAGCATTGTGATTACAAAGACCATGAGGCATTGTGATGACAATGGTCATCAAGCATTGTGATGACAGGGGTCATAGAGCATTGTGATGAGAAAGACCATGGAGCATGGTGATGACAGAGGGCATGGAACATTGTGATGACCAGGCCATGTACCATTGTGATGATAAGGGCAGGGAACCTTGTGGTGACCGGTGTCATGGAGCATTTTGATGACAACTTTCATGGAACGTTGTGATGACAGGGGTCATGGAGCATTGTGATGAAAGTTGTCCTGGAGCATTGTGATGACAGCGGTCACAGAGAATTGGGATGAAAGGTATCATGCAGCATTGCGATGACAACGGTCAGGGATCATTTTGATGACAGGGGTCATGGAACATTCTGATAACAAGTTTCATCAAGCATTTTGATGACAGGGGTCATGGAGCATTGTGTTGACACGGGCATGGAGCATTGTAAAGATAGGATATCTGGAGCATTGTGACGAAAAGGGGATGGAGCATTTTGATGACAGGGTCCAAGGAGAATTGTGCTGACAATGGCATGGAGCATTGTGATGAAAAGGGTACTGGAGCACTCTGAGGAAAGGAATCATGGATCATTGTGATGCCAGGGGTCATGGAGCTTTGTGATGACACGGGTCATGGAGCATTGTGATGACACGGTCAAGGAACATTGTGATGACAAGAAATCTGGAGCATTGTGATGAAAGGGCATGGAGCATTGTGATGAAAGGTGACAAGTAGCATTGTGATGATATGGGCAGAGAACTTTGTGATGACAGGGGTCATGGAGCATTGTGATGAAAAGTGTCATGGAACATTGTACTGAAAGGGATCATGGAGCTTTTTGGTAAGGGAGCCCTTGGAGATTGGTGGTGGCAGGCGTCATGGGGCATTGTGATGACAGCGGTCTTGGAGCATTGTGATGAAAGGGGTCATGGAGCACTGTGATTACAGGGGCCATGGAGCATTGTGAATACAAAGGCTATGGCGCATTGAGATGGCAGGGTTCATGGAGCATTGTGATGAAAGTGATCATGGATCATTGTGATGACAAGTGTCCTGAAACCTTGTGATGACACGGTTCATGGAGCATTGTTATGACAAGGACCATGGCGAATTGTGATGACATCTGAAATGGGGCATTGCGATGACAGTGGTCACGTAGAATTGTGATGAAAGGTATCAAGGAGCACTGTGATGACAGGGGCCATGGAACATTGTGATGACAAAGGCCATGGAGCATTGTGATGACAAGTGTCATGGGACATTTTGATGACATTGGCATGGAACATTATGATGACAAGAGTTCTGGAGAATTTTGATGACAAGGGCATGGAGCATTGTGATGACAGGGCCCATGGAGCATTGTGACGAAGAGGGCAGGGAACATTGGGATGACTGGGTTCATGGAGCCTTGTGATGAAAGGGGCCATGGAGCACTGAGATGACAGGCGTCTTGAGGTATGGTGATGACAGTGGTCATGGAGCATTGTGATGAAAGAGATCATGGAGCAATATGATAAGAGGGGACATGGAGCATTGTGATGACAGGTGTATTGGAGCATTGTGATGAAAATATTAATGGATCATTGTGATGACATGTGTCCTGGAACACTGTGATGACACGGTTCATCGAGTATTGTGATGACAAGGGTCATAGCGAATTGTGATAACAGGTGTCATGGGGCATTGTGATGACATTGATCATCTAGGAATTGTGATGGAAGGTATCATGGAGCACTGTGATGACTGGGGGCATGAAGCATTGTTATGAAAATTGTCCTGGATTATTGTGATGACAGCAGTCATGGAGAATTGGGATGACAGGGATTATGCAGCATTGTGTTGACATGGGTATGGACTATTGTGATGACAATGGTCATGGAGCAATGTGATGAAAGTTTTCATGGAATATCGTGATGAAAAGTGCCTGGGAGCATTGTGACGATAAAGGCCATGGAGCATTGTGATGACAAGTGTCATGGAGCATTGTAATGAAAGATTTCATTGTGCACTGTGATGACAAGGGGGATGGAGTATTGTGATGAAACTGGTCCTGGAACATTGTGATAACAAAAGCCATGGAGCATTGTGATGATAGGCATCATGGAGAATTGTGAAGAAAGGGGCCATGGGGAATTGTAATGACAATAGAGAAATGTGATGAAAATGGTCAGCGAGCATAGTGATTAAAGTGGTCATTGAGAATTGTGATGAAAAGTGACATAGAGCATTGTGATGACAAAGGTCATGGAGAACTGTGATGACCAGGGTCATGTAGCATTGTGATGACACGTTCATGGAACATTGTGATGACAAGAATTCTGGAGCATTGTGATGACAAGGGCCATGGAGCATTGGGATGCCACGGTCATGGAACATTGTGATGACAAAATTCTGGAGCTTTGTGAGGAAAAAGGCATGGAGCATTGTGATTATAGGGGACATGGAGCATTTTGATGACATGGGCAGGGAACACTGTGATGACACGGTTCATCAAGTATTGTGATGACAAGGGTCATAGCGAATTGTGATAACAGGTGTCATGGGGCATTGTGATGACATTGGTCATCTTGCATTGTGATGAGAGTGGTCATGTAGAATTTTGATTAAAGGTATCATGGAGCACTGTGATGACAAAGGCCAAGGAACATTGTGATGACTAGTGTCATTCAGCAATATGATGACACGGGAATGGAGCATTATGATGACAAGTGTTCTGGAGCATTGTGATGACAAGGGTATGGAGCATTGTGATTGCAGGGACCATGGAGCATTGTGATGACAATGGCATGGAGCACTGTGATGACATTGGTCATTGAGCATTGTGATTACAAAGACCATGAGGCATTGTGATGACAATTGTCATCAAGCATTGTGATGACAGGGGTCATAGAGCATTGTGATGAGAAAGACCATGGAGCATGGTGATGACAGAGGGCATGGAACATTGTGATGACCAGGCCATGTACCATTGTGATGACAAGGGCAGGGAAACTTGTGGTGACCGGTGTCATGGAGCATTTTGATGACAACTTTCATGGAACGTTGTGATGACAGGGGTCATGGAGCATTGTGATGAAAGTTGTCCTGGAGCATTGTGATGACAGCGGTCACAGAGAATTGGGATGAAAGGTACCATGCAGCATTGCGATGACAACGGTCAGGGATCATTTTGATGACAGGGGTCATGGAACATTCTGATAACAAGTTTCATCAAGCATTTTGATGACAGGGGTCATGGAGCATTGTCTTGACACGGGCATGGAGCATTGTAAAGGTAGGATATCTGGAGCATTGTGACGAAAAGGGGATGGAGCATTTTGATGACAGGGTCCAAGGAGAATTGTGCTGACAATGACATGGAGCATTGTGATGAAAAGGGTACTGGAGCACTCTGAGGAAAGGAATCATGGATCATTGTGATGCCAGGGGTCATGGAGCTTTGTGATGACACGGGTCATGGAGCATTGTGATGACACGGTCAAGGAACATTGTGATGACAAGAAATCTGGAGCATTGTGATGAAAGGGCATGGAGCATTGTGATGAAAGGTGACAAGTAGCATTGTGATGATATGGGCAGAGAACTTTGTGATGACAGGGGTCATGGAGCATTGTGATGAAAAGTGTCATGGAACATTGTACTGACAGGGATCATGGAGCTTTTTGGTAAGGGAGCCCTTGGAGATTGGTGGTGGCAGGCGTCATGGGGCATTGTGATGACAGCGGTCTTGGAGCATTGTGATGAAAGGGGTCATGGAGCACTGTGATTACAGGGGCCATGGAGCATTGTGAATACAAAGGCTATGGAGCATTGAGATGACAGGGTTCATGGCGCATTGTGATGAAAGTGATCATGGATCATTGTGATGACAAGTGTCCTGAAACCTTGTGATGACACGGTTCATGGAGCATTGCTATGACAAGGACCATGGCGAATTGTGATGACATCTGAAATGGGGCATTGTGATGACAGTGGTCATGTAGAATTGTGATGAAAGGTATCAAGGAGCACTGTGATGACAGGGGCCATGGAACATTGTGATGACAAAGGCCATGGAGCATTGTGATGACAAGTGTCATGGGACATTTTGATGACATTGGCATGGAACATTATGATGACAAGAGTTCTGGAGAATTTTGATGACAAGGGCATGGAGCATTGTGATGACAGGGCCCGTGGAGCATTGTGACGAAGAGGGCAGGGAACATTGGGATGACTGGGTTCATGGAGCCTTGTGATGAAAGGGGCCATGGAGCACTGAGATGACAGGCGTCTTGAGGTATGGTGATGACAGTGGTCATGGAGCATTGTGATGAAAGAGATCATGGAGTAATATGATAAGAGGGGACATGGAGCATTGTGATGACAGGTGTATTGGAGCATTGTGATGAAAATATTAATGGATCATTGTGATGACATGTGTCCTGGAACACTGTGATGACACGGTTCATCGAGTATTGTGATGACAAGGGTCATAGCGAATTGTGATAACAGGTGTCATGGGGCATTGTGATGACATTGATCATCTAGGAATTGTGATGAAAGGTATCATGGAGCACTGTGATGACTGGTGGCGTGAAGCATTGTTATGAAAATTGTCCTGGATTATTGTGATGACAGCAGTCATGGAGAATTGGGATGACAGGGATTATGCAGCATTGTTTGACATGGGTATGGTCCATTGTGATGACAATGGTCATGGAGCAATGTGATGAAAGTTTTCATGGAATATCGTGATGAAAAGTGCCTGGGAGCATTGTGACGATAAAGGCTATGGAGCATTGTGATGACAAGTGTCATGGAGCATTGTAATGAAAGCTTTCATTGTGCACTGTGATGACAAGGGGGATGGAGTATTGTGATGAAACTGGTCCTGGAACATTGTGATAACAAAAGCCATGGAGCATTGTGATGACAGGCATCATGGAGAATTGTGAAGAAAGGGGCCATGGGGAATTGTAATGACAATAGAGAAATGTGATGAAAATGGTCAGCGAGCATAGTGATTAAAGTGGTCATTGAGAATTGTGATGAAAAGTGACATAGAGCATTGTGATGACAAAGGTCATGGAGAACTGTGATGACCAGGGTCATGTAGCGTTGTGATGACACGTTCATGGAACATTGTGATGACAAGAATTCTGGAGCATTGTGATGACAAGGGCCATGGAGCATTGTGATTCCACGGTCATGGAACATTGTGATGACAAAATTCTGGAGCTTTGTGAAGAAAAAGGCATGGAGCATTGTGATTATAGGGGACATGGAGCATTTTGATGACATGGGCAGGGAACACTGTGATGACAGGTGTTATGGAGCAATGGGATGACAAGTGTCATGGAGCACTGTGATGAGAGGGGCCTTGGAGAATTGTGATGACAGGCGTCATGAGGCATTGAGATGGCAGTGGTCATGGAGCATTATGATGAAAGGTGTTATGGAGCACTGTGATTACAGGGGCCATGGAGCATTGTGAATACAAAGGCCATGGAGCATTGAGATGACAGTGGTCATGGAGCATTGTGATGAAAGTGGTAATGGATCATTGTGATGACAAGTGTCCTGGGACCCTGTGATGACATGGTTCATGGAGCATTGTGATGACAATGGTCATGGCGAATTGTGATGACAATGTCATGGGGCATTGTGATGGCAGTGGTCATCTAGAAATGTGATTAAAGTTATTATGGAGCACAGGAATGAGAGGGGCCATGGAGCATTGTGATGACAAGTCTCATGGAGCATTGTGATGACAGGTGTCATGGAGCATCGTGATGACAAATGCCATTGAGAATTGTGATCAGAGGTGACATTGGGCATTGTGATGAAAGGGGTCATGGAGTACTGGGAGTACAGGGGCCATGGAGCCTTGTGATAACAAGTGACATGGAGAATAGTGATGACAGGCATCATAGAGCATTGTGATGACAAGTGCCATTTAGCATTTTGATGACAGGGGTCATCAGGCATTGTGTTGACGGGGGTCACGGAGCATTGTGATGACAAAGGCCATAGAGCATTGTGATGAGAGGGGTCATGGAGCATTGTGATGACATAGGCCATGGAGCATTGTGAGGACAAGATTCATGGAGCATTGTGATGACACGGGCATGAAGCATGGTGATGACAACAGACCTGGAGCATTGTGATGACAAGGGCATGGAGCATTGTGATTACAGGAGACTTGGGTCATTGTGATGAAATTGGCAGGGATCATTGTGATTAGAGGGATCATGGAGCATTGTGATGACAAGTGTCATGCAATATTGTGCTGACACAGATTATGGGGCATTTTGATGAGAGTGGCCTTGGAGCACAGTGATGAGAGACGTCATGGGGCATTATGGTGACAGTGGTCAAGGAGCATTGTGATGAAAGTGTTCATGGAGCAACGCGATTATCGGGACAATGGAGCATTGTGAATACAAAGGCCATGGAACATTGAGATAACAGAGTTCATGGAGCATTGTGATGACAAGGGTCTTGGGAGCTACTGATGACACGTTTCATACAGCATTGAGATGACAAGGGCCAAGGCGAATTGTGATGACACGTGTCATGGGGCATTGTGATGACATTGGTCATCTTGCATTGTGATGAGAGTGGTCATGTAGAATTTTGATTAAAGGTATCATGGAGCACTGTGATGACAAAGGCCAAGGAACATTGTGATGACAAGAGTATGGAGCATTGTGATTACAGGGACCATGGAGCATTGTGATGACAACGGCATGGAGCACTGTGATGACATTGGTCATTGAGCATTGTGATTACAAAGACCATGAGGCATTGTGATGACAGGGGCCATGGAACATTGTGATGACAAAGGCCATTGAGCATTGTGATGACAAGTGTCATGGGGCATTTTGATGACATTGGCATGGAGCATTATGATGACAAGAGTTCTGGAGCATTTTGATGACCAGGGCATGGAGCATTGTGATGAAAGTTGTCCTGGAGCATTGTGATGACAGCGGTCACAGAGGATTGGGATGAAAGGTATCATGCAGCATTGCGATGACAACGGTCAGGGATCATTTTGATGACAGGGGTCATGGAACATTCTGATAACAAGTTTCATCAAGCATTTTGATGACAGGGGTCATGGAGCATTGTGTTGACACGGGCATGGAGCATTGTAATGATAGGATATCTGGAGCATTGTGATGAAAAGGGGATGGAGGATTTTGATGACAGGGTCCAAGTAGCATTGTGCTGACAATGGCATGGAGCATTGTGATGAAAAGGGTACTGGAGCACTGTGAGGAAAGGAATCATGGATCATTGTGATGCCAGGGTTCATGGAGATTTGTGATGACACGGGTCATGGAGCATTGTGATGACACGGTCAAGGAACATTGTGATGACAAGAAATCTGGAGCATTGTGATGAAAGGGCATGGAGCATTGTGATGAAAGGTGACAAGTAGCATTGTGATGATATGGGCAGAGAACTTTGTGATGACAGGGGTCATGGAGCATTATGATGAAAAGTGTCATGGAACATTGTACTGACAGGGATCATGGAGCTTTTTGGTAAGGGAGCCCTTGGAGATTGGTGGTGGCAGGCGTCATGGGGTATTGTGATGACAGCGGTCTTGGAGCATTGTGATGAAAGGGGTCATGGAGCACTGTGATTACAGGGGCCATGGAGCATTGTGAATACAAAGGCTATGGGGCATTGAGATGACAGGGTTCATGGAGCATTGTGATGAAAGTGATCATGGATCATTGTGATGACAAGTGTCCTGAAACCTTGTGATGACACGGTTCATGGAGCATTGTTATGACAAGGACCATGGCGAATTGTGATGACATCTGAAATGGGGCATTGTGATGACAGTGGTCACGTAGAATTGTGATGAAAGGTATCAAGGAGCACTGTGATGACAGGGGCCATGGAACATTGTGATGACAAAGGCCATGGAGCATTGTGATGACAAGTGTCATGGGACATTTTGATGACATTGGCATGGAACATTATGATGACAAGAGTTCTGGAGAATTTTGATGACAAGGGCATGGAGCATTGTGATGACAGGGCCCATGGAGCATTGTGACGAAGAGGGCAGGGAACATTGTTATGACTGGGTTCATGGAGCCTTGTGATGAAAGGGGCCATGGAGCACTGAGATGACAGGCGTCTTGAGGTATGGTGATGACAGTGGTCATGGAGCATTGTGATGAAAGAGATCATGGAGCAATATGATAAGAGGGGACATGGAGCATTGTGATGACAGCTGTATTGGAGCATTGTGATGAAAATATTAATGGATCATTGTGATGACATGGGTCCTGGAACACTGTGATGACACGGTTCATCGAGTATTGTGATGACAAGGGTCATAGCGAATTGTGATAACAGGTGTCATGGGGCATTGTGATGACATTGATCATCTAGGAATTGTGATGAAAGGTATCATGGAGCACTGTGATGTCTGGGGGCATGAAGCATTGTTATGAAAATTGTCCTGGATTATTGTGATGACAGCAGTCATGGAGAATTGGGATGACAGGGATTATGCAGCATTGTGTTAACATGGGTATGGACTATTGTGATGACAATGGTCATGGAGCAATGTGATGAAAGTTTTCATGGAATATCGTGATGAAAAGTGCCTGGGAGCATTGTGACGATAAAGGCCATGGAGCATTGTGATGACAAGTGTCATGGAGCATTGTAATGAAAGCATTCATTGTGCACTGTGATGACAAGGGGGATGGAGTATTGTGATGAAACTGGTCCTGGAACATTGTGATAACAAAAGCCATGGAGCATTGTGATGACAGGCATCATTGAGAATTGTGAAGAAAGGGGCCATGGGGAATTGTAATGACAATAGAGAAATGTGATGAAAATGGTCAGCGAGCATAGTGATTAAAGTGGTCATTGAGAATTGTGATGAAAAGTGACATAGAGCATTGTGATGACAAAGGTCATGGAGAACTGTGATGACCAGGGTCATGTAGCATTGTGATGACACGTTCATGGAACATTGTGATGACAAGAATTCTGGAGCATTGTGATGACAAGGGCCATGGAGCATTGGGATGCCACGGTCATGGAACATTGTGATGACAAAATTCTGGAGCTTTGTGAGGAAAAAGGCATTGAGCATTGTGATTATAGGGGACATGGAGCATTTTGATGACATGGGCAGGGAACACTGTGATGACACGGTTCATCGAGTATTGTGATGACAAGGGTCATAGCGAATTGTGATAACAGGTGTCATGGGGCATTGTGATGACATTGGTCATCTTGCATTGTGATGAGAGTGGTCATGTAGAATTTTGATTAAAGGTATCATGGAGCACTGTGATGACAAAGGCCAAGGAACATTGTGATGACAAGTGTCATTCAGCAATATGATGACAGGGGAATGGAGCATTATGATGACAAGTGTTCTGGAGCATTGTGATGACAAGGGTATGGAGCATTGTGATTGCAGGGACCATGGAGCATTGTGATGACAACGGCATGGAGCACTGTGATGACATTGGTCATTGAGCATTGTGATTACAAAGACCATGAGGCATTGTGATGACAATGGTCATCAAGCATTGTGATGACAGGGGTCATAGAGCATTGTGATGAGAAAGACCATGGAGCATGGTGATGACAGAGGGCATGGAACATTGTGATGACCAGGCCATGTACCATTGTGATGATAAGGGCAGGGAACCTTGTGGTGACCGGTGTCATGGAGCATTTTGATGACAACTTTCATGGAACGTTGTGATGACAGGGGTCATGGAGCATTGTGATGAAAGTTGTCCTGGAGCATTGTGATGACAGCGGTCACAGAGAATTGGGATGAAAGGTATCATGCAGCATTGCGATGACAACGGTCAGGGATCATTTTGATGACAGGGGTCATGGAACATTCTGATAACAAGTTTCATCAAGCATTTTGATGACAGGGGTCATGGAGCATTGTGTTGACACGGGCATGGAGCATTGTAAAGATAGGATATCTGGAGCATTGTGACGAAAAGGGGATGGAGCATTTTGATGACAGGGTCCAAGGAGAATTGTGCTGACAATGGCATGGAGCATTGTGATGAAAAGGGTACTGGAGCACTCTGAGGAAAGGAATCATGGATCATTGTGATGCCAGGGGTCATGGAGCTTTGTGATGACACGGGTCATGGAGCATTGTGATGACACGGTCAAGGAACATTGTGATGACAAGAAATCTGGAGCATTGTGATGAAAGGGCATGGAGCATTGTGATGAAAGGTGACAAGTAGCATTGTGATGATATGGGCAGAGAACTTTGTGATGACAGGGGTCATGGAGCATTGTGATGAAAAGTGTCATGGAACATTGTACTGAAAGGGATCATGGAGCTTTTTGGTAAGGGAGCCCTTGGAGATTGGTGGTGGCAGGCGTCATGGGGCATTGTGATGACAGCGGTCTTGGAGCATTGTGATGAAAGGGGTCATGGAGCACTGTGATTACAGGGGCCATGGAGCATTGTGAATACAAAGGCTATGGCGCATTGAGATGGCAGGGTTCATGGAGCATTGTGATGAAAGTGATCATGGATCATTGTGATGACAAGTGTCCTGAAACCTTGTGATGACACGGTTCATGGAGCATTGTTATGACAAGGACCATGGCGAATTGTGATGACATCTGAAATGGGGCATTGCGATGACAGTGGTCACGTAGAATTGTGATGAAAGGTATCAAGGAGCACTGTGATGACAGGGGCCATGGAACATTGTGATGACAAAGGCCATGGAGCATTGTGATGACAAGTGTCATGGGACATTTTGATGACATTGGCATGGAACATTATGATGACAAGAGTTCTGGAGAATTTTGATGACAAGGGCATGGAGCATTGTGATGACAGGGCCCATGGAGCATTGTGACGAAGAGGGCAGGGAACATTGGGATGACTGGGTTCATGGAGCCTTGTGATGAAAGGGGCCATGGAGCACTGAGATGACAGGCGTCTTGAGGTATGGTGATGACAGTGGTCATGGAGCATTGTGATGAAAGAGATCATGGAGCAATATGATAAGAGGGGACATGGAGCATTGTGATGACAGGTGTATTGGAGCATTGTGATGAAAATATTAATGGATCATTGTGATGACATGTGTCCTGGAACACTGTGATGACACGGTTCATCGAGTATTGTGATGACAAGGGTCATAGCGAATTGTGATAACAGGTGTCATGGGGCATTGTGATGACATTGATCATCTAGGAATTGTGATGGAAGGTATCATGGAGCACTGTGATGACTGGGGGCATGAAGCATTGTTATGAAAATTGTCCTGGATTATTGTGATGACAGCAGTCATGGAGAATTGGGATGACAGGGATTATGCAGCATTGTGTTGACATGGGTATGGACTATTGTGATGACAATGGTCATGGAGCAATGTGATGAAAGTTTTCATGGAATATCGTGATGAAAAGTGCCTGGGAGCATTGTGACGATAAAGGCCATGGAGCATTGTGATGACAAGTGTCATGGAGCATTGTAATGAAAGATTTCATTGTGCACTGTGATGACAAGGGGGATGGAGTATTGTGATGAAACTGGTCCTGGAACATTGTGATAACAAAAGCCATGGAGCATTGTGATGATAGGCATCATGGAGAATTGTGAAGAAAGGGGCCATGGGGAATTGTAATGACAATAGAGAAATGTGATGAAAATGGTCAGCGAGCATAGTGATTAAAGTGGTCATTGAGAATTGTGATGAAAAGTGACATAGAGCATTGTGATGACAAAGGTCATGGAGAACTGTGATGACCAGGGTCATGTAGCATTGTGATGACACGTTCATGGAACATTGTGATGACAAGAATTCTGGAGCATTGTGATGACAAGGGCCATGGAGCATTGGGATGCCACGGTCATGGAACATTGTGATGACAAAATTCTGGAGCTTTGTGAGGAAAAAGGCATGGAGCATTGTGATTATAGGGGACATGGAGCATTTTGATGACATGGGCAGGGAACACTGTGATGACACGGTTCATCAAGTATTGTGATGACAAGGGTCATAGCGAATTGTGATAACAGGTGTCATGGGGCATTGTGATGACATTGGTCATCTTGCATTGTGATGAGAGTGGTCATGTAGAATTTTGATTAAAGGTATCATGGAGCACTGTGATGACAAAGGCCAAGGAACATTGTGATGACTAGTGTCATTCAGCAATATGATGACACGGGAATGGAGCATTATGATGACAAGTGTTCTGGAGCATTGTGATGACAAGGGTATGGAGCATTGTGATTGCAGGGACCATGGAGCATTGTGATGACAATGGCATGGAGCACTGTGATGACATTGGTCATTGAGCATTGTGATTACAAAGACCATGAGGCATTGTGATGACAATTGTCATCAAGCATTGTGATGACAGGGGTCATAGAGCATTGTGATGAGAAAGACCATGGAGCATGGTGATGACAGAGGGCATGGAACATTGTGATGACCAGGCCATGTACCATTGTGATGACAAGGGCAGGGAAACTTGTGGTGACCGGTGTCATGGAGCATTTTGATGACAACTTTCATGGAACGTTGTGATGACAGGGGTCATGGAGCATTGTGATGAAAGTTGTCCTGGAGCATTGTGATGACAGCGGTCACAGAGAATTGGGATGAAAGGTACCATGCAGCATTGCGATGACAACGGTCAGGGATCATTTTGATGACAGGGGTCATGGAACATTCTGATAACAAGTTTCATCAAGCATTTTGATGACAGGGGTCATGGAGCATTGTCTTGACACGGGCATGGAGCATTGTAAAGATAGGATATCAGGAGCATTGTGACGAAAAGGGGATGGAGCATTTTGATGACAGGGTCCAAGGAGAATTGTGCTGACAATGACATGGAGCATTGTGATGAAAAGGGTACTGGAGCACTCTGAGGAAAGGAATCATGGATCATTATGATGCCAGGGGTCATGGAGCTTTGTGATGACACGGGTCATGGAGCATTGTGATGACACGGTCAAGGAACATTGTGATGACAAGAAATCTGGAGCATTGTGATGAAAGGGCATGGAGCATTGTGATGAAAGGTGACAAGTAGCATTGTGATGATATGGGCAGAGAACTTTGTGATGACAGGGGTCATGGAGCATTGTGATGAAAAGTGTCATGGAACATTGTACTGACAGGGATCATGGAGCTTTTTGGTAAGGGAGCCCTTGGAGATTGGTGGTGGCAGGCGTCATGGGGCATTGTGATGACAGCGGTCTTGGAGCATTGTGATGAAAGGGGTCATGGAGCACTGTGATTACAGGGGCCATGGAGCATTGTGAATACAAAGGCTATGGAGCATTGAGATGACAGGGTTCATGGCGCATTGTGATGAAAGTGATCATGGATCATTGTGATGACAAGTGTCCTGAAACCTTGTGATGACACGGTTCATGGAGCATTGCTATGACAAGGACCATGGCGAATTGTGATGACATCTGAAATGGGGCATTGTGATGACAGTGGTCATGTAGAATTGTGATGAAAGGTATCAAGGAGCACTCTGATGACAGGGGCCATGGAACATTGTGATGACAAAGGCCATGGAGCATTGTGATGACAAGTGTCATGGGACATTTTGATGACATTGGCATGGAACATTATGATGACAAGAGTTCTGGAGAATTTTGATGACAAGGGCATGGAGCATTGTGATGACAGGGCCCGTGGAGCATTGTGACGAAGAGGGCAGGGAACATTGGGATGACTGGGTTCATGGAGCCTTGTGATGAAAGGGGCCATGGAGCACTGAGATGACAGGCGTCTTGAGGTATGGTGATGACAGTGGTCATGGAGCATTGTGATGAAAGAGATCATGGAGTAATATGATAAGAGGGGACATGGAGCATTGTGATGACAGGGGTATTGGAGCATTGTGATGAAAATATTAATGGATCATTGTGATGACATGTGTCCTGGAACACTGTGATGACACGGTTCATCGAGTATTGTGATGACAAGGGTCATAGCGAATTGTGATAACAGGTGTCATGGGGCATTGTGATGACATTGATCATCTAGGAATTGTGATGAAAGGTATCATGGAGCACTGTGATGACTGGTGGCGTGAAGCATTGTTATGAAAATTGTCCTGGATTATTGTGATGACAGCAGTCATGGAGAATTGGGATGACAGGGATTATGCAGCATTGTTTGACATGGGTATGGTCCATTGTGATGACAATGGTCATGGAGCAATGTGATGAAAGTTTTCATGGAATATCGTGATGAAAAGTGCCTGGGAGCATTGTGACGATAAAGGCTATGGAGCATTGTGATGACAAGTGTCATGGAGCATTGTAATGAAAGCTTTCATTGTGCACTGTGATGACAAGGGGGATGGAGTATTGTGATGAAACTGGTCCTGGAACATTGTGATAACAAAAGCCATGGAGCATTGTGATGACAGGCATCATGGAGAATTGTGAAGAAAGGGGCCATGGGGAATTGTAATGACAATAGAGAAATGTGATGAAAATGGTCAGCGAGCATAGTGATTAAAGTGGTCATTGAGAATTGTGATGAAAAGTGACATAGAGCATTGTGATGACAAAGGTCATGGAGAACTGTGATGACCAGGGTCATGTAGCGTTGTGATGACACGTTCATGGAACATTGTGATGACAAGAATTCTGGAGCATTGTGATGACAAGGGCCATGGAGCATTGTGATGCCACGGTCATGGAACATTGTGATGACAAAATTCTGGAGCTTTGTGAGGAAAAAGGCATGGAGCATTGTGATTATAGGGGACATGGAGCATTTTGATGACATGGGCAGGGAACACTGTGATGACAGGTGTTATGGAGCAATGGGCTGACAAGTGTCATGGAGCACTGTGATGAGAGGGGCCTTGGAGAATTGTGATGACAGGCGTCATGAGGCATTGAGATGGCAGTGGTCATGGAGCATTATGATGAAAGGTGTTATGGAGCACTGTGATTACAGGGGCCATGGAGCATTGTGAATACAAAGGCCATGGAGCATTGAGATGACAGTGGTCATGGAGCATTGTGATGAAAGTGGTAATGGATCATTGTGAGGACAAGTGTCCTGGGACCCTGTGATGACATGGTTCATGGAGCATTGTGATGACAATGGTCATGGCGAATTGTGATGACAATGTCATGGGGCATTGTGATGGCAGTGGTCATCTAGAAATGTGATTAAAGTTATTATGGAGCACAGGAATGAGAGGGGCCATGGAGCATTGTGATGACAAGTCTCATGGAGCATTGTGATGACAGGTGTCATGGAGCATCGTGATGACAAATGCCATTGAGAATTGTGATCAGAGGTGACATTGGGCATTGTGATGAAAGGGGTCATGGAGTACTGGGAGTACAGGGGCCATGGAGCCTTATGATAACAAGTGACATGGAGAATAGTGATGACAGGCATCATAGAGCATTGTGATGACAAGTGCCATTTAGCATTTTGATGACAGGGGTCATCAGGCACTGTGTTGACGGGGGTCACGGAGCATTGTGATGACAAAGGCCATAGATCATTGTGATGAGAGGGGTCATGGAGCATTGTGATGACATGGGCCATGGAGCATTGTGAAGACAAGATTCATGGAGCATTGTGATGACACGGGTATGAAGCATGGTGATGACAACAGACCTGGAGCATTGTGATGACCAGGGCATGGAGCATTGTGATTACAGGAGACTTGGGTCATTGTGATGAAATTGGCAGGGATCATTGTGATTAGAGGGATCATGGAGCATTGTGATGACAAGTGTCATGCAATATTGTGCTGACACAGATCATGGAGCATTTTGATGAGAGTGGCCTTGGAGCACAGTGATGAGAGACGTCATGGGGCATTATGGTGACAGTGGTCAAGGAGCATTGTGATGAAAGTGTTCATGGAGCAACGCGATTATCGGGACAATGGAGCATTGTGAATACAAAGGCCATGGAACATTGAGATAACAGAGTTCATGGAGCATTGTGATGACAAGGGTCTTGGGAGCTACTGATGACACGTTTCATACAGCATTGAGATGACAAGGGTCAAGGCGAATTGTGATGACACGTGTCATGGGGCATTGTGATGACATTGGTCATCTTGCATTGTGATGAGAGTGGTCATGTAGAATTTTGATAAAAGGTATCATGGAGCACTGTGATGACAAAGGCCAAGGAACATTGTGATGACAAGTGTCATTCAGCAATGTGATGACACGGGAATGGAGCATTATGATGACAAGTGTTCTGGAGCATTGTGATGACAAGGGTATGGAGCATTGTGATTACAGGGACCATGGAGCATTGTGATGACAACGGCATGGAGCACTGTGATGACATTGGTCATTGAGCATTGTGATTACAAAGACCATGAGGCATTGTGATGACAGGGGCCTTGGAGCATTGTGATGACAATGGTCATCAAGCATTGTGATGACAGGGGTCATAGAGCATTGTGATGAGAAAGACCATGGAGCATGGTGATGACAGAGGCCATGGAACATTGTGATGACCAGGCCATGTACCATTGTGATGACAAGGGCAGGGAACCTTGTGGTGACCGGGGTCATGGAGCATTTTGATGAAAACTTTCATGGAATGTTGTGGTGACAGGGGTCATGGAGCATTGTGATGAAAGTTGTCCTGGAGCATTGTGATGACAGCGGTCACAGAGAATTGGGATGAAAGGTATCATGCAGCATTGTGATGACAACGGTCATGGATCATTTGGATGACAGGGGTCATGGAACATTCTGATAATAAGGTTCATAAAGCATTTTGATGACAGGGGTCATGGAGCATTGTGTTGACACGAGCATGGAGCATTGTAATGATAGGATATCTGGAGCATTGTGATGAAAAGGGGATGGAGCATTTTGATGACAGGGTCCAAGGAGAATTGTGCTGACAATGGCATGGAGCATTGTGATGAAAAGGGTACTGGAGCACTGTGAGGAAAGGAATCATGGATCATTGTGATGCCAGGGGTCATGGAGCTTTGTGATGACACGGGTCATGGAGCATTGTGATGACACGGTCAAGGAGCATTGCGATGACAAGAATTCTGGAGCATTGTGATGAAAGGGCATGGTGCATTGTGATGAAAGGTGACAAGGAGCATTGTGACGATATGGGCAGAGAACTTTTTGATGACAGGGGTCATGGAGCATTGTGATGAAAAGTGTCATGGAACATTGTACTGACAGGGATCATGGAGCTTTTTGGTAAGAGAGGTCTTGGAGATTTGTGAAGGCAGGCGTCATGGGGCATTGTGATGACAGCGGTCTTGGAGCATTGGGATGAAAGGGGTCATGGAGCTCTGTGATTACAGGGGCCATGGAGCATTGTGAATACAAAGGCCATGGAGCATTGAGATGACAGGGTTCATGGAGCATTGTGATGAAAGTGATCATGGATCATTGTGATGACAAGTGTCCTGGAACCTTGTGATGACACAGTTCATGGAGCATTGTGATGACAAGGACCATGGCGAATTGTGGTATCATCTGTCATGGGGCATTGTGATGACAGTGGTCATGTAGAATTGTATTGAAATGTAACATGGAGCACTCTGATGACAGGGGCCATGGAACATTGTGATGACAAAGGCCATGGAGCATTGTGATGACAAGTGTCATGGGGCATTTTGATGACATTGGCATGGAGCATTATGATGACAAGAGTTCTGGAGCATTTTGATGACCAGGGCATGGAGCATTGTGATGAAAGTTGTCCTGGAGCATTGTGATGACAGCGGTCACAGAGGATTGGGAAGAAAGGTATCATGCAGCATTGCGATGACAACGGTCAGGGATCATTTTGATGACAGGGGTCATGGAACATTCTGATAACAAGTTTCATCAAGCATTTTGATGACAGGGGTCATGGAGCATTGTGTTGACACGGGCATGGAGCATTGTAATGATAGGATATCTGGAGCATTGTGATGAAAAGGGGATGGAGCATTTTGATGACAGTGTCCAAGTAGCATTGTGCTGACAATGGCATGGAGCATTGTGATGAAAAGGGTACTGGAGCACTGTGAGGAAAGGAATCATGGATCATTGTGATGCCAGGGGTCATGGAGCTTTGTGATGACACGGGTCATGGAGCATTGTGATGACACGGTCAAGGAACATTGTGATGACAAGAAATCTGGAGCATTGTGATGAAAGGGCAGGGAGCATTGTGATGAAAGGTGACAAGTAGCATTGTGATGATATGGGCAGAGAACTTTGTGATGACAGGGGTCATGGAGCATTGTGATGAAAAGTGTCATGGAACATTGTACTGACAGGGATCATGGAGCTTTTTGGTAAGGGAGCCATTGGAGATTGGTGGTGGCAGGCGTCATGGGGCATTGTGATGACAGCGGTCTTGGAGCATTGTGATGAAAGGGGTCATGGAGCACTGTGATTACAGGGGCCATGGAGCATTGTGAATACAAAGGCTATGGAGCATTGAGATGACAGGTTTCATGGAGCATTGTGATGAAAGTGATCATGGATCATTGTGCTGACAAGTGTCCTGAAACCTTGTGATGACACGGTTCATGGAGCATTGTTATGACAAGGACCATGGCGAATTGTGATGACATCTGAAATGGGGCATTGTGATGACAGTGGTCATGTAGAATTGTGATGAAAGGTATCAAGGAGCACTGTGATGACAGGGGCCATGGAACATTGTGATGACAAAGGCCATGGAGCATTGTGATGACAAGTGTCATGGGACATTTTGATGACATTGGCATGGAACATTATGATGACAAGAGTTCTGGAGAATTTTGATGACAAGGGCATGGAGCATTGTGATGACAGGGCCCATGGAGCATTGTGACGAAGAGGGCAGGGAACATTGTGATGACTGGGTTCATGGAGCCTTGTGATGAAAGGGGCCATGGAGCACTGAGATGACAGGCGTCTTGAGGTATGGTGATGACAGTGGTCATGGAGCATTGTGATGAAAGAGATCATGGAGCAATATGATAAGAGGGGACATGGAGCATTGTGATGACAGGTGTATTGGAGCATTGTGATGAAAATATTAATGGATCATTGTGATGACATGTGTCCTGGAACACTGTGATGACACGGTTCATCGAGTATTGTGATGACAAGGGTCATAGCGAATTGTGATAACAGGTGTCATGGGGCATTGTGATGACATTGATCATCTAGGAATTGTGATGAAAGGTATCATGGAGCACTGTGATGACTGGGGGCATGAAGCATTGTTATGAAAATTGTCCTGGATTATTGTGATGACAGCAGTCATGGAGAATTGGGATGACAGGGATTATGCAGCATTGTGTTGACATGGGTATGGACTATTGTGATGACAATGGTCATGGAGCAATGTGATGAAAGTTTTCATGGAATATCGTGATGAAAAGTGCCTGGGAGCATTGTGACGATAAAGGCCATGGAGCATTGTGATGACAAGTGTCATGGAGCATTGTAATGAAAGCTTTCATTGTGCACTGTGATGACAAGGGGGATGGAGTATTGTGATGAAACTGGTCCTGGAACATTGTGATAACAAAAGCCATGGAGCATTGTGATGACAGGCATCATGGAGAATTGTGAAGAAAGGGGCCATGGGGAATTGTAATGACAATAGAGAAATGTGATGAAAATGGTCAGCGAGCATAGTGATTAAAGTGGTCATTGAGAATTGTGATGAAAAGTGACATAGAGCATTGTGATGGCAAAGGTCATGGAGAACTGTGATGACCAGGGTCATGTAGCATTGTGATGACACGTTCATGGAACATTGTGATGACAAGAATTCTGAAGCATTGTGATGACAAGGGCCATGGAGCATTGTGATTCCACGGTCATGGAACATTGTGATGACAAAATTCTGGAGCTTTGTGAAGAAAAAGGCATGGAGCATTGTGATTATAGGGGACATGGAGCATTTTGATGACATGGGCAGGGAACACTGTGATGACAGGTGTTATGGAGCAATGGGATGACAAGTGTCATGGAGCACTGTGATGAGAGGGGCCTTGGAGAATTGTGATGACAGGCGTCATGAGGCATTGAGATGGCAGTGGTCATGGAGCATTATGATGAAAGGTGTTATGGAGCACTGTGATTACAGGGGCCATGGAGCATTGTGAATACAAAGGCCATGGAGCATTGAGATGACAGTGGTCATGGAGCATTGTGATGAAAGTGGTAATGGATCATTGTGATGACAAGTGTCCTGGGACCCTGTGATGACATGGTTCATGGAGCATTGTGATGACAATGGTCATGGCGAATTGTGATGACAATGTCATGGGGCATTGTGATGGCAGTGGTCATCTAGAAATGTGATTAAAGTTATTATGGAGCACAGGAATGAGAGGGGCCATGGAGCATTGTGATGACAAGTCTCATGGAGCATTGTGATGACAGGTGTCATGGAGCATCGTGATGACAAATGCCATTGAGAATTGTGATCAGAGGTGACATTGGGCATTGTGATGAAAGGGGTCATGGAGTACTGGGAGTACAGGGGCCATGGAGCCTTGTGATAACAAGTGACATGGAGAATAGTGATGACAGGCATCATAGAGCATTGTGATGACAAGTGCCATTTAGCATTTTGATGACAGGGGTCATCAGGCATTGTGTTGACGGGGGTCACGGAGCATTGTGATGACAAAGGCCATAGAGCATTGTGATGAGAGGGGTCATGGAGCATTGTGATGACATAGGCCATGGAGCATTGTGAGGACAAGATTCATGGAGCATTGTGATGACACGGGCATGAAGCATGGTGATGACAACAGACCTGGAGCATTGTGATGACAAGGGCATGGAGCATTGTGATTACAGGAGACTTGGGTCATTGTGATGAAATTGGCAGGGATCATTGTGATTAGAGGGATCATGGAGCATTGTGATGACAAGTGTCATGCAATATTGTGCTGACACAGATTATGGGGCATTTTGATGAGAGTGGCCTTGGAGCACAGTGATGAGAGACGTCATGGGGCATTATGGTGACAGTGGTCAAGGAGCATTGTGATGAAAGTGTTCATGGAGCAACGCGATTATCGGGACAATGGAGCATTGTGAATACAAAGGCCATGGAACATTGAGATAACAGAGTTCATGGAGCATTGTGATGACAAGGGTCTTGGGAGCTACTGATGACACGTTTCATACAGCATTGAGATGACAAGGGCCAAGGCGAATTGTGATGACACGTGTCATGGGGCATTGTCATGACATTGGTCATCTTGCATTGTGATGAGAGTGGTCATGTAGAATTTTGATTAAAGGTATCATGGAGCACTGTGATGACAAAGGCCAAGGAACATTGTGATGACAAGAGTATGGAGCATTGTGATTACAGGGACCATGGAGCATTGTGATGACAACGGCATGGAGCACTGTGATGACATTGGTCATTGAGCATTGTGATTACAAAGACCATGAGGCATTGTGATGACAGGGGCCATGGAACATTGTGATGACAAAGGCCATTGAGCATTGAGATGACAAGTGTCATGGGGCATTTTGATGACATTGGCATGGAGCATTATGATGACAAGAGTTCTGGAGCATTTTGATGACCAGGGCATGGAGCATTGTGATGAAAGTTGTCCTGGAGCATTGTGATGACAGCGGTCACAGAGGATTGGGATGAAAGGTATCATGCAGCATTGCGATGACAACGGTCAGGGATCATTTTGATGACAGGGGTCATGGAACATTCTGATAACAAGTTTCATCAAGCATTTTGATGACAGGGGTCATGGAGCATTGTGTGGACACGGGCATGGAGCATTGTAATGATAGGATATCTGGAGCATTGTGATGAAAAGGGGATGGAGCATTTTCATGACAGTGTCCAAGTAGCATTGTGCTGACAATGGCATGGAGCATTGTGATGAAAAGGGTACTGGAGCACTGTGAGGAAAGGAATCATGGATCATTGTGATGCCAGGGGTCATGGAGCTTTGTGATGACACGGGTCATGGAGCATTGTGATGACACGGTCAAGGAACATTGTGATGACAAGAAATCTGGAGCATTGTGATGAAAGGGCATGGAGCATTGTGATGAAATGTGACAAGCAGCATTGTGATGATATGGGCAGAGAACTTTGTGATGACAGGGGTCATGGAGCATTGTGATGAAAAGTGTCATGGAACATTGTACTGACAGGGATCATGGAGCTTTTTGGTAAGGGAGCCATTGGAGATTGGTGGTGGCAGGCGTCATGGGGCATTGTGATGACAGCGGTCTTGGAGCATTGTGATGAAAGGGGTCATGGAGCACTGTGATTACAGGGGCCATGGAGCATTGTGAATACAAAGGCTATGGAGCATTGAGATGACAGGGTTCATGGAGCATTGTGATGAAAGTGATCATGGATCATTGTGATGACAAGTGTCCTGAAACCTTGTGATGACACGGTTCATGGAGCATTGTTATGACAAGGACCATGGCGAATTGTGATGACATCTGAAATGGGGCATTGTGATGACAGTGGTCATGTAGAATTGTGATGAAAGGTATCAAGGAGCACTGTGATGACAGGGGCCATGGAACATTGTGATGACAAAGGCCATGGAGCATTGTGATGACAAGTGTCATGGGACATTTTGATGACATTGGCATGGAACATTATGATGACAAGAGTTCTGGAGAATTTTGATGACAAGGGCATGGAGCATTGTGATGACAGGGCCCATGGAGCATTGTGACGAAGAGGGCAGGGAACATTGTGATGACTGGGTTCATGGAGCCTTGTGATGAAAGGGGCCATGGAGCATTGTGATGACAGGCGTCTTGAGGTATGGTGATGACAGTGGTCATGGAGCATTGTGATGAAAGAGATCATGGAGCAATATGATAAGAGGGGACATGGAGCATTGTGATGACAGGTGTATTGGAGCATTGTGATGAAAATATTAATGGATCATTGTGATGACATGTGTCCTGGAACACTGTGATGACACGGTTCATCGAGTATTGTGATGACAAGGGTCATAGCGAATTGTGATAACAGGTGTCATGGGGCATTGTGATGACATTGATCATCTAGGAATTGTGATGAAAGGTATCATGGAGCACTGTGATGACTGGGGGCATGAAGCATTGTTATGAAAATTGTCCTGGATTATTGTGATGACAGCAGTCATGGAGAATTGGGATGACAGGGATTATGCAGCATTGTGTTGACATGGGTATGGACTATTGTGATGACAATGGTCATGGAGCAATGTGATGAAAGTTTTCATGGAATATCGTGATGAAAAGTGCCTGGGAGCATTGTGACGATAAAGGCCATGGAGCATTGTGATGACAAGTGTCATGGAGCATTGTAATGAAAGCTTTCATTGTGCACTGTGATGACAAGGGGGATGGAGTATTGTGATGAAACTGGTCCTGGAACATTGTGATAACAAAAGCCATGGAGCATTGTGATGACAGGCATCATGGAGAATTGTGAAGAAAGGGGCCATGGGGAATTGTAATGACAATAGAGAAATGTGATGAAAATGGTCAGCGAGCATAGTGATTAAAGTGGTCATTGAGAATTGTGATGAAAAGTGACATAGAGCATTGTGATGGCAAAGGTCATGGAGAACTGTGATGACCAGGGTCATGTAGCATTGTGATGACACGTTCATGGAACATTGTGATGACAAGAATTCTGAAGCATTGTGATGACAAGGGCCATGGAGCATTGTGATTCCACGGTCATGGAACATTGTGATGACAAAATTCTGGAGCTTTGTGAAGAAAAAGGCATGGAGCATTGTGATTATAGGGGACATGGAGCATTTTGATGACATGGGCAGGGAACACTGTGATGACAGGTGTTATGGAGCAATGGGATGACAAGTGTCATGGAGCACTGTGATGAGAGGGGCCTTGGAGAATTGTGATGACAGGCGTCATGAGGCATTGAGATGGCAGTGGTCATGGAGCATTATGATGAAAGGTGTTATGGAGCACTGTGATTACAGGGGCCATGGAGCATTGTGAATACAAAGGCCATGGAGCATTGAGATGACAGTGGTCATGGAGCATTGTGATGAAAGTGGTAATGGATCATTGTGATGACAAGTGTCCTGGGACCCTGTGATGACATGGTTCATGGAGCATTGTGATGACAATGGTCATGGCGAATTGTGATGACAATGTCATGGGGCATTGTGATGGCAGTGGTCATCTAGAAATGTGATTAAAGTTATTATGGAGCACAGGAATGAGAGGGGCCATGGAGCATTGTGATGACAAGTCTCATGGAGCATTGTGATGACAGGTGTCATGGAGCATCGTGATGACAAATGCCATTGAGAATTGTGATCAGAGGTGACATTGGGCATTGTGATGAAAGGGGTCATGGAGTACTGGGAGTACAGGGGCCATGGAGCCTTGTGATAACAAGTGACATGGAGAATAGTGATGACAGGCATCATAGAGCATTGTGATGACAAGTGCCATTTAGCATTTTGATGACAGGGGTCATCAGGCATTGTGTTGACGGGGGTCACGGAGCATTGTGATGACAAAGGCCATAGAGCATTGTGATGAGAGGGGTCATGGAGCATTGTGATGACATAGGCCATGGAGCATTGTGAGGACAAGATTCATGGAGCATTGTGATGACACGGGCATGAAGCATGGTGATGACAACAGACCTGGAGCATTGTGATGACAAGGGCATGGAGCATTGTGATTACAGGAGACTTGGGTCATTGTGATGAAATTGGCAGGGATCATTGTGATTAGAGGGATCATGGAGCATTGTGATGACAAGTGTCATGCAATATTGTGCTGACACAGATTATGGGGCATTTTGATGAGAGTGGCCTTGGAGCACAGTGATGAGAGACGTCATGGGGCATTATGGTGACAGTGGTCAAGGAGCATTGTGATGAAAGTGTTCATGGAGCAACGCGATTATCGGGACAATGGAGCATTGTGAATACAAAGGCCATGGAACATTGAGATAACAGAGTTCATGGAGCATTGTGATGACAAGGGTCTTGGGAGCTACTGATGACACGTTTCATACAGCATTGAGATGACAAGGGCCAAGGCGAATTGTGATGACACGTGTCATGGGGCATTGTGATGACATTGGTCATCTTGCATTGTGATGAGAGTGGTCATGTAGAATTTTGATTAAAGGTATCATGGAGCACTGTGATGACAAAGGCCAAGGAACATTGTGATGACAAGAGTATGGAGCATTGTGATTACAGGGACCATGGAGCATTGTGATGACAACGGCATGGAGCACTGTGATGACATTGGTCATTGAGCATTGTGATTACAAAGACCATGAGGCATTGTGATGACAGGGGCCATGGAACATTGTGATGACAAAGGCCATTGAGCATTGTGATGACAAGTGTCATGGGGCATTTTGATGACATTGGCATGGAGCATTATGATGACAAGAGTTCTGGAGCATTTTGATGACCAGGGCATGGAGCATTGTGATGAAAGTTGTCCTGGAGCATTGTGATGACAGCGGTCACAGAGGATTGGGATGAAAGGTATCATGCAGCATTGCGATGACAACGGTCAGGGATCATTTTGATGACAGGGGTCATGGAACATTCTGATAACAAGTTTCATCAAGCATTTTGATGACAGGGGTCATGGAGCATTGTGTGGACACGGGCATGGAGCATTGTAATGATAGGATATCTGGAGCATTGTGATGAAAAGGGGATGGAGCATTTTCATGACAGTGTCCAAGTAGCATTGTGCTGACAATGGCATGGAGCATTGTGATGAAAAGGGTACTGGAGCACTGTGAGGAAAGGAATCATGGATCATTGTGATGCCAGGGGTCATGGAGCTTTGTGATGACACGGGTCATGGAGCATTGTGATGACACGGTCAAGGAACATTGTGATGACAAGAAATCTGGAGCATTGTGATGAAAGGGCATGGAGCATTGTGATGAAATGTGACAAGTAGCATTGTGATGATATGGGCAGAGAACTTTGTGATGACAGGGGTCATGGAGCATTGTGATGAAAAGTGTCATGGAACATTGTACTGACAGGGATCATGGAGCTTTTTGGTAAGGGAGCCATTGGAGATTGGTGGTGGCAGGCGTCATGGGGCATTGTGATGACAGCGGTCTTGGAGCATTGTGATGAAAGGGGTCATGGAGCACTGTGATTACAGGGGCCATGGAGCATTGTGAATACAAAGGCTATGGAGCATTGAGATGACAGGGTTCATGGAGCATTGTGATGAAAGTGATCATGGATCATTGTGATGACAAGTGTCCTGAAACCTTGTGATGACACGGTTCATGGAGCATTGTTATGACAAGGACCATGGCGAATTGTGATGACATCTGAAATGGGGCATTGTGATGACAGTGGTCATGTAGAATTGTGATGAAAGGTATCAAGGAGCACTGTGATGACAGGGGCCATGGAACATTGTGATGACAAAGGCCATGGAGCATTGTGATGACAAGTGTCATGGGACATTTTGATGACATTGGCATGGAACATTATGATGACAAGAGTTCTGGAGAATTTTGATGACAAGGGCATGGAGCATTGTGATGACAGGGCCCATGGAGCATTGTGACGAAGAGGGCAGGGAACATTGTGATGACTGGGTTCATGGAGCCTTGTGATGAAAGGGGCCATGGAGCATTGTGATGACAGGCGTCTTGAGGTATGGTGATGACAGTGGTCATGGAGCATTGTGATGAAAGAGATCATGGAGCAATATGATAAGAGGGGACATGGAGCATTGTGATGACAGGTGTATTGGAGCATTGTGATGAAAATATTAATGGATCATTGTGATGACATGTGTCCTGGAACACTGTGATGACACGGTTCATCGAGTATTGTGATGACAAGGGTCATAGCGAATTGTGATAACAGGTGTCATGGGGCATTGTGATGACATTGATCATCTAGGAATTGTGATGAAAGGTATCATGGAGCACTGTGATGACTGGGGGCATGAAGCATTGTTATGAAAATTGTCCTGGATTATTGTGATGACAGCAGTCATGGAGAATTGGGATGACAGGGATTATGCAGCATTGTGTTGACATGGGTATGGACTATTGTGATGACAATGGTCATGGAGCAATGTGATGAAAGTTTTCATGGAATATCGTGATGAAAAGTGCCTGGGAGCATTGTGACGATAAAGGCCATGGAGCATTGTGATGACAAGTGTCATGGAGCATTGTAATGAAAGCTTTCATTGTGCACTGTGATGACAAGGGGGATGGAGTATTGTGATGAAACAGGTCCTGGAGCATTGTGATAACAAAAGCCATGGAGCATTGTGATGACAGGCATCATGGAGAATTGTGAAGAAAGGGGCCAGGGGGAATTGTCATGACAATAGAGAAATGTGATGAAAATGGTCAGCGAGCATAGTGATTAAAGTGGTCATTGAGAATTGTGATGAAAAGTGACATAGAGCATTGTGATGACAAAGGTCATGGAGAACTGTGATGACCAGGGTCATGTAGCATTGTGATGACACGTTCATGGAACATTGTGATGACAAGAATTCTGAAGCATTGTGATGACAAGGGCCATGGAGCATTGTGATGCCATGGTCATGGAACATTGTGATGACAAAATTCTGGAGCTTTGTGAGGAAAAAGGCATGGAGCATTGTGATTATAAGGGACATGGAGCATTTTGATGACATGGGCAGGGAACACTGTGATGACAGGTGTTATGGAGCAATGGGCTGACAAGTGTCATGGAGCACTGTGATGAGAGGGGCCTTGGAGAATTGTGATGACAGGCCTCATGAGGCATTGAGATGGCAGTGGTCATGGAGCATTATGATGAAAGGTGTTATGGAGCACTGTGATTACAGGGGCCATGGAGCATTGTGAATACAAAGGCCATGGAGCATTGAGATGACAGGGTTCATGGAGCATTGTGATGAAAGTGATCATGGATCATTGTGATGACAAGTGTCCTGAAACCTTGTGATGACACGGTTCATGGAGCATTGTTATGACAAGGACCATGGCGAATTGTGATGACATCTGAAATGGGGCATTGTCATGACAGTGGTAATGTAGAATTGTGATGAAAGGTATCAAGGAGCACTGTGTTGACAGGGGCCATGGAACATTGTGATGACAAAGGCCATGGAGCATTGTGATGACAAGTGTCATGGGACATTTTGATGACATTGGCATGGAACATTATGATGACAAGAGTTCTGGAGAATTTTGATGACAAGGGCATGGAGCATTGTGATGACAGGGCCCATGGAGCATTGTGACGAAGAGGGCAGGGAACATTGTGATGACTGGGTTCATGGAGCCTTGTGATGAAAGGGGCCATGGAGCACTGAGATGACAGGCGTCTTGAGGTATGGTGATGACAGTGGTCATGGAGCATTGTGATGAAAGAGATCATGGAGCAATATGATAAGAGGGGACATGGAGCATTGTGATGACAGGTGTATTGGAGCATTGTGATGAAAATATTAATGGATCATTGTGATGACATGTGTCCTGGAACACTGTGATGACACGGTTCATCGAGTATTGTGATGACAAGGGTCATAGCGAATTGTGATAACAGGTGTCATGGGGCATTGTGATGACATTGGTCATCTTGCATTGTGATGAGAGTGGTCATGTAGAATTTTGATTAAAGGTATCATGGAGCACTGTGATGACAAAGGCCAAGGAACATTGTGATGACAAGTGTCATTCAGCAATGTGATGACACGGGAATGGAGCATTATGATGACAAGTGTTCTGGAGCATTGTGATGACAAGGGTATGGAGCATTGTGATTACAGGGACCATGGAGCATTGTGATGACAACGGCATGGAGCACTGTGATGACATTGGTCATTGAGCATTGTGATTACAAAGACCATGAGGCATTGTGATGACAGGGGCCTTGGAGCATTGTGATGACAATGGTCATCAAGCATTGTGATGACAGGGGTCATAGAGCATTGTGATGAGAAAGACCATGGAGCATGGTGATGACAGAGGCCATGGAACATTGTGATGACCAGGCCATGTACCATTGTGATGACAAGGGCAGGGAACCTTGTGGTGACCGGGGTCATGGAGCATTTTGATGACAACTTTCATGGAACGTTGTGATGACAGGGGTCATGGAGCATTGTGATGAAAGTTGTCCTGGAGCATTGTGATGACAGCGGTCACAGAGAATTGGGATGAAAGGTATCATGCAGCATTGTGATGACAACGGTCATGGATCATTTTGATGACAGGGGTCATGGAACATTCTGATAACAAGGTTCATAAAGCATTTTGATGACAGGGGTCATGGAGCATTGTGTTGACACGAGCATGGAGCATTGTAATGATAGGATATCTGGAGCATTGTGATGAAAAGGGGATGGAGCATTTTGATGACAGGGTCCAAGGATAATTGTGCTGACAATGGCATGGAGCATTGTGATGAAAAGGGTACTGGAGCACTGTGAGGAAAGGAATCATGGATCATTGTGATGACAGGGGTCATGGAGTTTTGAGATGACAAGGGTCATGGAGCATTATGGTGACACGGTCAAGGAACATTGCGATGACAAGAATTCTGGAGCATTGTGATGAAAGGGCATTGTGCATTGTGATGAAAGGTGACAAGGAGCATTGTGACGATATGGGCAGAGAACATTTTGATGACAGGGGTCATGGAGCATTGTGATAAAAAGTGTCATGGAACATTGTACTGACAGGGATCATGGAGCATTTTGGTAAGAGGTCTTGGAGATTTGTGAAGGCAGGCGTCATGGGGCATTGTGATGACAGCGGTCTTGGAGCATTGGGATGAAAGGGGTCATGGAGCTCTGTGATTACAGGGGCCATGGAGCATTGTGAATACAAAGGCCATGGAGCATTGAGATGACAGGGTTCATGGAGCATTGTGATGAATGTGATCATGGGTCATTGTGAAGACAAGTGTCCTGAAACCTTGTGATGACACAGTTCATGGAGCATTGTGATGACAAGGACCATGGCGAATTGTGGTATCATCTGTCATGGGGCATCGTGATGACAGTGGTCATGTAGAATTGTATTGAAAGGTAACATGGAGCACTCTGATGACAGGGGCCATGGAACATTGTGATGACAAAGGCCATGGAGCATTGTGATGACAAGTGTCATGGGGCATTTTGATGACATTGGCATGGAGCATTATGATGACAAGAGTTCTGGAGCATTTTGATGACCAGGGCATGGAGCATTGTGATGAAAGTTGTCCTGGAGCATTGTGATGACAGCGGTCACAGAGGATTGGGATGAAAGGTATCATGCAGCATTGCGATGACAACGGTCAGGGATCATTTTGATGACAGGGGTCATGGAACATTCTGATAACAAGTTTCATCAAGCATTTTGATGACAGGGGTCATGGAGCATTGTGTGGACACGGGCATGGAGCATTGTAATGATAGGATATCTGGAGCATTGTGATGAAAAGGGGATGGAGCATTTTCATGACAGTGTCCAAGTAGCATTGTGCTGACAATGGCATGGAGCATTGTGATGAAAAGGGTACTGGAGCACTGTGAGGAAAGGAATCATGGATCATTGTGATGCCAGGGGTCATGGAGCTTTGTGATGACACGGGTCATGGAGCATTGTGATGACACGGTCAAGGAACATTGTGATGACAAGAAATCTGGAGCATTGTGATGAAAGGGCATGGAGCATTGTGATGAAATGTGACAAGCAGCATTGTGATGATATGGGCAGAGAACTTTGTGATGACAGGGGTCATGGAGCATTGTGATGAAAAGTGTCATGGAACATTGTACTGACAGGGATCATGGAGCTTTTTGGTAAGGGAGCCATTGGAGATTGGTGGTGGCAGGCGTCATGGGGCATTGTGATGACAGCGGTCTTGGAGCATTGTGATGAAAGGGGTCATGGAGCACTGTGATTACAGGGGCCATGGAGCATTGTGAATACAAAGGCTATGGAGCATTGAGATGACAGGGTTCATGGAGCATTGTGATGAAAGTGATCATGGATCATTGTGATGACAAGTGTCCTGAAACCTTGTGATGACACGGTTCATGGAGCATTGTTATGACAAGGACCATGGCGAATTGTGATGACATCTGAAATGGGGCATTGTGATGACAGTGGTCATGTAGAATTGTGATGAAAGGTATCAAGGAGCACTGTGATGACAGGGGCCATGGAACATTGTGATGACAAAGGCCATGGAGCATTGTGATGACAAGTGTCATGGGACATTTTGATGACATTGGCATGGAACATTATGATGACAAGAGTTCTGGAGAATTTTGATGACAAGGGCATGGAGCATTGTGATGACAGGGCCCATGGAGCATTGTGACGAAGAGGGCAGGGAACATTGTGATGACTGGGTTCATGGAGCCTTGTGATGAAAGGGGCCATGGAGCATTGTGATGACAGGCGTCTTGAGGTATGGTGATGACAGTGGTCATGGAGCATTGTGATGAAAGAGATCATGGAGCAATATGATAAGAGGGGACATGGAGCATTGTGATGACAGGTGTATTGGAGCATTGTGATGAAAATATTAATGGATCATTGTGATGACATGTGTCCTGGAACACTGTGATGACACGGTTCATCGAGTATTGTGATGACAAGGGTCATAGCGAATTGTGATAACAGGTGTCATGGGGCATTGTGATGACATTGATCATCTAGGAATTGTGATGAAAGGTATCATGGAGCACTGTGATGACTGGGGGCATGAAGCATTGTTATGAAAATTGTCCTGGATTATTGTGATGACAGCAGTCATGGAGAATTGGGATGACAGGGATTATGCAGCATTGTGTTGACATGGGTATGGACTATTGTGATGACAATGGTCATGGAGCAATGTGATGAAAGTTTTCATGGAATATCGTGATGAAAAGTGCCTGGGAGCATTGTGACGATAAAGGCCATGGAGCATTGTGATGACAAGTGTCATGGAGCATTGTAATGAAAGCTTTCATTGTGCACTGTGATGACAAGGGGGATGGAGTATTGTGATGAAACTGGTCCTGGAACATTGTGATAACAAAAGCCATGGAGCATTGTGATGACAGGCATCATGGAGAATTGTGAAGAAAGGGGCCATGGGGAATTGTAATGACAATAGAGAAATGTGATGAAAATGGTCAGCGAGCATAGTGATTAAAGTGGTCATTGAGAATTGTGATGAAAAGTGACATAGAGCATTGTGATGGCAAAGGTCATGGAGAACTGTGATGACCAGGGTCATGTAGCATTGTGATGACACGTTCATGGAACATTGTGATGACAAGAATTCTGAAGCATTGTGATGACAAGGGCCATGGAGCATTGTGATTCCACGGTCATGGAACATTGTGATGACAAAATTCTGGAGCTTTGTGAAGAAAAAGGCATGGAGCATTGTGATTATAGGGGACATGGAGCATTTTGATGACATGGGCAGGGAACACTGTGATGACAGGTGTTATGGAGCAATGGGATGACAAGTGTCATGGAGCACTGTGATGAGAGGGGCCTTGGAGAATTGTGATGACAGGCGTCATGAGGCATTGAGATGGCAGTGGTCATGGAGCATTATGATGAAAGGTGTTATGGAGCACTGTGATTACAGGGGCCATGGAGCATTGTGAATACAAAGGCCATGGAGCATTGAGATGACAGTGGTCATGGAGCATTGTGATGAAAGTGGTAATGGATCATTGTGATGACAAGTGTCCTGGGACCCTGTGATGACATGGTTCATGGAGCATTGTGATGACAATGGTCATGGCGAATTGTGATGACAATGTCATGGGGCATTGTGATGGCAGTGGTCATCTAGAAATGTGATTAAAGTTATTATGGAGCACAGGAATGAGAGGGGCCATGGAGCATTGTGATGACAAGTCTCATGGAGCATTGTGATGACAGGTGTCATGGAGCATCGTGATGACAAATGCCATTGAGAATTGTGATCAGAGGTGACATTGGGCATTGTGATGAAAGGGGTCATGGAGTACTGGGAGTACAGGGGCCATGGAGCCTTGTGATAACAAGTGACATGGAGAATAGTGATGACAGGCATCATAGAGCATTGTGATGACAAGTGCCATTTAGCATTTTGATGACAGGGGTCATCAGGCATTGTGTTGACGGGGGTCACGGAGCATTGTGATGACAAAGGCCATAGAGCATTGTGATGAGAGGGGTCATGGAGCATTGTGATGACATAGGCCATGGAGCATTGTGAGGACAAGATTCATGGAGCATTGTGATGACACGGGCATGAAGCATGGTGATGACAACAGACCTGGAGCATTGTGATGACAAGGGCATGGAGCATTGTGATTACAGGAGACTTGGGTCATTGTGATGAAATTGGCAGGGATCATTGTGATTAGAGGGATCATGGAGCATTGTGATGACAAGTGTCATGCAATATTGTGCTGACACAGATTATGGGGCATTTTGATGAGAGTGGCCTTGGAGCACAGTGATGAGAGACGTCATGGGGCATTATGGTGACAGTGGTCAAGGAGCATTGTGATGAAAGTGTTCATGGAGCAACGCGATTATCGGGACAATGGAGCATTGTGAATACAAAGGCCATGGAACATTGAGATAACAGAGTTCATGGAGCATTGTGATGACAAGGGTCTTGGGAGCTACTGATGACACGTTTCATACAGCATTGAGATGACAAGGGCCAAGGCGAATTGTGATGACACGTGTCATGGGGCATTGTGATGACATTGGTCATCTTGCATTGTGATGAGAGTGGTCATGTAGAATTTTGATTAAAGGTATCATGGAGCACTGTGATGACAAAGGCCAAGGAACATTGTGATGACAAGAGTATGGAGCATTGTGATTACAGGGACCATGGAGCATTGTGATGACAACGGCATGGAGCACTGTGATGACATTGGTCATTGAGCATTGTGATTACAAAGACCATGAGGCATTGTGATGACAGGGGCCATGGAACATTGTGATGACAAAGGCCATTGAGCATTGTGATGACAAGTGTCATGGGGCATTTTGATGACATTGGCATGGAGCATTATGATGACAAGAGTTCTGGAGCATTTTGATGACCAGGGCATGGAGCATTGTGATGAAAGTTGTCCTGGAGCATTGTGATGACAGCGGTCACAGAGGATTGGGATGAAAGGTATCATGCAGCATTGCGATGACAACGGTCAGGGATCATTTTGATGACAGGGGTCATGGAACATTCTGATAACAAGTTTCATCAAGCATTTTGATGACAGGGGTCATGGAGCATTGTGTGGACACGGGCATGGAGCATTGTAATGATAGGATATCTGGAGCATTGTGATGAAAAGGGGATGGAGCATTTTCATGACAGTGTCCAAGTAGCATTGTGCTGACAATGGCATGGAGCATTGTGATGAAAAGGGTACTGGAGCACTGTGAGGAAAGGAATCATGGATCATTGTGATGCCAGGGGTCATGGAGCTTTGTGATGACACGGGTCATGGAGCATTGTGATGACACGGTCAAGGAACATTGTGATGACAAGAAATCTGGAGCATTGTGATGAAAGGGCATGGAGCATTGTGATGAAATGTGACAAGTAGCATTGTGATGATATGGGCAGAGAACTTTGTGATGACAGGGGTCATGGAGCATTGTGATGAAAAGTGTCATGGAACATTGTACTGACAGGGATCATGGAGCTTTTTGGTAAGGGAGCCATTGGAGATTGGTGGTGGCAGGCGTCATGGGGCATTGTGATGACAGCGGTCTTGGAGCATTGTGATGAAAGGGGTCATGGAGCACTGTGATTACAGGGGCCATGGAGCATTGTGAATACAAAGGCTATGGAGCATTGAGATGACAGGGTTCATGGAGCATTGTGATGAAAGTGATCATGGATCATTGTGATGACAAGTGTCCTGAAACCTTGTGATGACACGGTTCATGGAGCATTGTTATGACAAGGACCATGGCGAATTGTGATGACATCTGAAATGGGGCATTGTGATGACAGTGGTCATGTAGAATTGTGATGAAAGGTATCAAGGAGCACTGTGATGACAGGGGCCATGGAACATTGTGATGACAAAGGCCATGGAGCATTGTGATGACAAGTGTCATGGGACATTTTGATGACATTGGCATGGAACATTATGATGACAAGAGTTCTGGAGAATTTTGATGACAAGGGCATGGAGCATTGTGATGACAGGGCCCATGGAGCATTGTGACGAAGAGGGCAGGGAACATTGTGATGACTGGGTTCATGGAGCCTTGTGATGAAAGGGGCCATGGAGCATTGTGATGACAGGCGTCTTGAGGTATGGTGATGACAGTGGTCATGGAGCATTGTGATGAAAGAGATCATGGAGCAATATGATAAGAGGGGACATGGAGCATTGTGATGACAGGTGTATTGGAGCATTGTGATGAAAATATTAATGGATCATTGTGATGACATGTGTCCTGGAACACTGTGATGACACGGTTCATCGAGTATTGTGATGACAAGGGTCATAGCGAATTGTGATAACAGGTGTCATGGGGCATTGTGATGACATTGATCATCTAGGAATTGTGATGAAAGGTATCATGGAGCACTGTGATGACTGGGGGCATGAAGCATTGTTATGAAAATTGTCCTGGATTATTGTGATGACAGCAGTCATGGAGAATTGGGATGACAGGGATTATGCAGCATTGTGTTGACATGGGTATGGACTATTGTGATGACAATGGTCATGGAGCAATGTGATGAAAGTTTTCATGGAATATCGTGATGAAAAGTGCCTGGGAGCATTGTGACGATAAAGGCCATGGAGCATTGTGATGACAAGTGTCATGGAGCATTGTAATGAAAGCTTTCATTGTGCACTGTGATGACAAGGGGGATGGAGTATTGTGATGAAACAGGTCCTGGAGCATTGTGATAACAAAAGCCATGGAGCATTGTGATGACAGGCATCATGGAGAATTGTGAAGAAAGGGGCCAGGGGGAATTGTCATGACAATAGAGAAATGTGATGAAAATGGTCAGCGAGCATAGTGATTAAAGTGGTCATTGAGAATTGTGATGAAAAGTGACATAGAGCATTGTGATGACAAAGGTCATGGAGAACTGTGATGACCAGGGTCATGTAGCATTGTGATGACACGTTCATGGAACATTGTGATGACAAGAATTCTGAAGCATTGTGATGACAAGGGCCATGGAGCATTGTGATGCCATGGTCATGGAACATTGTGATGACAAAATTCTGGAGCTTTGTGAGGAAAAAGGCATGGAGCATTGTGATTATAAGGGACATGGAGCATTTTGATGACATGGGCAGGGAACACTGTGATGACAGGTGTTATGGAGCAATGGGCTGACAAGTGTCATGGAGCACTGTGATGAGAGGGGCCTTGGAGAATTGTGATGACAGGCCTCATGAGGCATTGAGATGGCAGTGGTCATGGAGCATTATGATGAAAGGTGTTATGGAGCACTGTGATTACAGGGGCCATGGAGCATTGTGAATACAAAGGCCATGGAGCATTGAGATGACAGGGTTCATGGAGCATTGTGATGAAAGTGATCATGGATCATTGTGATGACAAGTGTCCTGAAACCTTGTGATGACACGGTTCATGGAGCATTGTTATGACAAGGACCATGGCGAATTGTGATGACATCTGAAATGGGGCATTGTCATGACAGTGGTAATGTAGAATTGTGATGAAAGGTATCAAGGAGCACTGTGTTGACAGGGGCCATGGAACATTGTGATGACAAAGGCCATGGAGCATTGTGATGACAAGTGTCATGGGACATTTTGATGACATTGGCATGGAACATTATGATGACAAGAGTTCTGGAGAATTTTGATGACAAGGGCATGGAGCATTGTGATGACAGGGCCCATGGAGCATTGTGACGAAGAGGGCAGGGAACATTGTGATGACTGGGTTCATGGAGCCTTGTGATGAAAGGGGCCATGGAGCACTGAGATGACAGGCGTCTTGAGGTATGGTGATGACAGTGGTCATGGAGCATTGTGATGAAAGAGATCATGGAGCAATATGATAAGAGGGGACATGGAGCATTGTGATGACAGGTGTATTGGAGCATTGTGATGAAAATATTAATGGATCATTGTGATGACATGTGTCCTGGAACACTGTGATGACACGGTTCATCGAGTATTGTGATGACAAGGGTCATAGCGAATTGTGATAACAGGTGTCATGGGGCATTGTGATGACATTGGTCATCTTGCATTGTGATGAGAGTGGTCATGTAGAATTTTGATTAAAGGTATCATGGAGCACTGTGATGACAAAGGCCAAGGAACATTGTGATGACAAGTGTCATTCAGCAATGTGATGACACGGGAATGGAGCATTATGATGACAAGTGTTCTGGAGCATTGTGATGACAAGGGTATGGAGCATTGTGATTACAGGGACCATGGAGCATTGTGATGACAACGGCATGGAGCACTGTGATGACATTGGTCATTGAGCATTGTGATTACAAAGACCATGAGGCATTGTGATGACAGGGGCCTTGGAGCATTGTGATGACAATGGTCATCAAGCATTGTGATGACAGGGGTCATAGAGCATTGTGATGAGAAAGACCATGGAGCATGGTGATGACAGAGGCCATGGAACATTGTGATGACCAGGCCATGTACCATTGTGATGACAAGGGCAGGGAACCTTGTGGTGACCGGGGTCATGGAGCATTTTGATGACAACTTTCATGGAACGTTGTGATGACAGGGGTCATGGAGCATTGTGATGAAAGTTGTCCTGGAGCATTGTGATGACAGCGGTCACAGAGAATTGGGATGAAAGGTATCATGCAGCATTGTGATGACAACGGTCATGGATCATTTTGATGACAGGGGTCATGGAACATTCTGATAACAAGGTTCATAAAGCATTTTGATGACAGGGGTCATGGAGCATTGTGTTGACACGAGCATGGAGCATTGTAATGATAGGATATCTGGAGCATTGTGATGAAAAGGGGATGGAGCATTTTGATGACAGGGTCCAAGGATAATTGTGCTGACAATGGCATGGAGCATTGTGATGAAAAGGGTACTGGAGCACTGTGAGGAAAGGAATCATGGATCATTGTGATGACAGGGGTCATGGAGTTTTGAGATGACAAGGGTCATGGAGCATTATGGTGACACGGTCAAGGAACATTGCGATGACAAGAATTCTGGAGCATTGTGATGAAAGGGCATTGTGCATTGTGATGAAAGGTGACAAGGAGCATTGTGACGATATGGGCAGAGAACATTTTGATGACAGGGGTCATGGAGCATTGTGATAAAAAGTGTCATGGAACATTGTACTGACAGGGATCATGGAGCATTTTGGTAAGAGGTCTTGGAGATTTGTGAAGGCAGGCGTCATGGGGCATTGTGATGACAGCGGTCTTGGAGCATTGGGATGAAAGGGGTCATGGAGCTCTGTGATTACAGGGGCCATGGAGCATTGTGAATACAAAGGCCATGGAGCATTGAGATGACAGGGTTCATGGAGCATTGTGATGAATGTGATCATGGGTCATTGTGAAGACAAGTGTCCTGAAACCTTGTGATGACACAGTTCATGGAGCATTGTGATGACAAGGACCATGGCGAATTGTGGTATCATCTGTCATGGGGCATCGTGATGACAGTGGTCATGTAGAATTGTATTGAAAGGTAACATGGAGCACTCTGATGACAGGGGCCATGGAACATTGTGATGACAAAGGCCATGGAGCATTGTGATGACAAGTGTCATGGGGCATTTTGATGACATTGGCATGGAGCATTATGATGACAAGAGTTCTGGAGCATTTTGATGACCAGGGCATGGAGCATTGTGATGAAAGTTGTCCTGGAGCATTGTGATGACAGCGGTCACAGAGGATTGGGATGAAAGGTATCATGCATCATTGCGATGACAATGGTCAGGGATTATTTTGATGACAGGGGTCATGGAACATTCTGATAACAAGTTTCATCAAGCATTTTGATGACAGGGGTCATGGAGCATTGTGTGGACACGGGCATGGAGCATTGTAATGATAGGATATCTGGAGCATTGTGATGAAAAGGGGATGGAGCATTTTGATGACAGTGTCCAAGTAGCATTGTGCTGACAATGGCATGGAGCATTGTGATGAAAAGGGTACTGGAGCACTGTGAGGAAAGGAATCATGGATCATTGTGATGCCAGGGGTCATGGAGCTTTGTGATGACACGGGTCATGGAGCATTGTGATGACACGGTCAAGGAACATTGTGATGACAAGAAATCTGGAGCATTGTGATGAAAGGGCATGGAGCATTGTGATGAAAGGTGACAAGTAGCATTGTGATGATATGGGCAGAGAACTTTGTGATGACAGGGGTCATGGAGCATTGTGATGAAAAGTGTCATGGAACATTGTACTGACAGGGATCATGGAGCTTTTTGGTAAGGGAGCCATTGGAGATTGGTGGTGGCAGGCGTCATGGGGCATTGTGATGACAGCGGTCTTGGAGCATTGTGATGAAAGGGGTCATGGAGCACTGTGATTACAGGGGCCATGGAGCATTGTGAATACAAAGGCTATGGAGCATTGAGATGACAGGGTTCATGGAGCATTGTGATGAAAGTGATCATGGATCATTGTGATGACAAGTGTCCTGAAACCTTGTGATGACACGGTTCATGGAGCATTGTTATGACAAGGACCATGGCGAATTGTGATGACATCTGAAATGGGGCATTGTGATGACAGTGGTCATGTAGAATTGTGATGAAAGGTATCAAGGAGCACTGTGATGACAGGGGCCATGGAACATTGTGATGACAAAGGCCATGGAGCATTGTGATGACAAGTGTCATGGGACATTTTGATGACATTGGCATGGAACATTATGATGACAAGAGTTCTGGAGAATTTTGATGACAAGGGCATGGAGCATTGTGATGACAGGGCCCATGGAGCATTGTGACGAAGAGGGCAGGGAACATTGTGATGACTGGGTTCATGGAGCCTTGTGATGAAAGGGGCCATGGAGCATTGTGATGACAGGCGTCTTGAGGTATGGTGATGACAGTGGTCATGGAGCATTGTGATGAAAGAGATCATGGAGCAATATGATAAGAGGGGACATGGAGCATTGTGATGACAGGTGTATTGGAGCATTGTGATGAAAATATTAATGGATCATTGTGATGACATGTGTCCTGGAACACTGTGATGACACGGTTCATCGAGTATTGTGATGACAAGGGTCATAGCGAATTGTGATAACAGGTGTCATGGGGCATTGTGATGACATTGATCATCTAGGAATTGTGATGAAAGGTATCATGGAGCACTGTGATGACTGGGGGCATGAAGCATTGTTATGAAAATTGTCCTGGATTATTGTGATGACAGCAGTCATGGAGAATTGGGATGACAGGGATTATGCAGCATTGTGTTGACATGGGTATGGACTATTGTGATGACAATGGTCATGGAGCAATGTGATGAAAGTTTTCATGGAATATCGTGATGAAAAGTGCCTGGGAGCATTGTGACGATAAAGGCCATGGAGCATTGTGATGACAAGTGTCATGGAGCATTGTAATGAAAGCTTTCATTGTGCACTGTGATGACAAGGGGGATGGAGTATTGTGATGAAACAGGTCCTGGAGCATTGTGATAACAAAAGCCATGGAGCATTGTGATGACAGGCATCATGGAGAATTGTGAAGAAAGGGGCCAGGGGGAATTGTCATGACAATAGAGAAATGTGATGAAAATGGTCAGCGAGCATAGTGATTAAAGTGGTCATTGAGAATTGTGATGAAAAGTGACATAGAGCATTGTGATGACAAAGGTCATGGAGAACTGTGATGACCAGGGTCATGTAGCATTGTGATGACACGTTCATGGAACATTGTGATGACAAGAATTCTGAAGCATTGTGATGACAAGGGCCATGGAGCATTGTGATGCCATGGTCATGGAACATTGTGATGACAAAATTCTGGAGCTTTGTGAGGAAAAAGGCATGGAGCATTGTGATTATAAGGGACATGGAGCATTTTGATGACATGGGCAGGGAACACTGTGATGACAGGTGTTATGGAGCAATGGGCTGACAAGTGTCATGGAGCACTGTGATGAGAGGGGCCTTGGAGAATTGTGATGACAGGCCTCATGAGGCATTGAGATGGCAGTGGTCATGGAGCATTATGATGAAAGGTGTTATGGAGCACTGTGATTACAGGGGCCATGGAGCATTGTGAATACAAAGGCCATGGAGCATTGAGATGACAGGGTTCATGGAGCACTGTGATGAAAGTGATCATGGATCATTGTGATGACAAGTGTCCTGAAACCTTGTGATGACACGGTTCATGGAGCATTGTTATGACAAGGACCATGGCGAATTGTGATGACATCTGAAATGGGGCATTGTCATGACAGTGGTAATGTAGAATTGTGATGAAAGGTATCAAGGAGCACTGTGTTGACAGGGGCCATGGAACATTGTGATGACAAAGGCCATGGAGCATTGTGATGACAAGTGTCATGGGACATTTTGATGACATTGGCATGGAACATTATGATGACAAGAGTTCTGGAGAATTTTGATGACAAGGGCATGGAGCATTGTGATGACAGGGCCCATGGAGCATTGTGACGAAGAGGGCAGGGAACATTGTGATGACTGGGTTCATGGAGCCTTGTGATGAAAGGGGCCATGGAGCACTGAGATGACAGGCGTCTTGAGGTATGGTGATGACAGTGGTCATGGAGCATTGTGATGAAAGAGATCATGGAGCAATATGATAAGAGGGGACATGGAGCATTGTGATGACAGGTGTATTGGAGCATTGTGATGAAAATATTAATGGATCATTGTGATGACATGTGTCCTGGAACACTGTGATGACACGGTTCATCGAGTATTGTGATGACAAGGGTCATAGCGAATTGTGATAACAGGTGTCATGGGGCATTGTGATGACATTGGTCATCTTGCATTGTGATGAGAGTGGTCATGTAGAATTTTGATTAAAGGTATCATGGAGCACTGTGATGACAAAGGCCAAGGAACATTGTGATGACAAGTGTCATTCAGCAATGTGATGACACGGGAATGGAGCATTATGATGACAAGTGTTCTGGAGCATTGTGATGACAAGGGTATGGAGCATTGTGATTACAGGGACCATGGAGCATTGTGATGACAACGGCATGGAGCACTGTGATGACATTGGTCATTGAGCATTGTGATTACAAAGACCATGAGGCATTGTGATGACAGGGGCCTTGGAGCATTGTGATGACAATGGTCATCAAGCATTGTGATGACAGGGGTCATAGAGCATTGTGATGAGAAAGACCATGGAGCATGGTGATGACAGAGGCCATGGAACATTGTGATGACCAGGCCATGTACCATTGTGATGACAAGGGCAGGGAACCTTGTGGTGACCGGGGTCATGGAGCATTTTGATGACAACTTTCATGGAACGTTGTGATGACAGGGGTCATGGAGCATTGTGATGAAAGTTGTCCTGGAGCATTGTGATGACAGCGGTCACAGAGAATTGGGATGAAAGGTATCATGCAGCATTGTGATGACAACGGTCATGGATCATTTTGATGACAGGGGTCATGGAACATTCTGATAACAAGGTTCATAAAGCATTTTGATGACAGGGGTCATGGAGCATTGTGTTGACACGAGCATGGAGCATTGTAATGATAGGATATCTGGAGCATTGTGATGAAAAGGGGATGGAGCATTTTGATGACAGGGTCCAAGGATAATTGTGCTGACAATGGCATGGAGCATTGTGATGAAAAGGGTACTGGAGCACTGTGAGGAAAGGAATCATGGATCATTGTGATGACAGGGGTCATGGAGTTTTGAGATGACAAGGGTCATGGAGCATTATGGTGACACGGTCAAGGAACATTGCGATGACAAGAATTCTGGAGCATTGTGATGAAAGGGCATTGTGCATTGTGATGAAAGGTGACAAGGAGCATTGTGACGATATGGGCAGAGAACATTTTGATGACAGGGGTCATGGAGCATTGTGATGAAAAGTGTCATGGAACATTGTACTGAAAGGGATCATGGAGCTTTTTGGTAAGGGAGCCCTTGGAGATTGGTGGTGGCAGGCGTCATGGGGCATTGTGATGACAGCGGTCTTGGAGCATTGTGATGAAAGGGGTCATGGAGCACTGTGATTACAGGGGCCATGGAGCATTGTGAATACAAAGGCTATGGCGCATTGAGATGGCAGGGTTCATGGAGCATTGTGATGAAAGTGATCATGGATCATTGTGATGACAAGTGTCCTGAAACCTTGTGATGACACGGTTCATGGAGCATTGTTATGACAAGGACCATGGCGAATTGTGATGACATCTGAAATGGGGCATTGCGATGACAGTGGTCACGTAGAATTGTGATGAAAGGTATCAAGGAGCACTGTGATGACAGGGGCCATGGAACATTGTGATGACAAAGGCCATGGAGCATTGTGATGACAAGTGTCATGGGACATTTTGATGACATTGGCATGGAACATTATGATGACAAGAGTTCTGGAGAATTTTGATGACAAGGGCATGGAGCATTGTGATGACAGGGCCCATGGAGCATTGTGACGAAGAGGGCAGGGAACATTGGGATGACTGGGTTCATGGAGCCTTGTGATGAAAGGGGCCATGGAGCACTGAGATGACAGGCGTCTTGAGGTATGGTGATGACAGTGGTCATGGAGCATTGTGATGAAAGAGATCATGGAGCAATATGATAAGAGGGGACATGGAGCATTGTGATGACAGGTGTATTGGAGCATTGTGATGAAAATATTAATGGATCATTGTGATGACATGTGTCCTGGAACACTGTGATGACACGGTTCATCGAGTATTGTGATGACAAGGGTCATAGCGAATTGTGATAACAGGTGTCATGGGGCATTGTGATGACATTGATCATCTAGGAATTGTGATGGAAGGTATCATGGAGCACTGTGATGACTGGGGGCATGAAGCATTGTTATGAAAATTGTCCTGGATTATTGTGATGACAGCAGTCATGGAGAATTGGGATGACAGGGATTATGCAGCATTGTGTTGACATGGGTATGGACTATTGTGATGACAATGGTCATGGAGCAATGTGATGAAAGTTTTCATGGAATATCGTGATGAAAAGTGCCTGGGAGCATTGTGACGATAAAGGCCATGGAGCATTGTGATGACAAGTGTCATGGAGCATTGTAATGAAAGATTTCATTGTGCACTGTGATGACAAGGGGGATGGAGTATTGTGATGAAACTGGTCCTGGAACATTGTGATAACAAAAGCCATGGAGCATTGTGATGATAGGCATCATGGAGAATTGTGAAGAAAGGGGCCATGGGGAATTGTAATGACAATAGAGAAATGTGATGAAAATGGTCAGCGAGCATAGTGATTAAAGTGGTCATTGAGAATTGTGATGAAAAGTGACATAGAGCATTGTGATGACAAAGGTCATGGAGAACTGTGATGACCAGGGTCATGTAGCATTGTGATGACACGTTCATGGAACATTGTGATGACAAGAATTCTGGAGCATTGTGATGACAAGGGCCATGGAGCATTGGGATGCCACGGTCATGGAACATTGTGATGACAAAATTCTGGAGCTTTGTGAGGAAAAAGGCATGGAGCATTGTGATTATAGGGGACATGGAGCATTTTGATGACATGGGCAGGGAACACTGTGATGACACGGTTCATCAAGTATTGTGATGACAAGGGTCATAGCGAATTGTGATAACAGGTGTCATGGGGCATTGTGATGACATTGGTCATCTTGCATTGTGATGAGAGTGGTCATGTAGAATTTTGATTAAAGGTATCATGGAGCACTGTGATGACAAAGGCCAAGGAACATTGTGATGACTAGTGTCATTCAGCAATATGATGACACGGGAATGGAGCATTATGATGACAAGTGTTCTGGAGCATTGTGATGACAAGGGTATGGAGCATTGTGATTGCAGGGACCATGGAGCATTGTGATGACAATGGCATGGAGCACTGTGATGACATTGGTCATTGAGCATTGTGATTACAAAGACCATGAGGCATTGTGATGACAATTGTCATCAAGCATTGTGATGACAGGGGTCATAGAGCATTGTGATGAGAAAGACCATGGAGCATGGTGATGACAGAGGGCATGGAACATTGTGATGACCAGGCCATGTACCATTGTGATGACAAGGGCAGGGAAACTTGTGGTGACCGGTGTCATGGAGCATTTTGATGACAACTTTCATGGAACGTTGTGATGACAGGGGTCATGGAGCATTGTGATGAAAGTTGTCCTGGAGCATTGTGATGACAGCGGTCACAGAGAATTGGGATGAAAGGTACCATGCAGCATTGCGATGACAACGGTCAGGGATCATTTTGATGACAGGGGTCATGGAACATTCTGATAACAAGTTTCATCAAGCATTTTGATGACAGGGGTCATGGAGCATTGTCTTGACACGGGCATGGAGCATTGTAAAGATAGGATATCTGGAGCATTGTGACGAAAAGGGGATGGAGCATTTTGATGACAGGGTCCAAGGAGAATTGTGCTGACAATGACATGGAGCATTGTGATGAAAAGGGTACTGGAGCACTCTGAGGAAAGGAATCATGGATCATTGTGATGCCAGGGGTCATGGAGCTTTGTGATGACACGGGTCATGGAGCATTGTGATGACACGGTCAAGGAACATTGTGATGACAAGAAATCTGGAGCATTGTGATGAAAGGGCATGGAGCATTGTGATGAAAGGTGACAAGTAGCATTGTGATGATATGGGCAGAGAACTTTGTGATGACAGGGGTCATGGAGCATTGTGATGAAAAGTGTCATGGAACATTGTACTGACAGGGATCATGGAGCTTTTTGGTAAGGGAGCCCTTGGAGATTGGTGGTGGCAGGCGTCATGGGGCATTGTGATGACAGCGGTCTTGGAGCATTGTGATGAAAGGGGTCATGGAGCACTGTGATTACAGGGGCCATGGAGCATTGTGAATACAAAGGCTATGGAGCATTGAGATGACAGGGTTCATGGCGCATTGTGATGAAAGTGATCATGGATCATTGTGATGACAAGTGTCCTGAAACCTTGTGATGACACGGTTCATGGAGCATTGCTATGACAAGGACCATGGCGAATTGTGATGACATCTGAAATGGGGCATTGTGATGACAGTGGTCATGTAGAATTGTGATGAAAGGTATCAAGGAGCACTCTGATGACAGGGGCCATGGAACATTGTGATGACAAAGGCCATGGAGCATTGTGATGACAAGTGTCATGGGACATTTTGATGACATTGGCATGGAACATTATGATGACAAGAGTTCTGGAGAATTTTGATGACAAGGGCATGGAGCATTGTGATGACAGGGCCCGTGGAGCATTGTGACGAAGAGGGCAGGGAACATTGGGATGACTGGGTTCATGGAGCCTTGTGATGAAAGGGGCCATGGAGCACTGAGATGACAGGCGTCTTGAGGTATGGTGATGACAGTGGTCATGGAGCATTGTGATGAAAGAGATCATGGAGTAATATGATAAGAGGGGACATGGAGCATTGTGATGACAGGTGTATTGGAGCATTGTGATGAAAATATTAATGGATCATTGTGATGACATGTGTCCTGGAACACTGTGATGACACGGTTCATCGAGTATTGTGATGACAAGGGTCATAGCGAATTGTGATAACAGGTGTCATGGGGCATTGTGATGACATTGATCATCTAGGAATTGTGATGAAAGGTATCATGGAGCACTGTGATGACTGGTGGCGTGAAGCATTGTTATGAAAATTGTCCTGGATTATTGTGATGACAGCAGTCATGGAGAATTGGGATGACAGGGATTATGCAGCATTGTTTGACATGGGTATGGTCCATTGTGATGACAATGGTCATGGAGCAATGTGATGAAAGTTTTCATGGAATATCGTGATGAAAAGTGCCTGGGAGCATTGTGACGATAAAGGCTATGGAGCATTGTGCTGACAAGTGTCATGGAGCATTGTAATGAAAGCTTTCATTGTGCACTGTGATGACAAGGGGGATGGAGTATTGTGATGAAACTGGTCCTGGAACATTGTGATAACAAAAGCCATGGAGCATTGTGATGACAGGCATCATGGAGAATTGTGAAGAAAGGGGCCATGGGGAATTGTAATGACAATAGAGAAATGTGATGAAAATGGTCAGCGAGCATAGTGATTAAAGTGGTCATTGAGAATTGTGATGAAAAGTGACATAGAGCATTGTGATGACAAAGGTCATGGAGAACTGTGATGACCAGGGTCATGTAGCGTTGTGATGACACGTTCATGGAACATTGTGATGACAAGAATTCTGGAGCATTGTGATGACAAGGGCCATGGAGCATTGTGATGCCACGGTCATGGAACATTGTGATGACAAAATTCTGGAGCTTTGTGAGGAAAAAGGCATGGAGCATTGTGATTATAGGGGACATGGAGCATTTTGATGACATGGGCAGGGAACACTGTGATGACAGGTGTTATGGAGCAATGGGATGACAAGTGTCATGGAGCACTGTGATGAGAGGGGCCTTGGAGAATTGTGATGACAGGCGTCATGAGGCATTGAGATGGCAGTGGTCATGGAGCATTATGATGAAAGGTGTTATGGAGCACTGTGATTACAGGGGCCATGGAGCATTGTGAATACAAAGGCCATGGAGCATTGAGATGACAGTGGTCATGGAGCATTGTGATGAAAGTGGTAATGGATCATTGTGAGGACAAGTGTCCTGGGACCCTGTGATGACATGGTTCATGGAGCATTGTGATGACAATGGTCATGGCGAATTGTGATGACAATGTCATGGGGCATTGTGATGGCAGTGGTCATCTAGAAATGTGATTAAAGTTATTATGGAGCACAGGAATGAGAGGGGCCATGGAGCATTGTGATGACAAGTCTCATGGAGCATTGTGATGACAGGTGTCATGGAGCATCGTGATGACAAATGCCATTGAGAATTGTGATCAGAGGTGACATTGGGCATTGTGATGAAAGGGGTCATGGAGTACTGGGAGTACAGGGGCCATGGAGCCTTATGATAACAAGTGACATGGAGAATAGTGATGACAGGCATCATAGAGCATTGTGATGACAAGTGCCATTTAGCATTTTGATGACAGGGGTCATCAGGCACTGTGTTGACGGGGGTCACGGAGCATTGTGATGACAAAGGCCATAGATCATTGTGATGAGAGGGGTCATGGAGCATTGTGATGACATGGGCCATGGAGCATTGTGAAGACAAGATTCATGGAGCATTGTGATGACACGGGTATGAAGCATGGTGATGACAACAGACCTGGAGCATTGTGATGACCAGGGCATGGAGCATTGTGATTACAGGAGACTTGGGTCATTGTGATGAAATTGGCAGGGATCATTGTGATTAGAGGGATCATGGAGCATTGTGATGACAAGTGTCATGCAATATTGTGCTGACACAGATCATGGAGCATTTTGATGAGAGTGGCCTTGGAGCACAGTGATGAGAGACGTCATGGGGCATTATGGTGACAGTGGTCAAGGAGCATTGTGATGAAAGTGTTCATGGAGCAACGCGATTATCGGGACAATGGAGCATTGTGAATACAAAGGCCATGGAACATTGAGATAACAGAGTTCATGGAGCATTGTGATGACAAGGGTCTTGGGAGCTACTGATGACACGTTTCATACAGCATTGAGATGACAAGGGTCAAGGCGAATTGTGATGACACGTGTCATGGGGCATTGTGATGACATTGGTCATCTTGCATTGTGATGAGAGTGGTCATGTAGAATTTTGATAAAAGGTATCATGGAGCACTGTGATGACAAAGGCCAAGGAACATTGTGATGACAAGTGTCATTCAGCAATGTGATGACACGGGAATGGAGCATTATGATGACAAGTGTTCTGGAGCATTGTGATGACAAGGGTATGGAGCATTGTGATTACAGGGACCATGGAGCATTGTGATGACAACGGCATGGAGCACTGTGATGACATTGGTCATTGAGCATTGTGATTACAAAGACCATGAGGCATTGTGATGACAGGGGCCTTGGAGCATTGTGATGACAATGGTCATCAAGCATTGTGATGACAGGGGTCATAGAGCATTGTGATGAGAAAGACCATGGAGCATGGTGATGACAGAGGCCATGGAACATTGTGATGACCAGGCCATGTACCATTGTGATGACAAGGGCAGGGAACCTTGTGGTGACCGGGGTCATGGAGCATTTTGATGAAAACTTTCATGGAATGTTGTGGTGACAGGGGTCATGGAGCATTGTGATGAAAGTTGTCCTGGAGCATTGTGATGACAGCGGTCACAGAGAATTGGGATGAAAGGTATCATGCAGCATTGTGATGACAACGGTCATGGATCATTTGGATGACAGGGGTCATGGAACATTCTGATAACAAGGTTCATAAAGCATTTTGATGACAGGGGTCATGGAGCATTGTGTTGACACGAGCATGGAGCATTGTAATGATAGGATATCTGGAGCATTGTGATGAAAAGGGGATGGAGCATTTTGATGACAGGGTCCAAGGAGAATTGTGCTGACAATGGCATGGAGCATTGTGATGAAAAGGGTACTGGAGCACTGTGAGGAAAGGAATCATGGATCATTGTGATGCCAGGGGTCATGGAGCTTTGTGATGACACGGGTCATGGAGCATTGTGATGACACGGTCAAGGAGCATTGCGATGACAAGAATTCTGGAGCATTGTGATGAAAGGGCATGGTGCATTGTGATGAAAGGTGACAAGGAGCATTGTGACGATATGGGCAGAGAACTTTTTGATGACAGGGGTCATGGAGCATTGTGATGAAAAGTGTCATGGAACATTGTACTGACAGGGATCATGGAGCTTTTTGGTAAGAGAGGTCTTGGAGATTTGTGAAGGCAGGCGTCATGGGGCATTGTGATGACAGCGGTCTTGGAGCATTGGGATGAAAGGGGTCATGGAGCTCTGTGATTACAGGGGCCATGGAGCATTGTGAATACAAAGGCCATGGAGCATTGAGATGACAGGGTTCATGGAGCATTGTGATGAAAGTGATCATGGATCATTGTGATGACAAGTGTCCTGGAACCTTGTGATGACACAGTTCATGGAGCATTGTGATGACAAGGACCATGGCGAATTGTGGTATCATCTGTCATGGGGCATTGTGATGACAGTGGTCATGTAGAATTGTATTGAAATGTAACATGGAGCACTCTGATGACAGGGGCCATGGAACATTGTGATGACAAAGGCCATGGAGCATTGTGATGACAAGTGTCATGGGGCATTTTGATGACATTGGCATGGAGCATTATGATGACAAGAGTTCTGGAGCATTTTGATGACCAGGGCATGGAGCATTGTGATGAAAGTTGTCCTGGAGCATTGTGATGACAGCGGTCACAGAGGATTGGGAAGAAAGGTATCATGCAGCATTGCGATGACAACGGTCAGGGATCATTTTGATGACAGGGGTCATGGAACATTCTGATAACAAGTTTCATCAAGCATTTTGATGACAGGGGTCATGGAGCATTGTGTTGACACGGGCATGGAGCATTGTAATGATAGGATATCTGGAGCATTGTGATGAAAAGGGGATGGAGCATTTTGATGACAGTGTCCAAGTAGCATTGTGCTGACAATGGCATGGAGCATTGTGATGAAAAGGGTACTGGAGCACTGTGAGGAAAGGAATCATGGATCATTGTGATGCCAGGGGTCATGGAGCTTTGTGATGACACGGGTCATGGAGCATTGTGATGACACGGTCAAGGAACATTGTGATGACAAGAAATCTGGAGCATTGTGATGAAAGGGCAGGGAGCATTGTGATGAAAGGTGACAAGTAGCATTGTGATGATATGGGCAGAGAACTTTGTGATGACAGGGGTCATGGAGCATTGTGATGAAAAGTGTCATGGAACATTGTACTGACAGGGATCATGGAGCTTTTTGGTAAGGGAGCCATTGGAGATTGGTGGTGGCAGGCGTCATGGGGCATTGTGATGACAGCGGTCTTGGAGCATTGTGATGAAAGGGGTCATGGAGCACTGTGATTACAGGGGCCATGGAGCATTGTGAATACAAAGGCTATGGAGCATTGAGATGACAGGTTTCATGGAGCATTGTGATGAAAGTGATCATGGATCATTGTGCTGACAAGTGTCCTGAAACCTTGTGATGACACGGTTCATGGAGCATTGTTATGACAAGGACCATGGCGAATTGTGATGACATCTGAAATGGGGCATTGTGATGACAGTGGTCATGTAGAATTGTGATGAAAGGTATCAAGGAGCACTGTGATGACAGGGGCCATGGAACATTGTGATGACAAAGGCCATGGAGCATTGTGATGACAAGTGTCATGGGACATTTTGATGACATTGGCATGGAACATTATGATGACAAGAGTTCTGGAGAATTTTGATGACAAGGGCATGGAGCATTGTGATGACAGGGCCCATGGAGCATTGTGACGAAGAGGGCAGGGAACATTGTGATGACTGGGTTCATGGAGCCTTGTGATGAAAGGGGCCATGGAGCACTGAGATGACAGGCGTCTTGAGGTATGGTGATGACAGTGGTCATGGAGCATTGTGATGAAAGAGATCATGGAGCAATATGATAAGAGGGGACATGGAGCATTGTGATGACAGGTGTATTGGAGCATTGTGATGAAAATATTAATGGATCATTGTGATGACATGTGTCCTGGAACACTGTGATGACACGGTTCATCGAGTATTGTGATGACAAGGGTCATAGCGAATTGTGATAACAGGTGTCATGGGGCATTGTGATGACATTGATCATCTAGGAATTGTGATGAAAGGTATCATGGAGCACTGTGATGACTGGGGGCATGAAGCATTGTTATGAAAATTGTCCTGGATTATTGTGATGACAGCAGTCATGGAGAATTGGGATGACAGGGATTATGCAGCATTGTGTTGACATGGGTATGGACTATTGTGATGACAATGGTCATGGAGCAATGTGATGAAAGTTTTCATGGAATATCGTGATGAAAAGTGCCTGGGAGCATTGTGACGATAAAGGCCATGGAGCATTGTGATGACAAGTGTCATGGAGCATTGTAATGAAAGCTTTCATTGTGCACTGTGATGACAAGGGGGATGGAGTATTGTGATGAAACTGGTCCTGGAACATTGTGATAACAAAAGCCATGGAGCATTGTGATGACAGGCATCATGGAGAATTGTGAAGAAAGGGGCCATGGGGAATTGTAATGACAATAGAGAAATGTGATGAAAATGGTCAGCGAGCATAGTGATTAAAGTGGTCATTGAGAATTGTGATGAAAAGTGACATAGAGCATTGTGATGGCAAAGGTCATGGAGAACTGTGATGACCAGGGTCATGTAGCATTGTGATGACACGTTCATGGAACATTGTGATGACAAGAATACTGAAGCATTGTGATGACAAGGGCCATGGAGCATTGTGATTCCACGGTCATGGAACATTGTGATGACAAAATTCTGGAGCTTTGTGAAGAAAAAGGCATGGAGCATTGTGATTATAGGGGACATGGAGCATTTTGATGACATGGGCAGGGAACACTGTGATGACAGGTGTTATGGAGCAATGGGATGACAAGTGTCATGGAGCACTGTGATGAGAGGGGCCTTGGAGAATTGTGATGACAGGCGTCATGAGGCATTGAGATGGCAGTGGTCATGGAGCATTATGATGAAAGGTGTTATGGAGCACTGTGATTACAGGGGCCATGGAGCATTGTGAATACAAAGGCCATGGAGCATTGAGATGACAGTGGTCATGGAGCATTGTGATGAAAGTGGTAATGGATCATTGTGATGACAAGTGTCCTGGGACCCTGTGATGACATGGTTCATGGAGCATTGTGATGACAATGGTCATGGCGAATTGTGATGACAATGTCATGGGGCATTGTGATGGCAGTGGTCATCTAGAAATGTGATTAAAGTTATTATGGAGCACAGGAATGAGAGGGGCCATGGAGCATTGTGATGACAAGTCTCATGGAGCATTGTGATGACAGGTGTCATGGAGCATCGTGATGACAAATGCCATTGAGAATTGTGATCAGAGGTGACATTGGGCATTGTGATGAAAGGGGTCATGGAGTACTGGGAGTACAGGGGCCATGGAGCCTTGTGATAACAAGTGACATGGAGAATAGTGATGACAGGCATCATAGAGCATTGTGATGACAAGTGCCATTTAGCATTTTGATGACAGGGGTCATCAGGCATTGTGTTGACGGGGGTCACGGAGCATTGTGATGACAAAGGCCATAGAGCATTGTGATGAGAGGGGTCATGGAGCATTGTGATGACATAGGCCATGGAGCATTGTGAGGACAAGATTCATGGAGCATTGTGATGACACGGGCATGAAGCATGGTGATGACAACAGACCTGGAGCATTGTGATGACAAGGGCATGGAGCATTGTGATTACAGGAGACTTGGGTCATTGTGATGAAATTGGCAGGGATCATTGTGATTAGAGGGATCATGGAGCATTGTGATGACAAGTGTCATGCAATATTGTGCTGACACAGATTATGGGGCATTTTGATGAGAGTGGCCTTGGAGCACAGTGATGAGAGACGTCATGGGGCATTATGGTGACAGTGGTCAAGGAGCATTGTGATGAAAGTGTTCATGGAGCAACGCGATTATCGGGACAATGGAGCATTGTGAATACAAAGGCCATGGAACATTGAGATAACAGAGTTCATGGAGCATTGTGATGACAAGGGTCTTGGGAGCTACTGATGACACGTTTCATACAGCATTGAGATGACAAGGGCCAAGGCGAATTGTGATGACACGTGTCATGGGGCATTGTGATGACATTGGTCATCTTGCATTGTGATGAGAGTGGTCATGTAGAATTTTGATTAAAGGTATCATGGAGCACTGTGATGACAAAGGCCAAGGAACATTGTGATGACAAGAGTATGGAGCATTGTGATTACAGGGACCATGGAGCATTGTGATGACAACGGCATGGAGCACTGTGATGACATTGGTCATTGAGCATTGTGATTACAAAGACCATGAGGCATTGTGATGACAGGGGCCATGGAACATTGTGATGACAAAGGCCATTGAGCATTGAGATGACAAGTGTCATGGGGCATTTTGATGACATTGGCATGGAGCATTATGATGACAAGAGTTCTGGAGCATTTTGATGACCAGGGCATGGAGCATTGTGATGAAAGTTGTCCTGGAGCATTGTGATGACAGCGGTCACAGAGGATTGGGATGAAAGGTATCATGCAGCATTGCGATGACAACGGTCAGGGATCATTTTGATGACAGGGGTCATGGAACATTCTGATAACAAGTTTCATCAAGCATTTTGATGACAGGGGTCATGGAGCATTGTGTGGACACGGGCATGGAGCATTGTAATGATAGGATATCTGGAGCATTGTGATGAAAAGGGGATGGAGCATTTTCATGACAGTGTCCAAGTAGCATTGTGCTGACAATGGCATGGAGCATTGTGATGAAAAGGGTACTGGAGCACTGTGAGGAAAGGAATCATGGATCATTGTGATGCCAGGGGTCATGGAGCTTTGTGATGACACGGGTCATGGAGCATTGTGATGACACGGTCAAGGAACATTGTGATGACAAGAAATCTGGAGCATTGTGATGAAAGGGCATGGAGCATTGTGATGAAATGTGACAAGCAGCATTGTGATGATATGGGCAGAGAACTTTGTGATGACAGGGGTCATGGAGCATTGTGATGAAAAGTGTCATGGAACATTGTACTGACAGGGATCATGGAGCTTTTTGGTAAGGGAGCCATTGGAGATTGGTGGTGGCAGGCGTCATGGGGCATTGTGATGACAGCGGTCTTGGAGCATTGTGATGAAAGGGGTCATGGAGCACTGTGATTACAGGGGCCATGGAGCATTGTGAATACAAAGGCTATGGAGCATTGAGATGACAGGGTTCATGGAGCATTGTGATGAAAGTGATCATGGATCATTGTGATGACAAGTGTCCTGAAACCTTGTGATGACACGGTTCATGGAGCATTGTTATGACAAGGACCATGGCGAATTGTGATGACATCTGAAATGGGGCATTGTGATGACAGTGGTCATGTAGAATTGTGATGAAAGGTATCAAGGAGCACTGTGATGACAGGGGCCATGGAACATTGTGATGACAAAGGCCATGGAGCATTGTGATGACAAGTGTCATGGGACATTTTGATGACATTGGCATGGAACATTATGATGACAAGAGTTCTGGAGAATTTTGATGACAAGGGCATGGAGCATTGTGATGACAGGGCCCATGGAGCATTGTGACGAAGAGGGCAGGGAACATTGTGATGACTGGGTTCATGGAGCCTTGTGATGAAAGGGGCCATGGAGCATTGTGATGACAGGCGTCTTGAGGTATGGTGATGACAGTGGTCATGGAGCATTGTGATGAAAGAGATCATGGAGCAATATGATAAGAGGGGACATGGAGCATTGTGATGACAGGTGTATTGGAGCATTGTGATGAAAATATTAATGGATCATTGTGATGACATGTGTCCTGGAACACTGTGATGACACGGTTCATCGAGTATTGTGATGACAAGGGTCATAGCGAATTGTGATAACAGGTGTCATGGGGCATTGTGATGACATTGATCATCTAGGAATTGTGATGAAAGGTATCATGGAGCACTGTGATGACTGGGGGCATGAAGCATTGTTATGAAAATTGTCCTGGATTATTGTGATGACAGCAGTCATGGAGAATTGGGATGACAGGGATTATGCAGCATTGTGTTGACATGGGTATGGACTATTGTGATGACAATGGTCATGGAGCAATGTGATGAAAGTTTTCATGGAATATCGTGATGAAAAGTGCCTGGGAGCATTGTGACGATAAAGGCCATGGAGCATTGTGATGACAAGTGTCATGGAGCATTGTAATGAAAGCTTTCATTGTGCACTGTGATGACAAGGGGGATGGAGTATTGTGATGAAACTGGTCCTGGAACATTGTGATAACAAAAGCCATGGAGCATTGTGATGACAGGCATCATGGAGAATTGTGAAGAAAGGGGCCATGGGGAATTGTAATGACAATAGAGAAATGTGATGAAAATGGTCAGCGAGCATAGTGATTAAAGTGGTCATTGAGAATTGTGATGAAAAGTGACATAGAGCATTGTGATGGCAAAGGTCATGGAGAACTGTGATGACCAGGGTCATGTAGCATTGTGATGACACGTTCATGGAACATTGTGATGACAAGAATTCTGAAGCATTGTGATGACAAGGGCCATGGAGCATTGTGATTCCACGGTCATGGAACATTGTGATGACAAAATTCTGGAGCTTTGTGAAGAAAAAGGCATGGAGCATTGTGATTATAGGGGACATGGAGCATTTTGATGACATGGGCAGGGAACACTGTGATGACAGGTGTTATGGAGCAATGGGATGACAAGTGTCATGGAGCACTGTGATGAGAGGGGCCTTGGAGAATTGTGATGACAGGCGTCATGAGGCATTGAGATGGCAGTGGTCATGGAGCATTATGATGAAAGGTGTTATGGAGCACTGTGATTACAGGGGCCATGGAGCATTGTGAATACAAAGGCCATGGAGCATTGAGATGACAGTGGTCATGGAGCATTGTGATGAAAGTGGTAATGGATCATTGTGATGACAAGTGTCCTGGGACCCTGTGATGACATGGTTCATGGAGCATTGTGATGACAATGGTCATGGCGAATTGTGATGACAATGTCATGGGGCATTGTGATGGCAGTGGTCATCTAGAAATGTGATTAAAGTTATTATGGAGCACAGGAATGAGAGGGGCCATGGAGCATTGTGATGACAAGTCTCATGGAGCATTGTGATGACAGGTGTCATGGAGCATCGTGATGACAAATGCCATTGAGAATTGTGATCAGAGGTGACATTGGGCATTGTGATGAAAGGGGTCATGGAGTACTGGGAGTACAGGGGCCATGGAGCCTTGTGATAACAAGTGACATGGAGAATAGTGATGACAGGCATCATAGAGCATTGTGATGACAAGTGCCATTTAGCATTTTGATGACAGGGGTCATCAGGCATTGTGTTGACGGGGGTCACGGAGCATTGTGATGACAAAGGCCATAGAGCATTGTGATGAGAGGGGTCATGGAGCATTGTGATGACATAGGCCATGGAGCATTGTGAGGACAAGATTCATGGAGCATTGTGATGACACGGGCATGAAGCATGGTGATGACAACAGACCTGGAGCATTGTGATGACAAGGGCATGGAGCATTGTGATTACAGGAGACTTGGGTCATTGTGATGAAATTGGCAGGGATCATTGTGATTAGAGGGATCATGGAGCATTGTGATGACAAGTGTCATGCAATATTGTGCTGACACAGATTATGGGGCATTTTGATGAGAGTGGCCTTGGAGCACAGTGATGAGAGACGTCATGGGGCATTATGGTGACAGTGGTCAAGGAGCATTGTGATGAAAGTGTTCATGGAGCAACGCGATTATCGGGACAATGGAGCATTGTGAATACAAAGGCCATGGAACATTGAGATAACAGAGTTCATGGAGCATTGTGATGACAAGGGTCTTGGGAGCTACTGATGACACGTTTCATACAGCATTGAGATGACAAGGGCCAAGGCGAATTGTGATGACACGTGTCATGGGGCATTGTGATGACATTGGTCATCTTGCATTGTGATGAGAGTGGTCATGTAGAATTTTGATTAAAGGTATCATGGAGCACTGTGATGACAAAGGCCAAGGAACATTGTGATGACAAGAGTATGGAGCATTGTGATTACAGGGACCATGGAGCATTGTGATGACAACGGCATGGAGCACTGTGATGACATTGGTCATTGAGCATTGTGATTACAAAGACCATGAGGCATTGTGATGACAGGGGCCATGGAACATTGTGATGACAAAGGCCATTGAGCATTGTGATGACAAGTGTCATGGGGCATTTTGATGACATTGGCATGGAGCATTATGATGACAAGAGTTCTGGAGCATTTTGATGACCAGGGCATGGAGCATTGTGATGAAAGTTGTCCTGGAGCATTGTGATGACAGCGGTCACAGAGGATTGGGATGAAAGGTATCATGCAGCATTGCGATGACAACGGTCAGGGATCATTTTGATGACAGGGGTCATGGAACATTCTGATAACAAGTTTCATCAAGCATTTTGATGACAGGGGTCATGGAGCATTGTGTGGACACGGGCATGGAGCATTGTAATGATAGGATATCTGGAGCATTGTGATGAAAAGGGGATGGAGCATTTTCATGACAGTGTCCAAGTAGCATTGTGCTGACAATGGCATGGAGCATTGTGATGAAAAGGGTACTGGAGCACTGTGAGGAAAGGAATCATGGATCATTGTGATGCCAGGGGTCATGGAGCTTTGTGATGACACGGGTCATGGAGCATTGTGATGACACGGTCAAGGAACATTGTGATGACAAGAAATCTGGAGCATTGTGATGAAAGGGCATGGAGCATTGTGATGAAATGTGACAAGTAGCATTGTGATGATATGGGCAGAGAACTTTGTGATGACAGGGGTCATGGAGCATTGTGATGAAAAGTGTCATGGAACATTGTACTGACAGGGATCATGGAGCTTTTTGGTAAGGGAGCCATTGGAGATTGGTGGTGGCAGGCGTCATGGGGCATTGTGATGACAGCGGTCTTGGAGCATTGTGATGAAAGGGGTCATGGAGCACTGTGATTACAGGGGCCATGGAGCATTGTGAATACAAAGGCTATGGAGCATTGAGATGACAGGGTTCATGGAGCATTGTGATGAAAGTGATCATGGATCATTGTGATGACAAGTGTCCTGAAACCTTGTGATGACACGGTTCATGGAGCATTGTTATGACAAGGACCATGGCGAATTGTGATGACATCTGAAATGGGGCATTGTGATGACAGTGGTCATGTAGAATTGTGATGAAAGGTATCAAGGAGCACTGTGATGACAGGGGCCATGGAACATTGTGATGACAAAGGCCATGGAGCATTGTGATGACAAGTGTCATGGGACATTTTGATGACATTGGCATGGAACATTATGATGACAAGAGTTCTGGAGAATTTTGATGACAAGGGCATGGAGCATTGTGATGACAGGGCCCATGGAGCATTGTGACGAAGAGGGCAGGGAACATTGTGATGACTGGGTTCATGGAGCCTTGTGATGAAAGGGGCCATGGAGCACTGAGATGACAGGCGTCTTGAGGTATGGTGATGACAGTGGTCATGGAGCATTGTGATGAAAGAGATCATGGAGCAATATGATAAGAGGGGACATGGAGCATTGTGATGACAGGTGTATTGGAGCATTGTGATGAAAATATTAATGGATCATTGTGATGACATGTGTCCTGGAACACTGTGATGACACGGTTCATCGAGTATTGTGATGACAAGGGTCATAGCGAATTGTGATAACAGGTGTCATGGGGCATTGTGATGACATTGATCATCTAGGAATTGTGATGAAAGGTATCATGGAGCACTGTGATGACTGGGGGCATGAAGCATTGTTATGAAAATTGTCCTGGATTATTGTGATGACAGCAGTCATGGAGAATTGGGATGACAGGGATTATGCAGCATTGTGTTGACATGGGTATGGACTATTGTGATGACAATGGTCATGGAGCAATGTGATGAAAGTTTTCATGGAATATCGTGATGAAAAGTGCCTGGGAGCATTGTGACGATAAAGGCCATGGAGCATTGTGATGACAAGTGTCATGGAGCATTGTAATGAAAGCTTTCATTGTGCACTGTGATGACAAGGGGGATGGAGTATTGTGATGAAACAGGTCCTGGAGCATTGTGATAACAAAAGCCATGGAGCATTGTGATGACAGGCATCATGGAGAATTGTGAAGAAAGGGGCCAGGGGGAATTGTCATGACAATAGAGAAATGTGATGAAAATGGTCAGCGAGCATAGTGATTAAAGTGGTCATTGAGAATTGTGATGAAAAGTGACATAGAGCATTGTGATGACAAAGGTCATGGAGAACTGTGATGACCAGGGTCATGTAGCATTGTGATGACACGTTCATGGAACATTGTGATGACAAGAATTCTGAAGCATTGTGATGACAAGGGCCATGGAGCATTGTGATGCCATGGTCATGGAACATTGTGATGACAAAATTCTGGAGCTTTGTGAGGAAAAAGGCATGGAGCATTGTGATTATAAGGGACATGGAGCATTTTGATGACATGGGCAGGGAACACTGTGATGACAGGTGTTATGGAGCAATGGGCTGACAAGTGTCATGGAGCACTGTGATGAGAGGGGCCTTGGAGAATTGTGATGACAGGCCTCATGAGGCATTGAGATGGCAGTGGTCATGGAGCATTATGATGAAAGGTGTTATGGAGCACTGTGATTACAGGGGCCATGGAGCATTGTGAATACAAAGGCCATGGAGCATTGAGATGACAGGGTTCATGGAGCACTGTGATGAAAGTGATCATGGATCATTGTGATGACAAGTGTCCTGAAACCTTGTGATGACACGGTTCATGGAGCATTGTTATGACAAGGACCATGGCGAATTGTGATGACATCTGAAATGGGGCATTGTCATGACAGTGGTAATGTAGAATTGTGATGAAAGGTATCAAGGAGCACTGTGTTGACAGGGGCCATGGAACATTGTGATGACAAAGGCCATGGAGCATTGTGATGACAAGTGTCATGGGACATTTTGATGACATTGGCATGGAACATTATGATGACAAGAGTTCTGGAGAATTTTGATGACAAGGGCATGGAGCATTGTGATGACAGGGCCCATGGAGCATTGTGACGAAGAGGGCAGGGAACATTGTGATGACTGGGTTCATGGAGCCTTGTGATGAAAGGGGCCATGGAGCACTGAGATGACAGGCGTCTTGAGGTATGGTGATGACAGTGGTCATGGAGCATTGTGATGAAAGAGATCATGGAGCAATATGATAAGAGGGGACATGGAGCATTGTGATGACAGGTGTATTGGAGCATTGTGATGAAAATATTAATGGATCATTGTGATGACATGTGTCCTGGAACACTGTGATGACACGGTTCATCGAGTATTGTGATGACAAGGGTCATAGCGAATTGTGATAACAGGTGTCATGGGGCATTGTGATGACATTGGTCATCTTGCATTGTGATGAGAGTGGTCATGTAGAATTTTGATTAAAGGTATCATGGAGCACTGTGATGACAAAGGCCAAGGAACATTGTGATGACAAGTGTCATTCAGCAATGTGATGACACGGGAATGGAGCATTATGATGACAAGTGTTCTGGAGCATTGTGATGACAAGGGTATGGAGCATTGTGATTACAGGGACCATGGAGCATTGTGATGACAACGGCATGGAGCACTGTGATGACATTGGTCATTGAGCATTGTGATTACAAAGACCATGAGGCATTGTGATGACAGGGGCCTTGGAGCATTGTGATGACAATGGTCATCAAGCATTGTGATGACAGGGGTCATAGAGCATTGTGATGAGAAAGACCATGGAGCATGGTGATGACAGAGGCCATGGAACATTGTGATGACCAGGCCATGTACCATTGTGATGACAAGGGCAGGGAACCTTGTGGTGACCGGGGTCATGGAGCATTTTGATGACAACTTTCATGGAACGTTGTGATGACAGGGGTCATGGAGCATTGTGATGAAAGTTGTCCTGGAGCATTGTGATGACAGCGGTCACAGAGAATTGGGATGAAAGGTATCATGCAGCATTGTGATGACAACGGTCATGGATCATTTTGATGACAGGGGTCATGGAACATTCTGATAACAAGGTTCATAAAGCATTTTGATGACAGGGGTCATGGAGCATTGTGTTGACACGAGCATGGAGCATTGTAATGATAGGATATCTGGAGCATTGTGATGAAAAGGGGATGGAGCATTTTGATGACAGGGTCCAAGGATAATTGTGCTGACAATGGCATGGAGCATTGTGATGAAAAGGGTACTGGAGCACTGTGAGGAAAGGAATCATGGATCATTGTGATGACAGGGGTCATGGAGTTTTGAGATGACAAGGGTCATGGAGCATTATGGTGACACGGTCAAGGAACATTGCGATGACAAGAATTCTGGAGCATTGTGATGAAAGGGCATTGTGCATTGTGATGAAAGGTGACAAGGAGCATTGTGACGATATGGGCAGAGAACATTTTGATGACAGGGGTCATGGAGCATTGTGATAAAAAGTGTCATGGAACATTGTACTGACAGGGATCATGGAGCATTTTGGTAAGAGGTCTTGGAGATTTGTGAAGGCAGGCGTCATGGGGCATTGTGATGACAGCGGTCTTGGAGCATTGGGATGAAAGGGGTCATGGAGCTCTGTGATTACAGGGGCCATGGAGCATTGTGAATACAAAGGCCATGGAGCATTGAGATGACAGGGTTCATGGAGCATTGTGATGAATGTGATCATGGGTCATTGTGAAGACAAGTGTCCTGAAACCTTGTGATGACACAGTTCATGGAGCATTGTGATGACAAGGACCATGGCGAATTGTGGTATCATCTGTCATGGGGCATCGTGATGACAGTGGTCATGTAGAATTGTATTGAAAGGTAACATGGAGCACTCTGATGACAGGGGCCATGGAACATTGTGATGACAAAGGCCATGGAGCATTGTGATGACAAGTGTCATGGGGCATTTTGATGACATTGGCATGGAGCATTATGATGACAAGAGTTCTGGAGCATTTTGATGACCAGGGCATGGAGCATTGTGATGAAAGTTGTCCTGGAGCATTGTGATGACAGCGGTCACAGAGGATTGGGATGAAAGGTATCATGCATCATTGCGATGACAATGGTCAGGGATTATTTTGATGACAGGGGTCATGGAACATTCTGATAACAAGTTTCATCAAGCATTTTGATGACAGGGGTCATGGAGCATTGTGTGGACACGGGCATGGAGCATTGTAATGATAGGATATCTGGAGCATTGTGATGAAAAGGGGATGGAGCATTTTGATGACAGTGTCCAAGTAGCATTGTGCTGACAATGGCATGGAGCATTGTGATGAAAAGGGTACTGGAGCACTGTGAGGAAAGGAATCATGGATCATTGTGATGCCAGGGGTCATGGAGCTTTGTGATGACACGGGTCATGGAGCATTGTGATGACACGGTCAAGGAACATTGTGATGACAAGAAATCTGGAGCATTGTGATGAAAGGGCATGGAGCATTGTGATGAAAGGTGACAAGTAGCATTGTGATGATATGGGCAGAGAACTTTGTGATGACAGGGGTCATGGAGCATTGTGATGAAAAGTGTCATGGAACATTGTACTGACAGGGATCATGGAGCTTTTTGGTAAGGGAGCCATTGGAGATTGGTGGTGGCAGGCGTCATGGGGCATTGTGATGACAGCGGTCTTGGAGCATTGTGATGAAAGGGGTCATGGAGCACTGTGATTACAGGGGCCATGGAGCATTGTGAATACAAAGGCTATGGAGCATTGAGATGACAGGGTTCATGGAGCATTGTGATGAAAGTGATCATGGATCATTGTGATGACAAGTGTCCTGAAACCTTGTGATGACACGGTTCATGGAGCATTGTTATGACAAGGACCATGGCGAATTGTGATGACATCTGAAATGGGGCATTGTGATGACAGTGGTCATGTAGAATTGTGATGAAAGGTATCAAGGAGCACTGTGATGACAGGGGCCATGGAACATTGTGATGACAAAGGCCATGGAGCATTGTGATGACAAGTGTCATGGGACATTTTGATGACATTGGCATGGAACATTATGATGACAAGAGTTCTGGAGAATTTTGATGACAAGGGCATGGAGCATTGTGATGACAGGGCCCATGGAGCATTGTGACGAAGAGGGCAGGGAACATTGTGATGACTGGGTTCATGGAGCCTTGTGATGAAAGGGGCCATGGAGCATTGTGATGACAGGCGTCTTGAGGTATGGTGATGACAGTGGTCATGGAGCATTGTGATGAAAGAGATCATGGAGCAATATGATAAGAGGGGACATGGAGCATTGTGATGACAGGTGTATTGGAGCATTGTGATGAAAATATTAATGGATCATTGTGATGACATGTGTCCTGGAACACTGTGATGACACGGTTCATCGAGTATTGTGATGACAAGGGTCATAGCGAATTGTGATAACAGGTGTCATGGGGCATTGTGATGACATTGATCATCTAGGAATTGTGATGAAAGGTATCATGGAGCACTGTGATGACTGGGGGCATGAAGCATTGTTATGAAAATTGTCCTGGATTATTGTGATGACAGCAGTCATGGAGAATTGGGATGACAGGGATTATGCAGCATTGTGTTGACATGGGTATGGACTATTGTGATGACAATGGTCATGGAGCAATGTGATGAAAGTTTTCATGGAATATCGTGATGAAAAGTGCCTGGGAGCATTGTGACGATAAAGGCCATGGAGCATTGTGATGACAAGTGTCATGGAGCATTGTAATGAAAGCTTTCATTGTGCACTGTGATGACAAGGGGGATGGAGTATTGTGATGAAACAGGTCCTGGAGCATTGTGATAACAAAAGCCATGGAGCATTGTGATGACAGGCATCATGGAGAATTGTGAAGAAAGGGGCCAGGGGGAATTGTCATGACAATAGAGAAATGTGATGAAAATGGTCAGCGAGCATAGTGATTAAAGTGGTCATTGAGAATTGTGATGAAAAGTGACATAGAGCATTGTGATGACAAAGGTCATGGAGAACTGTGATGACCAGGGTCATGTAGCATTGTGATGACACGTTCATGGAACATTGTGATGACAAGAATTCTGAAGCATTGTGATGACAAGGGCCATGGAGCATTGTGATGCCATGGTCATGGAACATTGTGATGACAAAATTCTGGAGCTTTGTGAGGAAAAAGGCATGGAGCATTGTGATTATAGGGGACATGGAGCATTTTGATGACATGGGCAGGGAACACTGTGATGACAGGTGTTATGGAGCAATGGGCTGACAAGTGTCATGGAGCACTGTGATGAGAGGGGCCTTGGAGAATTGTGATGACAGGCCTCATGAGGCATTGAGATGGCAGTGGTCATGGAGCATTATGATGAAAGGTGTTATGGAGCACTGTGATTACAGGGGCCATGGAGCATTGTGAATACAAAGGCCATGGAGCATTGAGATGACAGTGGTCATGGAGCATTGTGATGAAAGTGGTAATGGATCATTGTGATGCCAAGTGTCCTGGGACCCTGTGATGACATGGTTCATGGAGCATTGTGATGACAATGGTCATGGCGAATTGTGATGACAATGTCATGGGGCATTGTGATGGCAGTGGTCATCTAGAAATGTGATTAAAGTTATTATGGAGCACAGGAATGAGAGGGGCCATGGAGCATTGTGATGACAAGTCTCATGGAGCATTGTGATGACAGGTGTCATGGAGCATCGTGATGACAAATGCCATTGAGAATTGTGATCAGAGGTGACATTGGGCATTGTGATGAAAGGGGTCATGGAGTACTGGGAGTACAGGGGCCATGGAGCCTTGTGATAAAAAGTGACATGGAGAATAGTGATGACAGGCATCATAGAGCATTGTGATGACAAGTGCCATTTAGCATTTTGATGACAGGGGTCATCAGGCATTGTGTTGACGGGGGTCACGGAGCATTGTGATGACAAAGGCCATAGAGCATTGTGATGAGAGGGGTCATGGAGCATTGTGATGACATGGGCCATGGAGCATTGTGAAGACAAGATTCATGGAGCATTGTGATGACACGGGCATGAAGCATGGTGATGACAACAGACCTGGAGCATTGTGATGACAAGGGCATGGAGCATTGTGATGACAGGTGTCATGGAGCATCGTGATGACAAATGCCATTGAGAATTGTGATCAGAGGTGACATTGGGCATTGTGATGAAAGGGGTCATGGAGTACTGGGAGTACAGGGGCCATGGAGCCTTGTGATAACAAGTGACATGGAGAATAGTGATGACAGGCATCATAGAGCATTGTGATGACAAGTGCCATTTAGCATTTTGATGACAGGGGTCATCAGGCATTGTGTTGACGGGGGTCACGGAGCATTGTGATGACAAAGGCCATAGAGCATTGTGATGAGAGGGGTCATGGAGCATTGTGATGACATGGGCCATGGAGCATTGTGAAGACAAGATTCATGGAGCATTGTGATGACACGGGCATGAAGCATGGTGATGACAACAGACCTGGAGCATTGTGATGACAAGGGCATGGAGCATTGTGATTACAGGAGACTTGGGTCATTGTGATGAAATTGGCAGGGATCATTGTGATTAGAGGGATCATGGAGCATTGTGATGACAAGTGTCATGCAATATTGTGCTGACACAGATCATGGAGCATTTTGATGAGAGTGGCCTTGGAGCACAGTGATGAGAGACGTCATGGGGCATTATGGTGACAGTGGTCAAGGAGCATTGTGATGAAAGTGTTCATGGAGCAACGCGATTATCGGGACAATGGAGCATTGTGAATACAAAGGCCATGGAACATTGAGATAACAGAGTTCATGGAGCATTGTGATGACAAGGGTCTTGGGAGCTACTGATGACACGTTTCATACAGCATTGAGATGACAAGGGCCAAGGCGAATTGTGATGACACGTGTCATGGGGCATTGTGATGACATTGGTCATCTTGCATTGTGATGAGAGTGGTCATGTAGAATTTTGATTAAAGGTATCATGGAGCACTGTGATGACAAAGGCCAAGGAACATTGTGATGACAAGTGTCATTCAGCAATGTGATGACACGGGAATGGAGCATTATGATGACAAGTGTTCTGGAGCATTGTGATGACAAGGGTATGGAGCATTGTGATTACAGGGACCATGGAGCATTGTGATGACAACGGCATGGAGCACTGTGATGACATTGGTCATTGAGCATTGTGATTACAAAGACCATGAGGCATTGTGATGACAGGGGCCTTGGAGCATTGTGATGACAATGGTCATCAAGCATTGTGATGACAGGGGTCATAGAGCATTGTGATGAGAAAGACCATGGAGCATGGTGATGACAGAGGCCATGGAACATTGTGATGACCAGGCCATGTACCATTGTGATGACAAGGGCAGGGAACCTTGTGGTGACCGGGGTCATGGAGCATTTTGATGACAACTTTCATGGAACGTTGTGATGACAGGGGTCATGGAGCATTGTGATGAAAGTTGTCCTGGAGCATTGTGATGACAGCGGTCACAGAGAATTGGGATGAAAGGTATCATGCAGCATTGTGATGACAACGGTCATGGATCATTTTGATGACAGGGGTCATGGAACATTCTGATAACAAGGTTCATAAAGCATTTTGATGACAGGGGTCATGGAGCATTGTGTTGACACGAGCATGGAGCATTGTAATGATAGGATATCTGGAGCATTGTGATGAAAAGGGGATGGAGCATTTTGATGACATGGTCCAAGGATAATTGTGCTGACAATGGCATGGAGCATTGTGATGAAAAGGGTACTGGAGCACTGTGAGGAAAGGAATCATGGATCATTGTGATGACAGGGGTCATGGAGTTTTGAGATGACAAGGGTCATGGAGCATTATGGTGACACGGTCAAGGAACATTGCGATGACAAGAATTCTGGAGCATTGTGATGAAAGGGCATTGTGCATTGTGATGAAAGGTGACAAGGAGCATTGTGACGATATGGGCAGAGAACATTTTGATGACAGGGGTCATGGAGCATTGTGATAAAAAGTGTCATGGAACATTGTACTGACAGGGATCATGGAGCATTTTGGTAAGAGGTCTTGGAGATTTGTGAAGGCAGGCGTCATGGGGCATTGTGATGACAGCGGTCTTGGAGCATTGGGATGAAAGGGGTCATGGAGCTCTGTGATTACAGGGGCCATGGAGCATTGTGAATACAAAGGCCATGGAGCATTGAGATGACAGGTTTCATGGAGCATTGTGATGAAAGTGATCATGGATCATTGTGATGACAAGTGTCCTGGAACCTTGTGATGACACAGTTCATGGAGCATTGTGATGACAAGGACCATGGCTAATTTTGGTATCATCTGTCATGGGGCATCGTGATGACAGTGGTCATGTAGAATTGTATTGAAAGGTAACATGGAGCACTCTGATGACAGGGGCCATGGAACATTGTGATGACAAAGGCCATGGAGCATTGTGATGACAAGTGTCATGGGGCATTTTGATGACATTGGCATGGAGCATTATGATGACAAGAGTTCTGGAGCATTTTGATGACCAGGGCATGGAGCATTGTGATGAAAGTTGTCCTGGAGCATTGTGATGACAGCGGTCACAGAGGATTGGGAAGAAAGGTATCATGCAGCATTGCGATGACAACGGTCAGGGATCATTTTGATGACAGGGGTCATGGAACATTCTGATAACAAGTTTCATCAAGCATTTTGATGACAGGGGTCATGGAGCATTGTGTTGACACGGGCATGGAGCATTGTAATGATAGGATATCTGGAGCATTGTGATGAAAAGGGGATGGAGCATTTTGATGACAGTGTCCAAGTAGCATTGTGCTGACAATGGCATGGAGCATTGTGATGAAAAGGGTACTGGAGCACTGTGAGGAAAGGAATCATGGATCATTGTGATGCCAGGGGTCATGGAGCTTTGTGATGACACGGGTCATGGAGCATTGTGATGACACGGTCAAGGAACATTGTGATGACAAGAAATCTGGAGCATTGTGATGAAAGGGCATGGAGCATTGTGATGACAAAGGCCATAGAGCATTGTGATGAGAGGGGTCATGGAGCATTGTGATGACATGGGCCATGGAGCATTGTGAAGACAAGATTCATGGAGCATTGTGATGACACGGGCATGAAGCATGGTGATGACAACAGACCTGGAGCATTGTGATGACAAGGGCATGGAGCATTGTGATTACAGGAGACTTGGGTCATTTTGATGAAATTGGCAGGGATCATTGTGATTAGAGGGATCATGGAGCATTGTGATGACAAGTGTCATGCAATATTGTGCTGACACAGATCATGGAGCATTTTGATGAGAGTGGCCTTGGAGCACAGTGATGAGAGACGTCATGGGGCATTATGGTGACAGTGGTCAAGGAGCATTGTGATGAAAGTGTTCATGGAGCAACGCGATTATCGGGACAATGGAGCATTGTGAATACAAAGGCCATGGAACATTGAGATAACAGAGTTCATGGAGCATTGTGATGACAAGGGTCTTGGGAGCTACTGATGACACGTTTCATAGAGCATTGAGATGACAAGGGCCAAGGCGAATTGTGATGACACGTGTCATGGGGCATTGTGATGACATTGGTCATCTTGCATTGTGATGAGAGTGGTCATGTAGAATTTTGATTAAAGGTATCATGGAGCACTGTGATGACAAAGGCCAAGGAACATTGTGATGACAAGTGTCATTCAGCAATGTGATGACACGGGAATGGAGCATTATGATGACAAGTGTTCTGGAGCATTGTGATGACAAGGGTATGGAGCATTGTGATTACAGGGACCATGGAGCATTGTGATGACAACGGCATGGAGCACTGTGATGACATTGGTCATTGAGCATTGTGATTACAAAGACCATGAGGCATTGTGATGACAGGGGCCTTGGAGCATTGTGATGACAATGGTTATCAAGCATTGTGATGACAGGGGTCATAGAGCATTGTGATGAGAAAGACCATGGAGCATGGTGATGACAGAGGCCATGGAACATTGTGATGACCAGGCCATGTACCATTGTGATGACAAGGGCAGGGAACCTTGTGGTGACCGGGGTCATGGAGCATTTTGATGACAACTTTCATGGAACGTTGTGATGACAGGGGTCATGGAGCATTGTGATGAAAGTTGTCCTGGAGCATTGTGATGACAGCGGTCACAGAGAATTGGGATGAAAGGTATCATGCAGCATTGTGATGACAACGGTCATGGATCATTTTGATGACAGGGGTCATGGAACATTCTGATAACAAGGTTCATAAAGCATTTTGATGACAGGGGTCATGGAGCATTGTGTTGACACGAGCATGGAGCATTGTAATGATAGGATATCTGGAGCATTGTGATGAAAAGGGGATGGAGCATTTTGATGACATGGTCCAAGGATAATTGTGCTGACAATGGCATGGAGCATTGTGATGAAAAGGGTACTGGAGCACTGTGAGGAAAGGAATCATGGATCATTGTGATGACAGGGGTCATGGAGTTTTGAGATGACAAGGGTCATGGAGCATTATGGTGACACGGTCAAGGAACATTGCGATGACAAGAATTCTGGAGCATTGTGATGAAAGGGCATTGTGCATTGTGATGAAAGGTGACAAGGAGCATTGTGACGATATGGGCAGAGAACATTTTGATGACAGGGGTCATGGAGCATTGTGATAAAAAGTGTCATGGAACATTGTACTGACAGGGATCATGGAGCATTTTGGTAAGAGGTCTTGGAGATTTGTGAAGGCAGGCGTCATGGGGCATTGTGATGACAGCGGTCTTGGAGCATTGGGATGAAAGGGGTCATGGAGCTCTGTGATTACAGGGGCCATGGAGCATTGTGAATACAAAGGCCATGGAGCATTGAGATGACAGGTTTCATGGAGCATTGTGATGAAAGTGATCATGGATCATTGTGATGACAAGTGTCCTGGAACCTTGTGATGACACAGTTCATGGAGCATTGTGATGACAAGGACCATGGCGAATTTTGGTATCATCTGTCATGGGGCATCGTGATGACAGTGGTCATGTAGAATTGTATTGAAAGGTAACATGGAGCACTCTGATGACAGGGGCCATGGAACATTGTGATGACAAAGGCCATGGAGCATTGTGATGACAAGTGTCATGGGGCATTTTGATGACATTGGCATGGAGCATTATGATGACAAGAGTTCTGGAGCATTTTGATGACCAGGGCATGGAGCATTGTGATGAAAGTTGTCCTGGAGCATTGTGATGACAGCGGTCACAGAGGATTGGGAAGAAAGGTATCATGCAGCATTGCGATGACAACGGTCAGGGATCATTTTGATGACAGGGGTCATGGAACATTCTGATAACAAGTTTCATCAAGCATTTTGATGACAGGGGTCATGGAGCATTGTGTTGACACGGGCATGGAGCATTGTAATGATAGGATATCTGGAGCATTGTGATGAAAAGGGGATGGAGCATTTTGATGACAGTGTCCAAGTAGCATTGTGCTGACAATGGCATGGAGCATTGTGATGAAAAGGGTACTGGAGCACTGTGAGGAAAGGAATCATGGATCATTGTGATGCCAGGGGTCATGGAGCTTTGTGATGACACGGGTCATGGAGCATTGTGATGACACGGTCAAGGAACATTGTGATGACAAGAAATCTGGAGCATTGTGATGAAAGGGCATGGAGCATTGTGATGACAAAGGCCATAGAGCATTGTGATGAGAGGGGTCATGGAGCATTGTGATGACATGGGCCATGGAGCATTGTGAAGACAAGATTCATGGAGCATTGTGATGACACGGGCATGAAGCATGGTGATGACAACAGACCTGGAGCATTGTGATGACAAGGGCATGGAGCATTGTGATTACAGGAGACTTGGGTCATTTTGATGAAATTGGCAGGGATCATTGTGATTAGAGGGATCATGGAGCATTGTGATGACAAGTGTCATGCAATATTGTGCTGACACAGATCATGGAGCATTTTGATGAGAGTGGCCTTGGAGCACAGTGATGAGAGACGTCATGGGGCATTATGGTGACAGTGGTCAAGGAGCATTGTGATGAAAGTGTTCATGGAGCAACGCGATTATCGGGACAATGGAGCATTGTGAATACAAAGGCCATGGAACATTGAGATAACAGAGTTCATGGAGCATTGTGATGACAAGGGTCTTGGGAGCTACTGATGACACGTTTCATAGAGCATTGAGATGACAAGGGCCAAGGCGAATTGTGATGACACGTGTCATGGGGCATTGTGATGACATTGGTCATCTTGCATTGTGATGAGAGTGGTCATGTAGAATTTTGATTAAAGGTATCATGGAGCACTGTGATGACAAAGGCCAAGGAACATTGTGATGACAAGTGTCATTCAGCAATGTGATGACACGGGAATGGAGCATTATGATGACAAGTGTTCTGGAGCATTGTGATGACAAGGGTATGGAGCATTGTGATTACAGGGACCATGGAG